>NC_052069.1:130684334-130984334 GCF_015852505.1 Tachyglossus aculeatus | reverse complement strand
GGGCTTGGGCTTGGTAGTAAGAGGACGTGGGTTCCAATCCTAATTCCAACACATGTCTGCTGTATAACCTGGGGAAAGTCACTTAACTTCTCTGTGCCTCAATTATCTCATCTGTAAAATGGAGATTAATATGGTGAGCCCCCTGTGGTGTAAACTCGGTGTGAGCAGGGAATGTGTCTGTTTATTGTTATGTTGCAATTTCTAGAGCTCTTAGTAAAGTGTTATAGACACAGAAAGCACTCAATAAATAGGATTGAATGAATTATTAAATGAATGCCAAGAACTGTGTCCAATCTGATTACCTTGTATCTACTCCAACATTTAGAAACAGCGCTTGGCATAAAGTAAGTACTTAACAAATGCCATAATAATTGTTATAACTTCTCTATTTTTGTGTTTTACCGGTTCTCCTCTCCCCCATTTTATACTTAAATTCCGAGTCCCTTGGGGGCCGGGAGCCATGTCTGATTCCCCTGAATACTCTCTCCCAGTTTATTATAATGCATTGTACAAAGTAAGCACTTAATAAATACTATTACTATGACTACTAGTACTATTCCAGTGCAGTGCTTTAGCACAGGGTAATGGCCTATTAACAATGCCGGTAGTAATAGTCCTTATGGTAATTGTCATCATTGTTGAAGTTACCGTGCATCCTGAAAAATGGTTTTATTTTCCATCAGAATCTGTTACCCCTTCTTTCTATTCACTTCCTTCAAGGATGCAACCAGGTAGTTGGTTATCTATGCTGATTCCTCAGTGTATGAGTCCTTAACAAGCTTCAAGGGCCAGGATATGGGTTTTAGACATGGAAAGATGATAAGGGTTTCTATAGCATGGCATAGTAGATTGAGCATGGACCTGGGAGCCAGAAGGTAATAACACTTCCGCCACTTGTCTGTTGTGTGACCTTGAGCTAATCACTTAGCTTCTCTGTGTTTCTGATAACTCATCTTTAAAATGTAGATTGAGGCTGTGAGCCCCATATGAGACAGAGACTGTGTGTTATCTGATTTGCTTGTCTCCACCTCAGTGCTTGGTGTAGTACTTGACACATAGTAAGTAATTAACAAATACTATAATAATTATTACTATTATTACTTCACTCATGAGTACTTCTGATCTCAGCTCTTTTCCTCCCCACAGATTAGAATGCCGTGTGGACTAGAGAAGCAGCATGGCTGAGTGGAAAGGATCAGAGGATGTGGATTCTAATTCCAGCTCTTCTTAAGTCCTTGCTGTGTGACCTTGGGCAAGTCACTTCACATCTCTGTGCCTCAGTTATCTCATCTATAAAATGGGGATTCAATTCCTGTTCTCCCTCCTACTCCGTGCTCCGCTTTCTCACATGGCTAGACCCTCCAGAAACTCTCCCAGGCAAGTGTAAATCTGTGTCCCTTGCTCCCATAGGAATAAATTAATCTACCATATTTATCAAGTGCTTACTGTGTGCAGAGGACTGTACCAAGCACTTGGTAGAGGACAACATAATTGGTAGACACATTTCCTGCCCACAAAAAACTTTCAGTCTACAGGGGAAGAAAGTGCTCTGTTTTTTCAGCACTGTGTATCTCCCCAAAATGGCCCCCAGGAGCTGCTACCAAGATCCCTGAATCAATCAATCAATCAATCGATCGATCATTTGTATTTATTGAGCTCTTACTTTGTGCAGAGCACTGTATTAAGCACTTGGGAGAGTACAATACAACAGAGTTGGCAGACAAATTCCTTGCCCACAATGTGCTTATAGTCTAGAGGGGAAGACAGACATTAATAGAAATGAATAAATTACTGAAATGTGCATAAGTGCAGTGGGGGTGAGGGTGGGGTGAATATCAAGTGTTTAAAGGGTACAGATCCAAGTGATGGGTGATGCAAAGGGGAGAGGGTGTTGGGGACAAGAGTTCATCATCTGAAGAAACCATCAAACACTTCATTATTGGAACTCCTCCTTCCCTCTCCTCAGGGACAGGAACTGTATCTAATTCCCATCTATTTATTATCTCCCATGGTTCACTATAGTGCTCTGCACGCAGTAAGTGCTTAATGAATATTATTACTACTATTAAAAGAGGCTTTATAAGGGAAGACCTCCTGGAGGAGATATGCTTTTAATAAGGCTTTGAGAGTGGGAAAAATGATTGTCTGTTGACTATGAAGAGGGAGGATGTTCCAGTCCAGAGGCAGGGCATGGGTAATGGGTCAGTGGTGAAATAGATCAGATCGAGATACAGTAAGCAAATTGTCCTGATTGATGTCAACAGGCTCCATGGTTACCTCAATGCATGCTCAACAACTGTTGAGGGGAAGAAGCCGTAGGAGAGTGAGCAGTTGAAGATGGAAGTTAAGGAAGGAAAGAGGGAAGGGGTGAGAGTTTTTATAAGGTGGAAGGGAATGGGGTCTGATGTGCATGTGGAGAGGGTGGCACTTCAGAGGATGGAGGAGATCTCCTTTGAAGATACTGCAAGGAAGAATGGGAAAGTAGAAGAGGGGGGATCGAGAGTACGGAGGATGTAGGAGGGGGAGGGGTGATTTTGGGGAGTTCAGACCTGAAGGTGTTAATTTTCCTGATGAAGTAGGTCGCCAGATTGTTGGGTGTGAGCGTTCGACAGTCCCCTTCAGTCCCCTTCTATTCTCCCTCTTCACTCATTCCCTTGGAGAGCTCATTCATCCCCACGGCTTCAACCACCATTTCTAGACAGATGATACACAAAGTACATCTCCTCCCCTGATCTCTCTCCCCCTATCCAGGCTCGCATCTTCTCCTGCCTTCAAGACATCTCTAGTTGGATGTCCCCCTATCATGTCAAACTTAACATGTCCAAAACAGAACTCCTTATCTTCCCACCCAAACCTTGCCCTCTCCCAGCCTTTCCCATCACTGCAGACAGCTCCACCATTCTTCCTGTGTCACAAGCCTGCAACCTTGGCGTTATCCTTGACTTCATTCTCTAATTCAGCCCACATATCCAATCTGTCACAATATACCGTCGGTTTTACCTTCACAATATTGCTAAAATCCGACCTTTCCTCTCCATCCAAACTGCTACCACGTTAGTACAATCACTCATTCTATCCTTCCTAGATTACCGCATTAATTTCCTTGTTGACCTCCCAACCTCATACCTCTCCCCATTCTAGTCATTATTTCACTCCTCTGCCCAGATTATCATTATACAGAAAAGTTCAGGACATGTCACCCCCCTCCTCAAAAATCTCCAGTGGTTGCCTATCCACCTCCATATCAAATAAAAACTCCTCATTTTTGTCTTTAACACACTCCATGACCTTGCCCCGCCCCCACTTCACCTCGATTCTCTCCTTCTACAACCCAGCCTGCACACTTCGCTCCCCTGGTGCAACCTTCTCACTGTGCCTCATTCTTGCCTGTCTCACCACCGACCCCCGGTCCACATCCTACCTCTGGCCTGGAGTGCTCTCCCTTCTCAAATCCGACAATTACTCTCCCCACCTTTAAAGCGTTACTGAAGGCACATCTCATCCAAGAGGCCTTCCCAGACTAAGCCCCAGTTTTCTTCCTCTCCGACTCCCTTCTGCATCACCCTGACATGCTCTCCTTGCTCTTCCCCCCTCCCAGCCTACAACACTTATGTATAGATCTGTAATTTTATTTATTTATATTGTTGTCCGTTCATTTGTGCTCATGTTTGTCTCCCTCCTCTAGACTTTTAATTCGCTGTAGGCAGAGACTGTCCTCTTTATTGCTTTATTGTACTTTCCCAAGCACTTAGTACAGTGCAGCATGGCTCAGTGGAAAGAGCACGGGCTTGAGAGTCACAGGTCGTGGGTTCTAATTCATTCATTCATTCAATCTTATTTATTGAGCGCTTACTGTGTGCAGAACACTTTACTAAGCGCTTGGGAAGTACAAATTGGCAACATATAATTCTAGCTCTGCCACCTTTCAACCTTGTGACTTTGGGAAAATCATTTAACTTCTCTGTGCCTCAGTTACCTCATCTGTGAAACGGGGATTAAAATTGTGAGCCCCACGTGGGGCACCCTGATTACCTTTTGCCTCCCCCAGCGCTTAGAACAGTGCTTGGCACTTAGTAAGTGCTTAACAAATGCCTTCTTCTTCTTCTTCTTCTTTGCAAACAGGAAGCACTCAATAAATATGATCGAATGAATGAATGAATCGTGTTTCTACCCCAATCCATAAATGGTATTCATTATTAATAATACTAATTGTGGTATTTGTTCAGCGCTTACCGCTGGGATAGATATAAAATAGTCAGGTCCTACATGAGGATCACAGTCTAAGAAGGAGGGAGAACAGGTATTGTAGCTCTATTTTGTAGATGAGAGACCTGAGACACCGAGAAATTCAGTGACTTGCTCAAATACCACAGCAGATAAGTCGGGGGGAGGGGGGGGGGAGAATGAATCACAACCCAGGCCCTCTGCTTATAATGATAATTTATTGAGCACCTACTAAGCTGTCCCAAGCACTTGGTACAGTAAATACCACAGAGTGGGTAGACACCTTCCCAGCCCACAAGAAGCTCACAGTCTATCAGGGGAGATATACTGAAAGACTTATCTGAAAGCATCCAGCCCCATGCTGTCAACAGCTTCAACTGATCTGGTTGTCAGCTCTCTCCCCATTGTGAGAAATGATCTAGAGTTCAAGGGGGAACATCCCTCCCTAAATCACCACCAAGCTCTCCTATCTCCAGGAGAGACCAACAGGAAGGAAGAAAGGCATTATTTTCTGCAGTCCCCATTCCAACAATTGCCGATGGTGGGGGTATTTAGTCATTCATTCAGTCAATTGCATGTATTGTATTTACTGGTAGCCCCCATAAAGGAGCCTGGGACACAACGGCTATTAATGCCATGAGGTAATTCCGGTATCATGCACCCAGGAGCAGCTGAATTGCATCAGAAGGGACTGGGATCCACAGTGTGCATTGCTGCCTTGGTTTCCATGGATATAGAAGTTGGATGGCTAGGAGGCGATTGGAAAATAATCCGCCAGGAATTGGGGTGGCAGGAAGAAATCCCAAGGAGCCCAGCTGTCATGGGAATGAGAAATGGAGTGGGCTAGGTCAAAGCTACTTCGAGAGGAGAATCATGGGTAATGATACAAGTAACATTAAGGGAGTCCTGTCTCCCTTCAGTGCCAGGAATCCATTCATTCAATCATATTTATTGAGCACATACTGTGTGCAGAGCACTGTACTAACCACTTGGAAGAGTACAATATAATAATAAAGACACACTTTCCCTGCCCACAATGAGCTTGCAGTCTAGAGGACACTAGAAAAAAGATTCTTTGGCCCCTCTGGTGTAACGCCTTGTCCCACTCTTTTCGTTGTACACTACCTGTGGTGCAACATGAGCTAGTGGACAGTATATGGGCTGGGATTCAGTAGACCTCCTCATCTATAAAGTGAGAATAAGATACCCACTCCCCCTATCACTTTGATTGGAAACTGTGTCCAATCGGATTATTTTACACCGACCCCTTCATTTAGTACCTGGCATGTGCTTAATCAATCAATCAGTCAGTGGCATTTATTGAGCATTGACTGAGTGCAGAGCACTGTACTAAGCACTTAGGAGAAGACAATAGAGTGGGAAGGCATGTCCCCTGACCACAAGAAGCTCGCAGTCTAGAGATGAAGGCAGACATTAAAATAAATGAATACATTACGGGTATGTGCATATGTGCTATGAGGTTGAGGGTGGGGTGAATATCAAGTGCTTAAAGGATAAAGATCCAAGTGCAAGGGTGATGCAGAAGGGAGAAGGAATAAGGAAAAAGAGGACTTAGGTAGGGAAGCCCTTTGGATGGAGTTTTAATTTTAACAAGTCTTTGAAGGTAGGGAGAGTGATGGTCCATCACATACGAAGTGGGAGGGAGTTACAGGCCAGAGGGAGGATATGGGCAAGGGGTCAGCTAAGAGATAGACAAGACTGAGGTCCAGAGAGTAGGTTGGCATTAGAGGAACTGAACAGGTTTGGGCATCAGAAGACCCGGGTTCTAATCCCAGCTACACCTCTTACCTGCTCTGTGAACCAGGGCAAATAACCTAACTCCTCTGTGCCTCAGTTTTCTCATCTGCTAAATTGGGATTCAATACCTGTTCTCTCTCCTACTTCGACTGAGAGCCCCATGTGGGCCTAATTATCTTGTATCCACCACAATGCTTAGTTCAGTGTTTGGCACACAGAGAGTGCTTATACCACAATTACTATCGTTATTATTACAATGAAGTATGTGGGTTGGGTTGTAATAGGAAATCAGGAAGGTAAGGTAGGAGGGATTTTTCCTACTGGTAGAGTCAACTTGAATAGGATTTTTATCTGCCTGAGAAAATCTGCTGGAATCAAGGGAAATGGGGGCATAGTCAGGGAAGACCTCTTGGAGATGTGTTTGTAATAAGGATTTGAAGGTGGGGATAGTGATTGTCAGATATGAAGAGGGAGGGGATTGCAGGCCAGTGGCAGGACGTGGGCTAGAGGTTAGTGGGAAGACTCCAGTCCATACTTCAATCTGCTGCCCGGATCATTTTTCTACAAAAACGTTCAGGACTCGTCACCCCATTCCCCACAAAATGCCAGTGATTGCCCATCCACCTCTGCATCAATCAAAAACTCCTCCCCATTAGCTGTAAAACACTCAATCACTTGCCCACTCCTACTTCACCTCGCTACTCGCTTACTACAACCCAGCCCACGCACTTCGCTCCTCTAATGTTAACGTTCTCACTGTGCCTAGATCTCCCCTACCTATCTACTGACCTCTCACCCACGTCCTGCCTCTGGTCTAGAATGACCTCCCTCTTCAAATCCGATAGACAATTACTCTCCCCTAACAAAGCCCTACTGAAGACACATTCCCTTAAGGGGGCCTTTCCTGACTAGGCTCCCTCTTTCCTCTTCTGCCACTCCCTTCTGCATCAGCCTGACTTGCTCACATTGCGCGTCTTACCTCCCAACCCCACAGCACTTATGTACATATCTGTAATTCTTTTATTTATATTACTGTCTGTCTCCTCCTTCTAGACTGTAAGCTAGTTGTGGGCAGGGAATGTGCCTGCTTATAGTTGTACTCTCCCAAGCGCTTAGTACAGTGCTCTGCACACAGTAAGTGCTCAATAAGTGCGATTGAATGAATGAATGAGATAGGCGAGATGGAGGTACAGTGAGTAGATGGGCACAAGAGGAGTGAAATGTGTGGGCTCGGATGTAGTAAGAAATCAGGGAGATAAGGTAGGAGAGGGCAAGGTGATTGAGTGCTTCAAAGCCTATGGTAAGGAATTTGTGTTTGATGCATAGGTGGATGGGCAACAATTGGAGGGTCTTGAAGAGTGGGGAAACATGGAGTGAACATTTTGGCCCAGAGTTGTCCCAGGTCCTGTCCACCGTGTCATCAAACGACCACAGAGAGAGCTTCTTCCTGATCCTCTTCAGTGTTTCCTTGATATCTTTGTTCCTCAGACTGTAGATGGCAGGATTCAGCATTGGAATGATGACTTTGTAGAAGATGGACACCACCTTGCTCTGCTCCATGTTCGAGATGACACCGGGCTGGGCGTACATGAAGAAGACAGAGCCATAGACCCACAGCCACCGGGTAGGAGACACAGGTGGGGAAGGCTCTCGTCTGTCCCTCTGCCAAGAGGATCCTCTGCCAAGAGGATCCTCATGATGGTAGAGACGACGAGAACGTAGGAGATTGAGAAGGTGGAGAAGATGCCCATGATAATGGAGCCACATAGGCTGATCAAGACCAGCTGGTTGGTGCCGGAGCAGGACATGGTCAAGATCGGGAGGACGTCGCAGAAGAAGCCGTCAGTTTCAATGGACCCACAGAAAGGTAACCGGAAGCTCATGGTGGTTTAGATCAAGGCGTTGACCATTCCCCAGAGGTACGAGCCCCACACCAGCAGCTAGCAGATTCCATGGGACATGATCGTGGAATAGTGGAGGGGATCGCAGATGGAGACGAAACGATCGTATGCCATGGTGGCCAGGAAGAAAGCCTCTGTCGTCCCAACGAGGGAGAGGAAGAAGGAATGAGCAGAGCAGCCAGGGAAGGAGATGGATGCCGGCTCTTAGAGGAAATTAAGCAGAGCCCTGGGAGTGATTGTAAACGAATAGCAGGCGTCCAGGAGAGACAGGCTGCAGAGGAAGGAGTACATGGCGGTGTGAAGCTGGGGGTCCAGGCTGATGATGGCGACCACTCCGAGATTGCCCACCACGGTCACGCCGTACATGACCTGGAATGTTAGAAATAGTATGCCTTACAACCAAGGCCCACCTCAGAACCCCAGGAAGATGAACTCAGTGATGGTGGTGAGATTCAAAGCCCTACTGACAGCCCACCTCCTCCAGGAGGCCTTTCCAGACTGAGCCTCCTCCTTCCTCTCCCCCTCTTCCCCCCTCCCCCCCCCGCCTTGCCTCCTTCCCCTCCCCACAGCACCTGTATATATGTATATATGTTTGTACGTATTTATTACTTTATTTCATTTGGACATATTTATTCTATTTATTTAAATTTGTTAATACGTTTTGATTTGTTCTCTGTCTCCCCCTTCGAGACTGTGAGCCCGCTGTTGGGTACGGACCATCTGTATATGTTCCCAAATTGTACTTTCCAAGCGCTTAGTACAGTGCTCTGCACACCGTATGTGCTCAATAAATACGATTGAATGAATGAATGGATGAATCTTCTAATGGGGTCTCTTGGGAGAACCGGTGGAGACACCCTGGACCAGTTGGGTCATCACTGTTTGCTGATAATCATGGCAATAATAATAATAACAGTCACAATAATCATAATCATAATGGGATTTGTTAAGTTCTTACTAGGTGTCAAGAACTGCACTAAGAGCTTAAGTTCTAGAAGGGGAGACAGACATTAGTAAACATAAATAATCTACTGCTCCTCTAGACTGTGAGGTCGTAGTAGGCAGGGAATGTGTCTGTTTATTGTTGTATTGTACTCTCCCAAGTGCTTAGTCCAGTGCTTTGCACACAGTAACTGCTCAATAAATGCGATCGAGTGAATGAATGGGGCTTGTCTTATTTAATGCTGTTGAGTTATTTCTGACCCATAGAGACTTCATGGACACATCTCTGCCAGAACACCCCACCTCCACCTACAACTGTTCTGGTAGCATATCCATAGAGTTTTCTTGGTAAAAATACAGAAGTGGTTTACCATTGCCTCCTTTCATGCACTAAACCTGAGTCTCCACCCATGACTCTCTCTTATGCCGTTGCTGCCCAGCACAGGTGAGTTTTGACTTGTAGCAAATTGCCTTCCACTAGCTAGGCACTGTACAAGCTAAGAATGGAATGGGTAGGCCTCTGCTTGACTCTCCCTCCTGTAGCCAAGATTGGTAGACTACTGGATACTCTCTAGGTGCGATCCTGAGACGGTAATGAATGGGTAGATAGAAGATAATCAGGTCTCACAAGGGGCTCACAGTCTAAGTAAAAGGGAAAACAGGTATTGAATTCCCACAAATTTTCAGCTGTGTGAGTTTGGGCAAGTCACTTAACTTCTTTGGGCCTCAGTTACCTCATTTCTAAAATGGGGATGAAGACTCTGAGCCCCACGTGGGACAATCTCATTACCTTACATCTACCCCCAGCGCTTAGAACAGTGCTTTGCCCATAGTGCAAAGGTAACACAGCAGTCAAGTGGTGGAGTTGGGATTGAAACCCAGGTCTCCTGACTCCAAGGTCTGTCCCCTTTGATGACAATGACCCATAAATTCGCTTTTGATAGGCTTCCCTGCCATTTGGCATCGAATAACAATCATCAGTTTCCCTGTTGAAAGTGCACTTGAAGATGGTCTCTCTTTTTGCAGTGGGTATAGGAGTCACAGCCTTATAGGAGAAGCAGCATGGCTCAGAGGAAAGAGCAAAATCCTCTGAGTGAGCTCATTATGGTCAGGGAATGTGTTTGCTAATTCCGTTGTATTGTAATAACCCAAGAGCTTAGAACAGTGCTCTGCACATAGTACCTGCTCAATAAATACAACTGACTGATAGTGCAGGCTCTGTCATTTGTCTGATGTGTGACCTTGAGCAAGTCCCTTAACTTCTCTGCCCCTCAGTTCCCTCATCTGTAAAATGGAGATTAAATCTTCCTCACGCCGATTTAGGCTGTGAGCCACATGTGGGATAGGGATTGTGTCCAATCTAATGATCTTGTTCCTATCCCAGGACTTAGTAGATTGCCTGGCACTTAGTAAGTGCTTAACAAATATCATTAAAAAAAAGATTCGTCACCCACAAAGACCTGGTACTGACTGTTCTCCTTCCATGTGGGTTTCTGGGATGAAAACAATCTGAATTCTCTAAGACCTGCACCTCTTTTTTCTGCCACCTACCAAAGGGGCCTGGATCAACTCCCCAGACCGTTTTAGTACCAAAGGCTTCCCAGGTTTTCAAGGATCATGTGACTCTCAGTATTTTAGGATGGATTTAGGACTATGCCCTCTGTCAGAGTCACACCACTATTATACCAGTCTCGGATATGGGAGGGAGAGTCAAGAAGAGGCCTACCCATTACAGTCCTAGTTTGTACAGTGGCTAGTGAGTGGAAGGCAATCTGCTGCAAGTCAAAACTCACCTATGCTGGGCAGCAGCGGCATGGGAGAGAGTCGAGGGAGTTGAGGGTGAAGACTCGTGTTTACTGCATGGAAGGCAGCAGTAGTAAACCACTTTCGTATTTGCACCAAGAAAACTCTATGGATACCCTACCAGATTGATTGTAGATGGAGAGCGAAGCATTCTGGGAGAGATGTATCCATGGTGTCGCTATGGGTTGGAAATGACTCGACATCATAAGACAAGCCAAGAGAGACTATGGATTTAGAGGAATCAGAAGTTAGAATCTGCATTGTTAGAGAAGCAGCATGACCTAGAGGAAAGTGTATGAGCCAAAAAGTCAGAGGACATGGGTTCTAATCCTGCCTCCACCACTTAGCTGCTGCGTGACCTTGGAACAGTCATTTCACTTCTCAGTGCCTCAGTTATCTCATTCTGTGACGTGGGGATTAACACTCTGAGCTTTCTGTCCAACCTGATTAATTTATATTTACCCCAGCCCTTAGAACAGTGCCTCGCACATAATAAGTGCTTAAAAAATGTCATTAAGAAACAACCCCAGCTCTGCCACTTAGGTTCCGAATGACCTTAGGCAAGTTATTTAACTTCTCTGTGCCTCACGTACCTCCTCTGAGAAATGGGGATTCAATACCTGTTTTTCCTTAGTCAATCGTATTTACTGAGAACTTACTATTCATTCATTCATTCATTTATATTTTTTGAGCACTTACTATGTGCAGAGCATTGTACTAAGAGCTTAGAAGAGTACAATATAACAATATCCCTCCTACTTAGACTGCGAGCCCCATGTGGGACCTGATTATTTTGTGTCTACCCCAGCACTTACACAGTGCTGGCACAGAGTGCTGGGTGTGCTTAACAAACACCAGAATTATCATTACTCTGCTCAGCACCCATCAAGTGCTTAATAAATTCCACTGATCGATTGTAAGAATGAAAAAGACCTGGAACATGGTAGGAGGGAAACAGTGGTGTTTCCAATATTCGTGATTGTCCAGGTCCTGGAACAGAGGACTACACTTGACAGAGGGCTGCCCAGGTCATTTTTCTACAACAACGTTTAGGCCATGTTTGCCCACTCCTCAAGAACCTTCAGTGGTTACCCATCCGCCTCTGCATTAAACAGAAACTCCTTTACATAGACTTTAAAGCAATCAATCACCTTGCTTCTCCTGCCTCACCTCACTGCTCGTCTACTACACTCAACCTGCACAGTTGGTTCCCCTAGTGCTAAACTTCTCATTACCTTGATCTCGTGTATTTCACCACCTACCTCTCTCCCACGTCTTGCCTCTGGCTTGGAACATCCTCCCTCGTTATACCAGATAGACAATTACTCTCCCCTCCTTGATTGTAGATGGAGAGCGAGGCATTCTGGAAAAGAAGTATCCATGGTGTCGCTATGGGTTGGAAATGACTCGACATCATAAGACAAGCCAAGAGAGATGAAGCCAAGACGATGAAGGCACATCGTCTCCAAAACGCCTTTCCTAACTAAGCCCTCCTTTCCTCTTCTACCACTCCCTTCTGGTTTCCTGACTTGCTCCCTTTATTGATCCCCTCTCCAAGCCCCACAGCACTTAAGAACAAATATGTAATGAATTTATTTATATTACTGTCTTCCCCTCTAGACAGTAAGCTCATTCTCAACAGGGAATGTGTCCATTTATTGTTGTATTGTACTCTCCCAAGTGCTTTGTGCAGTGTTCTGCTCAATATATAATAATAACAGTGTTGGTATTTGTTAAGCACTTACTATGTGCCAAACACTGTTCTAAGCGCTGGGGGAGATACAAGGTAATGAGGTTTCCCACGTGGGGCTCACAGTCTTAATCCCCATTTTACAGATGAGGGAACTGAGACACAGAGAAGTTGAGTAACTTGCCCAAAGTCACACAACTGACATGTGAGGGAGCAGGGATTAAAACCCATGACCTCTGACTCCCAAGCCTGTGCTCTTACCACTAAGCCATGCTGCTTCATACGATTGAATCAATGCATGAACTTGATAGCCTCTGTGACATGCTCTCATTGTGGAAGGAAGAGATGGCTAGGTGTGGGTATCTATTCCCGCCTGTACTTTTGTTGCTGGCTTTGAATTTCAAACAGCTCATTCACACATGCAAATGTAACTGAAAAATCTAGTGAGAGATCAGCTGCATTGTATTCAGTCAAAGATACACACAATACCGTCTACTTTTCTACCCTTTTACCCTAATAGGCTGTGACAGTACTTCCCTTCTCTCCTTTCTCCTTTTTCAATCTTGTCTCAAAGCCCTTCAGTTAAGCTGTCCAGGTATCCTGTGATCATCCATTCTCCTGACAACTGCCTACCAGGCTCCAATAGAATTGTCTTTGAAACTAAAGGCAAAATGTTCATTAAGAAGTCCTCTCTCTCTTTATTCAACCCTCAAAAACCCATTTCCCCGGATGTTCCAGAGGAGAGAAGCAGCATGGCCTAGTGGATAGATCAAGGCCTGGGGAGTCAGAAGGACCTGAGTTGTAATCTTGACTCCACTACTGGTGTGCTGTGTGATCTTGGGCAAGTCATTTCACTTCTCTGGGCCTTGGCTACCTCATCTGTAAAATGGGGATTAAGACTCGTTGTGGGCAGGAAATGTATCTGTTTATTGTTTTAGTGTACTCTCACTAGTGCTTAGTACATTGCTCTGCGCACAGTAAAAGCTCAATAAATATGATTGACTGACTGTGAGTCCCATGTGGGACATGGGCTGTGTCCAATCTGATTAGCTTGTATCTACCCCAGGGTTTAGAACAGTGTCTGGCACTTCGTAATTGCTTAACAAATACAATTCATTCCCTCTGGCCCCCTCAAAACGAATGCATGTTTCCTCTCACCTCAGGTCCACAGTGAGTGTGAGGACGGGTGAGGGTCTCTCTCTCTCTCTCTCTCTCTCTCTCTCCCCCCCCCCCCGGGGGCTCTATTATTCTGCTTCCCTACTGAACGTCCATCTATCCCACTGAGCCCAGAAACAGGTGGGCACCCTTGGGTGGCTAGAAACGGGTTTATCTGCCGGTAGTGTTGCTGCGTTGAGATCACCACCCCCCAGCAATCAGGTGCCAGGAGATTGGCTGAACCGTATTCCCCTGTGCCAGGGTGGGAGAATCTGTCCCCAGAGAAGGAAGATCTCTCATCCAAGACATTGCCAGTGTCTCAAAGGACCACCAAGGACTCATAGGTTCCCGGCTGAATAACTGCCCTTCTTTTTCCTAGGCAACCCATTTCCCTGGTAAAGGTATCCATGGGGTGCCCAGAACAGTTATTTTGCAGAGGGGCTGGCCTTCTGCTGCTCTGGACACGGCTGAGAGAAGTCCCAGTTAGCACTCATCCCAAATTCTCCCTTTATGCACCCAAGAGAAGCAATGTGGCTTAATGGAAAGAGACTGGGACTGGAAATTAGAGGACCTTGGCTTACAATCCCAGCTTCACTATTTTCACTGTGCATATGGTCATTGGCCAGAGCAGAACATAAAATCTTGCAAGCTTGTCATGAGCAGGGAATGTGTCTACCAATTCCTTCATATTGTACTCTTCCAAGTGCTCAGTACAGTGCTCTGCACACAGTATGTGCTCGATAAATATGATTGATTGATTGGAATCATTCAATTGCTTATTCATTAATGTTAATGTCTGTCTCCCTCTCTAGAATGTAAACTCGCTATGGGCCGTGAAACAAGTCTACCAGTTCTGTTGTATAGCAGTATCTCAAGTGCTTAGTATAGAACTCTGCTCACATTAACCACTCAAATAGTATTGATTGATTATCGGGGGCTTTAAAGATGGCGAAAGCTGTGGCCTGGCAGTTTTGCCAGGGACTATTGGGTATGGGGATTTCAGGCTCTTTCAGGCACCAGTGACCCCACTAGAATCTCAGGCACCAGTGACCCCACTAGAATCTCAGTCACCATCTCTCTCCTGTCTTCAGTCATGACCACTCTTTACTGCTCAAAGCATCTTTCTAAAACGTTTATTGAGAAAGCATCATACTCCTTCTCAAAATAATAATAATATAAAGAATGGTACTTGTTAAGTGCTAACTATGTGCCAAGCATTGTTCTAAGCCTTGGGGCTTCACAGCCACAGATCCATCTTACCACTGTCAGCCCCATCTTCAAACCAAAAGACAGGTCTAATACTTTCTTATGGTATTTGGGGAGCACTTACTATGTACTAGGCATTGTCCAAAGCTTTGGGGTAGATACAAGCTAATTAGGTTGTACAGAGTCCTTGTCCTGCGTGGGATTTACAGTCTTAATCCCTATTTTACAGGAGAGGTAACTGAGGCACAGAGAAGTGAACTGACATACCCAGGGTCACACAGCATACAAATTACAGAGCAGGGATTTGACCCAAGGCCCTTCTGACTCTCAGATCTGTGTTCTTTCTACTACATGACATTCCTACTGTTCTGTAAAGCAACAAGGAGAAAAAGTAGGGATAAGTAGTAAATACTAAAGTAGCAACTCACTAGAAAATAAGCAAGTGAGAGGTAAATTATAGACCAAAATTGTTCAATAAATAGGATTGATTGATTTTTTTAAATGCTATTTGTTAAGTGCTTACTAAGTGTCAGGCACTGTTCAATGCACTGGGGTAGATTAATCAATCAATCAATCAATTGTATTTTTGAGCTTTTACTATCTGCAGAACACTGTACTAAGTGCTCAGAAGAGTACAATTCAACAGAATTAGCAGGCATGATCCCTGCCCACAACAAGCTAACAGTCTAGAGAGGGAGACTGACATTGATAGGAATAAATAAGTAATGTGTAATATATAGTTAAAAGATGTATTCATAAGTGCTGGGGTTGGGGGTGGGGTGACTCTCAGGTGACCAAAAGTCACAGACTGAAGTTCATAGATAACTCAGAAGGGAGAGCGAGCCAGGGAAAAGAGGGCTTAATCAGGGAAGGTCTCTTGGAGGAGGAGATACAAGGCTAGATACAAGCTAATCAGGCTGGAGAGAATCCCTGTTCCACCTGGGGCTCAGACTCTAAGTAGAAAGGAGAACAGGGATTGAATCCCCATTTTACAGTTGAAACTGAGGCACAGAGAAGGGAAGTGACTTGCTCAAGGTCAGCAGGCAATTGGCAGACTCCGGAATGACAGCCAAGGCACTCTAGCTCCCAGGCCCCGGCTATTTCCACTAGACTGCACTGCTCCTTGTGCAGTAGCAGTAGAAGAAATTATAGTACAAGAGGAAACAGATTTAAATTTTATGCCTGTAACCTCAACCTGGGGGTCATTGTCAGTCAATCTTGTTTATTGAACGCTTACTCTGTGCAGAACACTGAACTGAGCACTTGGGATAGTACAATACAACAACATAACATAAACATTTCCTCCCCAAAATGAGCTTACAGTCTAGAGGAGGAGAAGACATTAATATAAAAAACAATAAATGAGAGTCTACTTGGTGATCCCTAGGCTCTGCTTCGTCAGTAGTTCCAGAAACTTTATTCCAGGGCAAAACCCCTCATCCTAAGCAAATTCCTTACCCCCGAAGGCTTCCCCCAGGACAGTCTTTATGTCCCTACTCCTCAGGCTAAAAATGACAGGGTTCAGAGTCGGTGTTACTACGGCATAGAACATGGGGAGGAGGAAGTCTGGAAGAGAAGGGGAATCAGGAACTGGATTGAGGTATTCAAACCCACCGGATGAAAGGAACAAGATGACCACGACGAGTTGGGGCAGGAAGGTGGAGAAAGCTTTTGCTCGGCCCTCGGTGGATGGCATCTTCAGCGCGGCCCAGAAGATGTTGACGTAAGAGTAAATGATTAAAATAAAAGAGAAAAAAGACACATAGTGATGAGGTAGATAACACCCACTTCTCCCGATGTGTCTCCAGGGTGGATGAGCTTTAATACCTGGGGGACATTGCAGAAGAAATGGCGGATCACCACGGGGACATAGAAGGACACGGAGAAGATATTAGAGAAATGAAGGATCCCCATGAGTTGCCCGCTGAGTCACGAGGCGAGAACCATCTTCCCATAAGCCCCTGTAGCCATGATGATATCATAGTGCAGGGAGTGGCAGATGGCCACGTAGCGGTCGTAGGACACCGCCGTGAGGATGCCCACCTCTGAACAGCCGCACAAGGTAAAGAAGAGGGCCTGAAGACGGCATCCAGCCCAGGAAATAGATCTACTGCTTATCATGGAGTTACTAATGGACTTGGGGACAGTAACAGAGATGAGGCAGTAGTCGAAGATGGACAGGTGCCTGAGGAAGAAGTACATGGGGGTGTGAAGGCACTGGTCGAGGGCAGTGACGGTGACGATGAGGAGATTCCCCAACAGGGCATGGACCAGCTTCAGCTCCCAGACCTCAGAATATCCCAGAACGAGGAATTCCATCATGGTGGTGACATTGGCCATGGGTCAAGGGGGTGTCTGTGTTGAATAAGAGAGGGAAAAGTAGGCAATGTTGCCCAAAAGACAGAGCACTGGGTTGGACATCAGGTTACCAGGTTCCAGCTCTGCCACTGGCTTGCTCTGTGACCTTAGGAAAGTTTAGTAATTTCTCTGTGCCTTAGTTTCCTCATCTGTAAAATGAGGATCATGCAGATTGTGAGCCCTAGGTCAGGACTGTGTCCCTGCTAACAATAGTTATGATATTTACTGAGTGCTTACTGTGTGAACAGCACTGTGTGTATAGCACTTTGGAGAGCACAATACAGCACAGTTAGTAGACACATTCCCTGCCCACAATGAGTTTGCGGTTTAGAGGCATAAATCAATCAGTGGTATTTATTGAGTGCTTACCGTGTGCAGACACTGTACTAAACGCTTCGGAGAGTTCCAGCGCTTAGAACAGAGCTTTGCACATAGTAAGCGCTTAATGAACGCCATTATTATTATTATTATTATTACAATATAACAGAGTTGGCAGACACATTCCCTCCCACAACGAGCTTACAGTCTAGAGGATGACTAAAAAGTGAGAACTCCTCTGATGTCTTAACAGAGTCCTATTTGAAATCATGAGAGAGCCTCTCATCCTATCCTCAAAGCTACTGGGCTGTGGACCATACCACCTGGAGTCCTTCCCTTGGCTAATTTTCTGTGATCTCAACACCACGGCCTCTCAGAAACCAATGGTGCCCACCCAGACTGAGTCAGGACTGTCACTGAGTAAGGATATAATTTTTTTATGGTTTTTGTTAAGTGCTTACTATTTGCCAGGCATCGTACTAAGTGCTGAGGTAGATAAAAGCTATTAATGTTGGACAAAGTTCCTGTCCCACATGGGGCTCACAGTCTTAATCTCCATGTTACAGATGATGGAACTGAGGCCCAGAGAAGTTACTTTACTTGCCCAAGGTCACAAAGCAGGCAAATGGCAGAGCTGCTATTAGAACCCAGGTCCTTGTGACTCCCAGGCTCGGGATCTATCCAGTAGGCCATGTTGCTTCTCATTGTTCATCAATGGCATTTATTGAGTACCTATTAAGAGTTAGGCACTCTGCTTAAGATTTAGGAGAAAACAACAGCAACAAGGCATATGTTATCTGCGCTTAAGGAGCTTATTATTATTATTGATAATAACTAATAATGACAATAATAATTGTGGTGCTTATTAAGAACCTACTGTCTGCCAATCGTTGTACTAAGTGTTGGGGTAGATAATAGATAAACAAGTCCCACATCGGGTTTTCAGTCTAGCTAGTAGGGAGAACAGAGAAGCAGCATGGCTTAGTGGAAAGATCACAGGCTTGGGACTCAGAGGAGTGGGTTCTAATCCCGGCTCTGCCACTTGTCTGCTGTGTGACCTTGGGCAAATCACTTAGCTTCTTTGTGCTTCAGTTACCTCATTTTAAAAATGGGGATTAAGACTGTGAGCCCCACGTGGGGCAACCTGATTACCTTTAACTACCCCAGGGTTTAAGACAGTGCTTGGCATATAGTAAGCACTTAACAAATGCCATACTTTATTATTATTATTATTAAAAATAATAATAATATCAGGTATTGAATCCCCAATTTGAAGACGGGGGAACTGAGGTATAGATAGGTGAAGTGGCTTGCCCACATTTATATGGCACACAAGGGGTGGAGCTGGGATTAGAATCCAGACCTCTTTCCACTAGGCTTCTCAATCTTCTCAGTCTATATTACAATCTAGAGCACCATGGCCTAGATATTCAGTTTGGACACATCCCCTGTTCCACATGGGACTCACAGTCTAAGTAGAGGGAATAGGACTTAATATTCATTTTGCAGATGGGGAAACAGGCAAAGAGGATTGGCCAAGGTCACACAGTATACAAGTGATGGAGCCTAAATTAGTATCCAGGTTGTATGACAACCAGGCCCGTGCTCTCTTCCCCAGGCCATGTTAGGACTCAGCAGAGAGAGAGTGCACAATAAATAATATTGATTGATTGGTTGACTGATTTTAAAATGGGGAGAGCTGTGGTCTGGTGGATTTTCAGGGGAGGAAGTTCCAGACTTGGGTGGGCTAAGGATAGCAAGAGGTATTTATTTAGCACTTCTTGTGTACAAAACATTCTACTGTAACTCGGGAAGAGTGAAGACTGAGACCTGGAATGTAGCATGACAAGAAGGTTGATGGATAGGCTGTGGAAAGCTCATGGAAGTCTTGGAAGCCAAAGGAATTGTCTATCATGCCTAATTACTGATCTCCCACTGCAGTGTTCTAGACTGTAAGCTCACTGTGGGCAAGAAACATGTGTACCAAATCTGTTGTATCGTACTTTCCCAAGTCCTTAGTTTAGTGCTCTACACATAGTAAGCAATCGATCAATCAGTTGCATTCATTGAGTGCTTACCATGTGCAACATGTACTAAACACTAGGGAGAGTACATGACACTATAACAAGCATATTCCCTGCCCACAGTGAGTAAGAGGTCAATAAATACCACTGATTGAGTGATGTCTGTTTGTCTCCCCCTCTAGACTGTAAGTTCATTTGTGAGCAGAGAAAGTGTATATGAACTCTTCTAAGCATTTAAAAATCTGCCCACAATAAGAACTCAATAAATGCCATTAGTTGATTGATTCTTCTAACTCCTACCTATATAGAACGAGAGAAAAATGATTAGTCTTGTCATCTTATTATGAGCAGGGAAGGTGTCTGCTAATTCTGGTGTACTCTCCGAAGTGCTTACAACAGTGAGATGCACATTGTAAGTGCTCAATAAATATGATAATAATAACTATAATAATTATGGTACTATGTGCCGAGCACTGTTTTAAGCACTGGGATAGATACAAGGTAATAAGGTTGTCCCACCGTGGGGCTCACAGTCTTAATCCCCATTTTACAGATGAGGTAACGGACACAGAGAAGATAAGTGGCTTGCCACGGTCACACAGCAGACAAGTGGAAGAGCCGGGATTAGAACCCACGTCCTCTCACTCCTAAACCCGTAATATTTCCGCTGAGCCACACTGTTTCTCTAATGATTCTTTAATTGATTCTTTAATCAATATGATTGCTTGATTAGTGTTATTTGTCTTATGCAGGTCGCACACCGTGACACAGTGGAATCACATTACTGAAGAATCTGTGGACAGTTAGAATGTCACCATTAAAATCCCCTGATTACAACTCCCTCACTCTACTACAGCCATTACTTTCCCTATCCATGGCGACTGTGAACGAGACATTCCTTCGGGACCATTGTGCCTAGATCTCTCCTCCTGTTGCAGAGACAAATATCTCCTCCACCAGCGAGGACCTTACAGACTAGTGTGGTTTGCATGTGCTGTGTACAAAGCACTGAACTAAGCGCAGGAACAGGGAATTATGCGTGGGAATTAGGTCCCTGGCTCTCAAGCATATGAGCAGGGAGAGAGGACTGGGGACAGATGCGTGAAGAGACTCAAAATCAGAAAAGCACTAAGGCATGCTGAAACCCAGTGTCAACTAGTGGAAAGAGCCCAGGCATGCTAGTCAGAGGAATCAATCAATAAATTAACTGAACACTTTATTGAGTATTTATTGAGCACTTACTCTGTGCAGAGCACAGTACTAAGCACTTGGGAGCAAACAATACAACAATATAACGGACACACGCCCTGCCTACAGCGAGCTTCGCGACTAGAGGAATTAGGTTCCAATTCTGGCTCCTCCACTTACCTGATATGTAACCTTGGGCAAGTCCCTAAACTTCTCTTTGCCTCTTTTCCTCATCTGCAAGGTGGGGATCCAATCCCTGTTCTTCCTCCACACTGGACTGTGAGTCCTATGTGTGATAGGGACTGTGCCTGGGACTGGTAATTTTGTATGTACCCCAAAGATTATTTCAGTGCTTGGCATATAGTAATTTCTTAACAAATATCATTATTATCACTCTTATTATCTTCAGGGGTCTCCCACATGCTTAGCACTCTGCACACATTCATTGCTCAGTAAATACCATGGACTGATTGATTATTTATTTTAATATCTGTCCCCCTCTAGACTAGAAGCTCGTCATGCACAAGGGAACATGTCTTTCAACACTGCTGTACTCTCCCAAATGCTCAATATAGTGTTCTGCACACAGTAAGAGCTCAATAAATACCATCGATTGATTGCTTAGTCTGGAAAATTATGGAGATCAATCCAACCAAATTCTGAGTTGATTGATTAATTAATTAATTATGGTATTTGTTATGCTTTTACTATTTGCCAGGCACTAACCGCTGGGGTGGAGTCAAGCAAATCGAGTTGGACACAGTTTCTTTCCCAGGTGGGGCTCACAGTCTCAATTTCCCTTTTACAGATGACGTACCTGAGGCCCAGAGAAGTGAAGTGTTTTACCCAGCAGACAAGTGGAAGAGCAGTCATGAGAACCCATGACCTTCTGACTCCCAGGCCCATGTTCTGTCCACTATGCTGTGATGGGAAAGAGGGGAAATTTATGCCAGCCCTTTGGCCTATCCCTGGTCCTTTCCCCTGTCCACAGACGCTACATCCTTTAGGAACGATTGAGAATCCGGATTCAGACAATCTGGTATCCCTGTCTCTTTGGTTTCTGGGGCTGGATCCTACCACAGGAGGCAGGGGAGGATCATGATGGTACATGTAAATCACCCGGGTTTCTGGGGTTCTTCCCCGACTTCTCCAGTGTTCCTCACGCACCTTTGCCCTGGGGTCTCAGTGGTCATCAAAGTTGAGCACAGCCAGAGAGCTCCCCAGGCTTGGCGATGACACAGCAGCAACTGATACAAGCATTTAGCCTTTTATTCACGACATCACCAGAGGCCCCTGGGCCCCTGGACTCTGCCCCATCTGAGTAGAGAGGATATTCCCATAATTCCGTTCATGATGAAGTAAGTGTCCTCTTAGGTGCTAATTAGCAAGTACTGGAACCAAATGGGAAGGGACGAAACTGAGACGCCGTACAATCTAAGTTTCCGTTTTATATAAAGGCCCCCCGGGTCCCTCCCCGCCGCCTCCCCCGATTGTTTTCATGCAGTTATGATTTGAGGCTCTAACAAGCTCTCCCTCTCAGGGTGACACCTCTGGAGATCGGGGAGGCCCCCAGAGACACCGGTGGTGATGTTCACCAGGATATAGCTGCACAATGGTTAGGGATCGTATAATAATAATAATAATGGCATCTGTTAAGTGCTTACTTTGTTCTAAGCGCTTGGGGGGATACAAGGTGATTAAGGTGTCCCACGAGGGGCTCACAGTCTTAATCCCCATTTTACAGATGAGGTCACTGAGGCTCAGAGAAGTGAAGTGACTTGCCCAAGGTCACACCGCGGACAAGTGGCAGAGCCGGGATTAGAACCCAGGTCCTTCGGACTCCCAGGCCTGGGCTCTATCCACTAGGCCAAGCTCCTTCTCTGCACTTAAAAACAGACTTTAAAGGGGGTGTCCGGATCAAATTTGTACTGCTTTCTGGAGAGCGTTCCGGCCCCCACGACCCAAAGGCTGTGTCTGGAAGCAGCGATTCCTTCTTACTACTCCAGTCATATAGCAATCAAATCTGCGTGTACTCCTCCTTTCCCAAAGCAGGAAATATCTCCAATATTTGTTATAGGAAATCATCTGTGGATTTCCTCCTGACTTCAGGACATCTCCATCTGGATGTCTGCCCACCACCTAAAACTCAACATGTCCAAGACTGAACTCCTTGTCTTCCCTCCCAAACCCCACCCTCTCCCTGACTTTCCCATCACTGTTGACGGCACTACCATCCTTCCCGTCTCACAAACCCGCAACCTTGGTGTCATCCTCGACTCCGCTCTCTCATTCACCCCTCACATCCAAGCCGTCACCAAAACCTGTCGGTCTCAGGTCCGCAACATTGCCAAGATCCGCCCTTTCCTCTCCATCCAAACCGCTACCCTGCTCTTTCAAGCTCTCATCCTATCCCGTCTGGACTACTGCATCAGCCTTCTTTCTGATCTCCCATCCTCGTGTTTCTCCCCACTTCAATCCATACTTCATGCTGCTGCCCGGATTGTCTTTGTCCAGAAACGCTCTGGCATGTTACTCCCCTCCTCAAAAATCTCCAGTGGCTACCAATCAATCTTCGCATCAGGCAGAAACTCCTCACTGTTGGCTTCAAGGCTCTCTATGACCTCGCCGCTCCTACCTCACCTTCCTTCCCTCCTTCTACAGTCCAGCCCGCACCCTCCGCTCCTCTGCCGCTAATCTCCTCACCGTGCCTCTTTCTCGCCTGTCCCGCCATCGACCCCCGGCCCACGTCGTCCCCCGGGCCTGGAATTCCCTCCTTCTGCCCATCCGCCAAGCTAGCTCTCTTCCTCCCTTCAAGGCCCTACTGAGAGCTCACCTCCTCCAGGAGGCCTTGCCAGACTAAGCCCCTTCCTTCCTCTCCCCCCATCCCCCTCTCCATCCCCCCATCTTTCCTACTTCCCTTCCCCACAGCATGTGCATATATGTATATATGTTTTATACATATTTATTACTCCATTTATTTATTTATTTATTTATTTATTTTACTTGTACATATCTATTTATTTTATTTTGTTAGTATGTTTGGTTTTGTTCTCTGTCTCCCCCTTTTAGACTGTGAGCCCACTGTTGGGTAGGGACTGTCTCTATATGTTGCCAACTTGTACTTCCCAAGCGCTTAGTACAGTGCTCTGCACACAGTAAGCGCTCAATAAATACGATTGATTGATTGATTGATTGATTGATTGGAGCCTTTCAGCCTATATTTAGAAGCTAGCATTGCAGGCACAACACTCTGCCTTAGTCCCAGGAAGTAATTGCAAGGATTTGGATGTTCCCAGAATTGATTATTCTGTCATCATTCTCTCCCCAAACGCACCCGGCCAGATATAGAGGCAGGGTGCCAACTTCCATCTAACTCCCAACAGGAAGCCAGGGAAGTGCCCAGATTGCAGTTTCTTCAGCTAGATAAGATGTGACTTTGATTGTTTTATACTCTGGTTTCTTTATATTCCTCTTTGAAAAAAAAAGGTATTTGTCCAACTCTCTCATATATGTCTGTGCTGACCTCTCACCCATATCCTGCCTCTCTGACCTGGAATGTCCTCGCTCCTCATATCTGACAGACAACTAGTCTCCCCACCTTCAAAGCCTTACTGAAGACATGTCTCCTCCAAGAGGCCTTCCGTGGCTAAGCCCTCCTTTCCTCTTCTCCCACACACTTCTGCATCACTCTGACTTACTCCCTTTATTCATCCCCTCTCCAGCCACACAGCACTTATGCACAGACATGTAATTTATTTATTTATATTGATCTCTGTCTCCCCCTCTAGACTGTAAGCTCATTGTGGGCAGGGAATGTGTCCATTTATTTTTACACTGTACTCTCCCAAGCACTTATTACACTGTTCTGCACACGGTAAACGCTTAATAAATAGGATTGACTGATTATAGTACTCTCTCAAATGCATAGTACAGTGCTCTGCACAGAGTAACTTCTGTATAAATACAATTGACTGACTACCTGTTGTACTATCCCAAGTGCTTAATACAATGCTCTGCTCACAGTCAGCGCTCAATTCATTCATTCATTCATTCATTCATTCATTAAATCATATTTAGTGAGCGCTTACTGTGTGCAGAGCACTGTACTAAGCGCTTGGGAAGTACAATTTGGCAACATATAGAGACAGTCCCTACCCAACAGTGGGCTCACAGTCTAGAAGGGGGAGATCTATAAGGGGGTATCAATACATACCATTGATTGATAAGGACAGGGTAGGAGGGGGAGGGGGCACCAGCACCTGGAATCCCAGGAGAGGAAGAATTTAATAGATACATTCAGTCTTGATTAATTGATTAACCCCTTTGCTAGCCCATCTACAGCTCAGAAAAGCAACCACCATACCTACCTTCAAATTCTTCTTAAAACCTCATCTCCTCAGTGAGGCTTTCCCCGACTAAGCCCTCATTTCCTCTTCTGTCACTTTCTTCTCTGTCACCCTTGCAGTTGGATTTGAACTCTTTATTCACCCTACCACCCAGCACCACAACATCCCTAGACTGAAAGCTCATTGGGGACAGGGAATGTGTCTATTATATTATGTGTTTTTCTCTCCCAAGCTCTTTGGTACAATGCTCTGCACAGTAAGCACTCAATAAATACGATTGATTGATTATGTACGTATTTGTTATTTATTCATATTATTAGCTGTCTCCGCCTGTAGACGGTAAGCTCCTTGTGGGCACAGAATGTGTCTACCAAATATGTTATATTGTACTCAGTTATACTGAGAAGCAGCTTGGCTTAGAACATGGTCCTGGGAGTCAGAAGGACCTGGGTTCTAATACTTGTTCTGCCACATGTATTCTCTGTGACCTTGGGCAAGTCACTTAAGTTCTCTGTACCTCAGGTTCCTCATTTGTGAAATGGGGATTAAGACTGTGAGGCCCATGAGGGACAGGGACTGTGTCCAACCTGATTAACTTAAATCTACCCCAATCCTTGCAACAGTGCTTGGCACATAGTAAGCACTTAACAAGTACCATAATAATAATTATTGTCATTATTATTACTCTCCCTAGTACAGTGCTCTGAACATAGTAAGTGATCAATAAATGTGACTGATTTATTTATTTTTTGAACCCCCATTTAACAGATAAGGTAATTGGAACAGAAAAGTGAAGTGACTTTCTCAAAGTCACACAGCAGGCAAGTAGTGGATCAGGTATTAGAACTCAGATCATCTGACTACCAGGCCCGTCCTCTTTCCATTAGGCTATGTTGCTTTCCTTGTGTCCCCCAAATAGTCACATGAGCACTTACGTCCTCAGAGCCATTTGCATACATGTACACATTCTCCTATTTCAGTACTCATTTATTCACTTACCTATCTTTGCATTCTCTTGTTGTCACCAGTTGTACCTCTCTTTATCACCTCCTCACTGAAAACAACGTTGTGTCTTTCTGGTACCCTCATTAGACTGTAAGATCCTTGAGGGCAGGGATCATGTTTTTATTATCACTCTTATACTCTCCGAAGTGCTTAATACAGCGCTCTGAGCACAGTAGACCCCAGATATATTGGGTAGATTGATTGGTAGCAAGTGGGGAAGTGGAGCCTGGGTTATCCAAAGAGCTTACTGTCTGCTTGACGGTAAGCTCATTGTGGGCAGGGAATGTGTCTACCAACTCAGTTATCAATCAATCAATTTTACAGAACAGTATACTAAGCCCTTGGGAGAGTACAATACAAACGATTAAGAGACACATTCCCTGCTCATAATGAGCTAGCAGTCTAGAAGTGAAAGCAGACATGAATATGAATATATAAGTCATTTATAACATATAATTTAAAGATACATACCGTATCTTTCCCAGCAGTATCTCTAGAGGTGCTTTCCTGCCTCTTCTCAAAATCCACCTGCACGTCCGACCCCATTCCTACGTGGCTTATCAAAACACTTGCCCCCTCCTTTCTTCCCTCCCTAAAAGCTGTCTTCAACTGTTCTCTCTCCAATTGCTTCTTCCTCACTGATTTCAGAGATGCCCATGTCTCCCCTGTCCTAAATAAATACTCTCTTGACCCCATGTCTCTGTCCAATTACCGCCCCATTCTCCTCCTACCATACCTCTCCAAATTCCTTGAACGAGTTACAGTGCTCTGCACACAGTAAGCGCTCAACAAATAAGATTGAATGAATGAGTTGTCTACAACGGGCAATCTCAAATTCCTCTCCTCCAATTCTCTCCCTGATCCCCTCGAATCTGGCTCCTGTTCCCTTCACTCCACACAAACTGACCCCTCAAAGGTCACCAATGATCTCTTTCTTGCCAAATCCAATGGTCTCTACTCCATCCTAATCTTCCTCGACCTGTAAACTCGTTGTGGGCAGGGAATTTGTCTGTTTTTCATTCTATTGTACATTCCCAGGGGCTTAGTACAGTGCTCTGCATACAGTAAGTGCTCAATAAATGAAATTTACTGACTTACTGACTTTAAGCTGCCTTTGACACTGTCGACCACCCCCTTCACCTGGAAACATTATCCAACCTCAGCTTCACTGATACTGTCGTCTCCTTGTTCTCCATCTATCTCTCTGGCCACTGATTCTCAGTGTCCTTCTCTGGCTCCTCTTCTGCCTGCCACCCCCTAACTGTGGGGGTCCCTCAGGGTTCAGTTCTGGATCCCCTTCTATTCTCCACCTACTCCCACTATCTTGGAGAACTCATTCACTCCCATGGCTTCAACTTCCACCTCTATGCAGATGACATCCAAATCTATGTCTCCAGCCCTGATCGCTCTCTCTCTCTGCATGCTAGCATTTCATCTTGCCAATCTCTACTTGGATGTCCTCCCATCACCTTAAGCTTAGCATGTCCAAAACAGAACGCCTTTCCATCCCTCCCAAACGCTGTCCTCTTCCTGACTTTCCCATCACTGTAGACGACTCCACTATTCTTCTTGTCTCACAAGCCCATAACCTTGGCGTTACCCTTGACCCCTCTCTCTCATTCAACCCATATATTCAATCTATCACTAAATCCTGTCGGTCCCACCTTCATACCATCACTAAAAACAGCCCTTTCGCCTCCATCCAACCTGCTACCACGTTAATACAATCACTCATGCTATTCCTCCTGGATTACTGTATTAGTCTTCTTGCTGACCTCCCAGCCTCCTGTCTCACCCAACTCGAGTCCAGAATTCACTCTGATTCCCAGATCATTTTTCTACATAAACGTTCAGGACATGTTTCTCCACTCCTCAAGATATTCCAATAGTTGTCCATCCACCTCAACATCAAACGAAAACTTCACACCATTGGCTTCAAAGAACTGAATAAATTTTCCCCCTCCTACCTCACTTTGCTACTCTCCTACTACAATCCAGCCAGCACACTTCAGTCCTCTAATGCCAACCTTCTCACCGTACCTCTGTCTCATCTATTGCATTGGCGAACACTCATCCACTCGTCCTGAATCTAGCCTGGAATGTCTTCCCTCCTTAAACCCGACAATTACTCTCCCCACCTTCAATGCCTTATTGAGAGCACATCTCCTTCCGTCACCAAAACCTGCCGGTATCACCTCCACAACATCGCCAATATCTGCCCTTTCCTCTCCATCCAAACTGCTACCTTGCTGGTTCAATCTCTCATCCTATCCCGAATAGATTACTGCATTAGCCTCCTCTCTGATCTCCCATCCTCCTGTTTCTCCCCACTTCAGTCTATATTTCACGCTGCTGCCCGGATCATCTTTGTGCAGAAACGCTCTGGGCAGTCACTCCCCTCCTCAAAAATCTCCAGTGGCTGCCTGTCAACCTACACATTAAGCAAAAACTCCTCAATCTCGGCTTCAAGGCTCTCCATCACCTCTTCCCCTCCTACCTCACCTCACTTCTCTCCTTCTACAGCTCCTCTGCCGCTAACCCCCTCACTGTACCTCGTTCTCACCTGTCCCGCCGTCGATCCCCGGGTCACGTCCTTCACCTGGCCTGAAATGCCCTCCCTCCACATACATCCGCCAAGCTAGCTCTCTTCCTCCCTTCAAAGCCTTACTGAGAGCTCATCTCCTCCAAGAGGCCTTCCCAGACTGAGCCCACTTTTTCCTCTCCTCCTCCCCATCCCTCCGCCTTACCTCCTTCCTTCCCCACAAAACCTGTATATGTTTGTACAGATTTATTACTCTATTTATTTTACTTATACATATTTATTATTCTATTAATTTTGTTAATGATGTGCATTTAGCTTTAATTCTATTTATTCTGACGACTTGACACCTGTCCACATGTTTTGTTTTGTTTTCTGTCTCCACCTTCTAGACTGTGAGCCCGTTGTTGGGTAGGGACCGTATCTAGATGCTGCCAATTTGTACTTCCCAAGCGCTTAGTACAGTGTTTTGCACATAGTAAGCACTCAGTAAATACAATTGAATGATTGAATGAATGAATGAAGAGGCCATCCCTGATTAAGACCCCCTTTCCTCGTCTCCCACTCCCTTCTGCATTGTCCTGAATATTTTCCTTTCCCCCTCTCAGCCTTACAACACTTAGGCCCATATCTGTAATTAATTTATATTAATGTGTCTCTCATACCTCTAGACTGTAAGCTCAATGTGGACAGCAAAACCTCCTCACTATTGGCTTCAAAGCTTTCCATCACCTTGCCCCCTCTTACCTCACCTCCCTTTTCTCCTTATACAGCCCAGCCCTCACATTCCACTCCTCTCCTGCTAACCTCCTCACTGTGCCTCGTTCTTGCCTGTCCCGCTGTCGACCCCAGGCCCACGTCCTACCTCTGGCTTGGAATGTCCTCTCACCTCAAATCCATCAAACTGGCACATTTCCCCCCCTTCAAAGCCTTACTGAAAGCTCAACTTCTCCATGAGACTTTCCCAGACTGAGCCCTGCTTTTCCTCTGCGCCTCCCCTCCCCATCGCCCCGACTCCCTCCCTCTGCTGAACTCTGCCCCCCCGTCCCACGCACTTGTGTATATATGTTCATATTTATTATTCTATTTATTTTATTAAGGATGTGTCTATATATATAATCCTATTTATTTATATTGGTGCTATTGATGCCTGTCTACTTGTCTTGTTTTGTTTTGCTGTCTGTCTCCCCCATTCTAGATTGTGAGGCCATTGTTGGGTAACGATTGTCTCTATTTGTTGCCAAATTGTACTTTCCAAGCACTTAATACAGTGCTCTGCACACAGGAAGCGCTCAATAAATACAATTGAATGAATGAATGACAGGGAATCAATTACGCACTTTGTACAGTGCTCTGCACACAGTAAGAGCTCAATAAATATGATTGAATGAATGAAAAAATACGATTGAACGAGTGTTTGTTTATTGTTGTATTGTACTCTCCCAAGTGCTTAGTACAGTGCCCTGTTCACTGAACTCAGTAAATTCGATTGAATGTATATATGCATATATAATGCATTGTATATATATACAATGCATTATATATGCATATATACAATGCATTATATATAATATAGTTGTGTTGTATTCACCCAAGCACTTAGTACAGTGTCCTGCACAGAGTAAATACTCATTAAACACCATTGATTGATTGATTGATTATGGGCAGGAAGCTTGTCTACCAACTCTGTTGTGTTGTACTCTCCCTAGCTCTTAGTACAGAAGTCTGGACCAAGTAAGCACTCCATAAATACCATTAATAGATTGATTCGTTGTGACAAAGGAACATGTCATCAACTATGTTGCATTTTGCTCTCTCAAGTACTTAGTTCAGTGTCCTGTACACTGAAGGGCATTGGTCTCCTTAGGAGCACAGTTCTCTCACTGGTGTTGAGCCTGGTCCACTCCCAGGGGAGTCCTGCAGGCCAGTTTGGGCCATGGCCTTGGTGTATGAGGGTCCAGACAGTTCAGATCAACCTAATTCTGAGGATGCTAGACTTTGAGAGTTTTAGAGTCACCTTCATGGAGCGTCAGACCAAAGTGGCATTGTCCCTACTGTGAAAGATGTGAATTGATTATGATAATAATGATAATGATAGTCATAATAATAATAATAATAATAATAATAATAATATTTGTTAAGCACCTACCACTTATCAAGCACTGTTCTAAGTGCTGGGGTAGGTACACAAGTTAATCAAGTTGGAGCCACTCCTTTTTTTAATCATATTGACAGCTAATATTCACCCCATCTTCAGCCCCACAGCAAATATGTGCATGTCTGTACAGTCAACACTATGAATTATTTATTTATATCAATGTCACTCTCCCTCTCTAGACTGTAAGCATGTTGTGGGCAGGGAACGTGTATTCCAAGTCTGTTGTATTGAACTAACCCAACTAGTTTGTACAGTGCTCTGCATATGGTAAATGTTCAATAAATACCATTGATGATGGTGATAGTAAGAATTTGCATGTGCCAGATACTGTACTAAGAGCTGGAGTAAATGTAAGATCATCAGGTTGGACCTAGTCCATGTCCTACATGGGGCTCACTGTCTTAATTTCCGTTTTACAAATGGAGAAAAGTGATTTTTCCAAGTGATTTGCCCAAGATCGCTCCACAGACAAATGGTAGGGCCGGGATTAGAATCCAGATCCTCTGACTCATTCATTCATTCATTCATTCAATCAATCATATTTATTAAGCACTTACTATGTGATGAGCACTGGACTAAGTACTTGGGAAAGTACAGTACAACAATAAAGAGTGACAATCCCTGCTAACAAAGAGCTCACAGTATAGAAGGGGTGAGACAGACATCAGTAAAAATAAACAGAAATCAATACAAATAAATAAAATTACACGTATATACACAAGTGCTATGTGGCTGGGAGAGGGGGAAGATTAAAGGGAGGGCAACGCAGAAGTAAATGGGATATGAGGAAAAGTAGGACTCAGTCTGGGAAAGCATCTGTAGGAGATATGCTTTCAGTAAGGCTTTGAAGAGGGGTGTTATAATTTTCTGGCAGATTTGAGGTGGGAGGCCATCCCGAGTCAGAGTTAGAACGTAGGCCAGGAATCGACGGTGGGACTGGAGCGATCGAGTCACACTGAGAATGTTAGTACCAGAGGAGCCAATTATGTGGGCTGGGTTTTAGAAGGAGAGAAGTGTGATGGAAGAGGAGGAGGAGAAGAGGAGGCTAGGTGATGGAGTGCTTTAAAGCCAATGGTGAAGAGTTTCTGTTTGATAAGGAGATGGATACGCAACCACTGGAGATTTCTGAAGAGTGGGGATGACATGTCCTGAACGTTTCTGTAGAAAGATGACCCAGGCAGCCAAGTGAAGTCTGGACTAGAGTGTGGAGAGGCAGGAGATTGGGAGGTCGTCAAGGAGACTGATGCAATAATCTAGGTGGGATAGGATGAGTGATTGTATTAACGTGGTAGCAGTTTGGATGGAGAGGAAAGAGCAGATAGGAGCGATGTTGTGAAGGTGGGACTGACAGGATTCAGTGACAGATTGAATATGTGGATTGAATGAGAGAGAAGAGTCAAGGATTCATTCATTCATTCATTCAATTGCATTTATTGAGCACTTACTGTGTGCAGAGCACTGTACTAAGCGCTTGGGAAGTACAAGTTGGCAACATATAGAGACGGTCCCTACCCAACAGTGGGCTCACAGTCAAGAAGGGGGAGACAGAGAACAAAACAAAACATATTAACAAAATAAAATAAATAGAATAAATATGTACAAATAAAATAAATAAACAAATAAATGGAGTAATAAATATGTACAAACATATATACAGGTGCTGTGGGGAGGGGAAGGCGCTTAGGCGGGGGGATGGAAAGGGGGAGATAGAAAGGGGTAGGAGGGGGTGAGGAAGGAGGGGGCTCAGTCTGGGAAGACCTCCTGGAGGAGGTGAGCTCTCAGTAGGGCCTTGAAGGGAGAAAGAGAGCTAGCTTGGTGGATGTGCGGAGAGAGGGCATTCCAGGCCAGGGGGATGACGTGGGCCAGGGGTCGATGGTGGGACAGGCTAGAACGAGGCACTGTGAGGAGATTAGCGGCAGAGGAACAGAGGGTGCAGGCTGGGCTGTAGAAGGAGAGAAGGGAGGAGAGGTAGGAGGGGGCGAGGTGATTGAGAGCCTTGAAGCCAAAGGTGAGTAGTTTCTGCCTGATGCGTAGGTTGATTGGTAGCCACTGGAGATGTTTGAGGTGGGGAGTAACATGCCCAGAGCGTTTCTGGACAAAGACAATCCGGGCAGCGGCGTGAAGTGTGGATTGAAGAGGGGAGAGACAAGAGGATGGGAGATCGGAGAGTAGGCTGATATAGTAACTCCAAGTAACAGAAAACTCCAAGGGTATGGGCTTGTGAGACAGGAAGGATGGCGGTGCCATCTGCAGCGACAGGAAACTCTGGGAGTGGACAGGGTTTGGATGAGGAGATAAGAAGCTCAAATTTGGACATGGCCTCTCAGTCCTCTGACTCCCAGTCCCATGTGCTTCCCACTAGGCCATGTTGCTCCTCATAAGTAGCCCCACATAAGATTCACGGTCTAAGTAGGAGGGAGAAAAGGTATTGAATCCCCATTTGACAGTTGAAGAAACTGAGGCACAGAGTTTAGTGACTTGTCCGTGCTCACACAGCAGGCAAGTGGCAGGGCTGGGTTTAGAATCCAGGACCTCTGGCACCCAGACCCATGCTCTTTCCACTATTCAAAAATTGTGCCTCTGCAAATATTCATTCAATCATTCATTCAATCATATTTATTGAGCACTTACTGTGTGTAGAGTACTGTACTAAGCGCTTGGAAAGTACAGTTCAGCAACAAATAGGTACAATCCCTACCCAACAACAGGCTCACAGTCTAGAAATATGAACCTCTAACAGCACTAAAATTCTGTTTTGCCTCCTCCTTTCTCCTTTCCCTCTCCCAGCAGACCACATCTCCACAACAGTATCGAGTGGGGCTAATTACCTTCATCTCCCCCCATGGGACTTTCTCCATGACTCCTGTCTCCAAAAGCCATATCAGGTGATTAAATATCACCAATTTCCCTCCAATGCACTGTGACCTAATGAAACGGGTTTGTGCATCGGAGCATTTCGGATACACATTTAAGTGCCTCTGTGGGTCTCAGGGTGCTTCAATGACAGCAGAAGAACTGGAACACTGACCACCTCTGTATGGATAGAGATTATCCCTCATGCTGGGTAATCTGACCTTGAAAATAAGTTCCTTCCACTCCCCATCTCTTCGTTCCCATGACGATCCTGAAGCACAGAGAGAGGCTGATACTTAACCAGGGTCTCCTAGCGAGTCAGCAAGAGAGTTGGAATCGGATCTCAGATTAACCTGTTCCATATGTCTGTCACTCAGCCTTCCAGACTGCCCTTGTTTCAGAAAAGAATCAGCATTTCCATATGGTACGTGTCAAGGGACTGTTATGAGGTTGTGTAGGCCAACAGATTCAGTGACCTTTGGTATAATTATCCTGTTGGGTTACAGCAAGAAAGAATCTAAAATGTGTATTTGGGATTACAATTTTTGTCTGTCTCTCCCATTAGATTGAAAGATCTTTGAGGGAAGGGAACATGTGCCTTGTTTTGTTAGATGATATTTGTATTGTCTAATTACTGTCTTTCTGGTAATACATTTAAAAACCTAGGAAGGTGAGGTCAATCAAATATTTCTTGAGCCTGAATTAGGCATTTGATTATTACCATGAAAAAGTCACTTGTTTCAATTTTGGTGATGCAGAATGTTGGGGATTTTCTTCTGCTTGCTCCCACATAGTACATTTTACATTTAAGGAAGAATTTAAACTCTAAGGGAGTTTGTAGTTGAGAGGTCGTGTGGCCTAGGGGATAGAGCACGGGCTTGGGAGTCAGAAGAACCCGAGTTCTAATTCCATCTCTCTCACTTGTCTGCTTTATGAACCTGGGCAAGTCAATTTTTCTGTGCCTCATTTATCTCATTTGTAAAATGGGGACTAATACTGTGATGCTCAGGTGGGTCATGGACCGTGTCAAATTTGATTAGCTTGCTTCTACCCCAGTGCTTAGTACAGTGCCTGTACACTTAACAAATACCAAAAAAAAATAAAACTTGTAGGACTTTTCCCCCTGAGATTGTTAAATCGGAAAAATGTCTGTCTGTCTCCCTCTAGACCGCAGGCCCACTGTGGGCAGGGATTGCCTCTCTTTATTGCTGAATTGCACTTTCCAAGCGCTTAGTACAGTACTCTGCACACAGTAAGTATTCAGTAAATACAATTGAATGAATGAATGAATTAATTAATTTGTTAAGCATTTACATTGTGCAAGGCACTGTACTAAGCTCTGGGGTAAGGTCCTTGAGGTCAGGGAAATGTATCTTACTTCTGTTTAACAATTCCAAGATTGTTGTAGGCAGGGAATGTGTCTACCAATCTTATTATATTGTACTCTCCCAAGTTTTAGTACAGTGCACTGCAAACAGTAAACTTGAGTTTACTGTGATTGATTGTTTGAGTGATTGAGTGGACATTGAAGGCTAGTGATTCCCTGATTGATTAATATAATTTCAAGGGTTTTTTTTCCAATCTGATGCAAAATGGGGGAAAATAGTCAAAGATAGAAAACTGATAAGGTTAACTATATGTCATCCAATAACACATGGACAGAATAGTGGTAGTCTTGTAATGATAATCACATTTGTTATAATATAATAATGGTATTTGTTAAACATCTGCTATGTGTCAAGCCCTGGACTAAGCGCTACAGTAGATACAAGATGATCAAACACATGGAAAGAATTGAGGCTTCTTGTAATGATAATAATAATCATATTTGTTATTGTAGAATAATGATATTGTTAAGCATTTACTATTTGTTAAGCACTGTACTAAGTGATGGGATAGATATAGTAGGTAGCTGGGGTAAACAGTGCTGGAGAAACTGCATGGCTTAGTGGAAAGAGCCCGAACTTGGGAGTCAGAGGTTGTGGGTTCTAATCACTGTACCTCTAATCACCCTCACTGTACCTCGTTCTAGCCTGTCCCACCGTCGACCCCCGGCCCACGTCCTTCCCCTGGCCTGGAATGCCCTCCCTCCACAGATCCGCCAAGCTAGGTCTCTTCCTCCCTTCAAAGTCCTACTGAGAGTTCACCTCCTCCAGGAGGCCTTCCCAGACTGAGCCCCCTTTTCCCTCTCCTCCTCCCCATCCCCCCCGCCCTACCTCCTTCCCCTCCCCACAGCACCTGTGCATATATTTGTACAGATTTATTACTCTATTTTACTTGTACATATTTACTATTTATTTTGTTAATGATGTGCATATAGCTTTAATTCTATTTGTTCTGACGACTTTGACACCTGTCTACATGTTTTGTTTTGTGGTCTGTCTCCCCCTTCTAGACTGTGAGCCCGTTGTTGGGTAGAGACCATCTCTATATGTTGCTGACTTGTACTTTCCAAACGCTTAGTACAGTGCTCTACACACAGTAAGCGCTCAATAAATATGATTGAATGAATGAAATGAATGAATAATCCCGCTTCTGCCACTTGTCAGCTGTGTGATTTTGGGCAAGTCACTTAACTTCTCTGGGCCTCAGTTCCCTCATCTGTAAAATGGGGGTAAAACCTGTGAGCCTTACTTGGGACACCCTGATTACCTTGTATCTATTCCAGCGCTTAAAACAGTACTTTGCACATAGTAAGCGCTTAAGAAATGCCGTCATTACTGCTATACTGTGAGCCCATTGTTGAGTAGGGACCATCTCTATATGTTGCCGATTTGTACTTCCCAAGCTCTTAGTACAGTGCTCTGCACACGGTAAGCGCTCAATAAATACAATTGAATGAATGAATGAATGGAGAAACACCATGGCCTAGTGGATAAACTTATTTATTTATTTATTTTATTTGTACATATCTATTCTATTTATTTTATTTTGTTAGTATGTTTGCTTTTGTTCTCTGTCTCCCCCTTTTAGACTGTGAGCCCACTGTTGGGTAGGGACTGTCTCTATATGTTGCCAATTTGTACTTCCCAAGCGCTTAGTACAGTGCTTTGCACATAGTAAGCGCTCAATAAATACGATTGATGATGATGATGATGATAAAGCATATGCTTGGGAGTCAGAAGGACATTGGTTCTAATCCCAGCCCTATCACTTGTCTGCCGTGTGACCTTGTGCCAGTGTCACCAGTTGCCCGGGGAGGGGTTCGTTTGGGAATCAGTTTGGTGAGAGAGACCGGGGACGGAAAGGCTGAGTTTTATACAAAATTTATTCCATGAGATGAATTATTTGATTATCTTGGACGTGGCGAAATGAACCTCCCTTTAGGGAGGAATAGTGATATTATAGCTTCCCTATCGGGAGGAATATAATTATGTGTTACTGGCAAGGGGTATAACACCCAAGTCCCACCCAGGAGAAATCCACTTGTTGTTGATTTACACGTGGTGAGGCGGCTACCTCCCACCCATGTGCACTTCTCATTTGGGAAGCGCCTAGCTTCCAGCCCCACAAGCGTTCAGCGGGACACTCAGCCATCCCATGGCTCCTCTCTTGGTGCAGGCAGAGCGGGCATCCCACTCTCTGGGCAGAGGAGATCCATAGCCGGTTGCTGCAAGTCTCGATCCCCTGCACGGAAGGTCATCACCTGTGCCCCTAGGCTACTCCAGCTTCCGTCCTCACTTTATCCAATCTCCATCCTCCGTCCTCCTTTATACCTAATTTGATTGGCATGGGGGCAAGCGACACCTTCTGAATTCCCGGCTTGGGCTGTTTTGGTTGTGGGGATGTTATCCCACCTGCACTTCTGAGTTCTGCCTTAATGGATCGGGCAGTCACGAGATAGCATTTAACTTTGAGACGATGGGTACCCGGGGTTCACCTTGGCACAGCAAGTCACTTCACTCCTCTGTGCCTCAGTTACCTCATCTGTAAAATGGGGATTAAGAATGTGAACCCTATGCGAGACATGGATTGTGACCAATCTTGTATCTACCCCAGCGCTAGTATAGTTCCTGGCACATAGTAAGCACTTAACAAATAAAAAAAAAACCTAAAACAAAAAAAGAAATCAGGTCATACTGTATTAGAATCTGATTTTCTTGCATCTACTGCAGCACTCAGTGCAGTGCCTGGAACATCATAAACACTTTACAAATTGCCCAGTTATTGCAATTATTCCCTCCAGTATTTAGTACCACACTCTGAACACAGTAAACAATCAATAAATACCATTGATTGTTTGATTCAGGGAGGGGTCAGGAAGAAAGTTTGTCTTCTTTTATCAACTTCCACAGTTCCTCCTTCCCACTTCCTCTACATGTGGGTCTAGCTGCATGACCCTCACAGCTCATTATAGGTATACTGAGGTAGACGAAACCAGTGTCCACCAGGCCCAAAAGAAGGTAATGCCTAATGGATAATAATGGCATTTGTTAAGTACTTACTACGTGCCAGGCACTGTACTAAGCGTTGAGGCACTGTACTAGCTATCCTAGGCATCAACTACTAGTAACAGGAGACATTTTGTTACTACTTTAAAACTAGTACTTAACTATACCAGAAATAGGTAGGTTTTCTAGGCCGGCAGCAAGTAAAAAACAAAATTATTGGAGCTAGATGGAGGAAGTTGTACTTTGCGAATATTGAGCTGAAATAGTGGTACATTTTATGTTCCTTTTCAGTATGTGGTAATTGCCTAGACCAAGCACAACGGCCTAGTGGAAAAAGCATGATCCTGGGAGTCAGAGGAGCTACACCAATTACCTGTTGTGTGACCTCGGACAAGTCACTTAATTTCCCTGTGCCCCAGTTCCCTCATTTTCAAAATGAGAATTCAATACCTGCTCTCCCTCCTACTGAGACTTTGAGCCCCAGGTGGGACCTGATTATCTTGAATCTATACCAGCGCTAAGACTGTGCTTGGCACATAGTAAGTACTTCACATGTACCACAATTATTATTATTATTATTATTATTAGTGTTATTAGTGCTAGGAATCTGAGCGTAGGGAGTGGGGGAAGGCGCTGAGACAGGCAGTATGTGCACACAAACCGTACCCAACGGCTCAAGGCCAAACAGACTCAACAACAAGAGATAAAGAGACCAGGGCAAGAAAAACAAGCTTGCACCTGCAAGGCTCGGAGGCAACCTCAAGGCCATATCCACAGCCAGCGATGGTTGGCAACGGGTGGCTGGGGGCGAGCCAGAGCAAACGCTTCGTGACTGGACAGAGCTGTTGCTAGGCTAGTGGCTGGAGGGCGGTCAAAGCCTCGATACGCCATCCCCCGAGAAAACCCTGCCCCCGCGCAACGGGGGGTATAAGAGACGAACAAGACAAAGGGGGGGCAGGCTCGCTCTCTCTCCCTCCCTCTCTCTCTCTCTCGCTCTCTCTCTCTTTTTTAACCATGTAATCGCTGATAGAAAATAAACGGCAACCAAGCTTTGGACCTCTGGCTGACTCTTCCTGGTGTGAACGCGCGGCCCGCGTCCGGAGACGTCCGAAGACCCGGAGAGGGTAAGAACTCGAGAGTTGCCCCCGAAACCGCGGGGAGCAACGTCTGAGGGCAGAAGTTGGGCACTCTAGGAGGGCACTCTAGGAGACCAAGAAGAATAACTTGTTAATCAGGAGAGTAAGGGGAAGGGGGAAGAAAAAAAACTGCGCTGTTTAGCAGTTTTTGTCCACATGCGGACCTTTGTCACAACTGTTTTCAGACATTCAATAAACTCTGTGTTCTTGTTGTGTCACAAAACAGAAGTTTCCTCCAAACTTTCCTTTCACTCAGCTGGTCAATGGCACGGTGGTAATGGAATTCCTGGTCCTGGGTTTCTCAGAGGTCCGGGAGCTGCAGCTGGTCCAGGCCACGATGTTTCTTTTGGTCTACTTGGAGGCCCTGACAGGGAATCTCCTCATAATCGCCGTCACCACCTGGTGCTCGACCGGCGCCTCCACACCCTCATGTACTTCTTCTTCAGGATCCTATCCGTCCTTGACTTCTGCCTCATTTCCATCACCGTTCCCAAATCTTTCTTCAATTCAGTGACCAACAACAACTCCATTTCTTTCTAGGGCTATGTACTGCAAGTGTTTTTCTTTGTTTTGGCTGTTGTCTCTGAGGCGAACCCTGCTCACAGTGATGTCCTATGACCAGTATGCTGCAATCTGCCACCCCTTGCACTATGAGGTTCTCATGAACAGAGGGGTTTGTGGGAAGATGGCAACCTCCTCCTGGCTCAGGGAAGGCCTCTCCGGCGTCATGCACATGGCCGCCACCTTCTCTGAACCTTTCTTTGGGCACAACGCAATCCACCAGTTATTTTGTGATGTCCCCCAGCTCCTGAAACTCTCTGGTCCCCAAGGAAACATACGCGAATATTCACTCATTGTCCTGTCTGCCAGTTCCTTCACTGTCTGTTTTGCGTACATAACAACCTCGTATGTCTGCATCTTCTCAGCCGTGCTGAGTATGCCGTCAGCAGAGGGCCGGTCCAAAGCTTTCTCCACCTGCCTGCCCCATCTCATCGTCGTGACTGTCTTCGTCTCCACGGTGTTTCTGAATATCTAATTCCATCCTCCAATTGTCTATCAGGTCAAGACTTGCTTCTGTCCGTTTTCTATTCCACGGTGCCCCCGGCTCTGAACCCTGTCATCTACAGCTTGAGGAATCAGGCTATGAAAGCTGCTCTAGGGAGGATGTTATGCCTCGAATAATAATGATACATGTGGTACTGGTTAAGTGCTTACTGTTTGCCAGGCACTGTACTATGCACCGGGGTGGATGCAAGCAAATCGGGTTGGACATAGTCCCTGTCCCACTTGGGGCTCACAGTCTCAATACCCATTTTGCAGATGAGGTAACTGAGAAACAGAGAAGTGAAGGGACGTGCCCAAGGTCCCACAGTAAACAGGTGGCAGAGCTGCGATTAGAACCCCTGACCTTCTGACTCCCCGGCCCGTGCTCTATCTGCTACATCATGCTGCTTCTCATAATGGTTCTCTAACAGAAAATGGCCGTTTCTTCTGAAAGAGGTCAATCATCCATCCTGAAAGCTGAAAATTCTCTTGCCCCAAGGTGAGACGAATTGACGTATCTCCCCTACAACTTTGTTGGTGAAAGAATCTGTCTCCCTCTCCTCATACACTATCCTGTCCCCATTCCCTGTTCTTATTCTGCCCAGCTGTCCTCTAGATTGTAAACTCTTTGTGGACAGGGATCATGTCTATCAACTCTGTTGTACTGTACTTGTCCCAACACTTGGTACGGTGCTTGGAACACAGTAAGGGCTCAGTAAATACCGTTGACTGATTATTTTTATTGGGGATTTTTAGACTGTTGATTGAGAGATTACTTAATTAATGATTGACTAACTGGTTATTTCACCTATCGGGAATTTATTTCAATGTCAATCTCCCCCTCTAGACTGTAAACCTTTTGTGGGTGGTGATTGCATCTACCAATTCTGTTCTATTGTACTCTCCCAAGTGCTTTGTACAGTGCTCTGCACACAGTAAGTGCTCAATAAATACCATTGGTTGATTGACTAATTTCTGTGGACTGTAAACTCATTGCGGGCAGGGAATGTGCTTACCAATCCTCTGGTACTGTAGTCTTCCATGTTCTTATTGCAGTGCTCTGCACATAGTAAGCACACAATAGAATATAACTGATTGATAAGAACTGGTCTCCCTGATGTTTGTAACATCTAACCCCTTGACCCACACCCTGGACCCCAGACAATTTCACCTCTCGAAAACACTTGCCTTTCTACCCCTCCCTTATTGAATCCTTTCACCTTTCACTCTCCAGTTGCTATTGTTCCAGTCTCGAGAAACAGCATAGCCTAGTGGGAGGAGCCTGGGCCTCAGAGAGGACCCCGGTTCTAGTCCCAGCTCCATCACCTGTCTGCTGTGTGACCTTGAAGAAGCCACTTTACTTCTCTAGGCCTCAGGTCCCTCATCTGTAAAAGGGGGGAATCAGTACCTAGCTCCCTCCTACTTAGAATGCGAGATCCATGAGGGACCTGATTATCTTGTATCTACACCAGTGCTTAATACATAGTGAGTACTTGACAAATATCATTATTTCCTCAGACTTCTTATATCTGATGATCTTGTATCTGTACCAGTGCTTAGTACATACTGAGTACCTGAGAAATAACATTATTTCTTCAGACTTCTTTCAGGGATGGAAATGCTGTAATGATGAAGATGAAGATGAAGAATGATGATGATGATGATGGTGATAGGAATTTGGGGGTAGGGGAGATTTGTAGGGATAAGAGGTGTTGCTGGATGAAATCATTAGGGACAAAGAAACCATCTAAATTTAAAACGTGCAAGGGCTCCAGACCTTCAAATAAAGAGAGTGACACTCCTCTACGGAGGTACATATAGAAAGGAGCCCATGAATTTCATTCCCAAGAACAACATCCTTACTTCATGAATCCTTTCTGCTCCATTACTTTATTAAAATTGTATTTGTTAAGCATTTACTATGTGTCAAGCACTGTTCTAAATATATGATTAGATATAAGTTAATCGTGTCGAAGACACTCCCTGCCCCACAAGGGGCTCACAGTTTTAGTATTGAATTTTACAGTTGACGAAACTGAGGTCCAGGCAATTGAAGTGTCTTTCCCAAAGTCACACAGCAGAGAAGTGGAAAAGCAGGGATTAAAACTCAAGTCCTCTGAATCTATCCCCCTCTGTTTGATCCCTTGAGCTCACTCACTCCTTATTAATTTTGCACTGTAGCACAGCCCATAATGACCTTATCACAGGAGACAGTGCATTCATCTTGTAATCTGAAAGTCCTTAATTTGAGTTGCAGATTGTGGTGGGTGCTGTTTCTTTTTAATTGTATTTTTTAGTGCTTACTATGTGCAAGGCACTGTACTAAATTCTGGGGTAGATACAAATTAATCCAGTTGGACACACTCCATGTCCCACATGGGGCTCACTGCTTCACTGCCTATTTCAAAGATGAGGAAACTGAGGAACAGAGAAGTTAAGTGACTTGCCCAAGGCCACCTAGCAGGCATGTGGCAGGTCCTTCTGACTTCCAGGTGTGTACTGTCTCCACTAGGCCATGCTGCTACCTCAGGATCCCTCGGTATAAAAGACGATTCTGGGAAAGGCATAGGTTCCTCACGGAGATGGAACATTGCCTTCCTCAAAGGGACCTACCAGAACGTGGCAAGCTTGGAGTAACTGCTTAACATCAAGAAGGAGCTGACGGTGGCATAACCGATGACCACAAACATCTTCGCATTCAGGAGGGTAATGTTGTTCCTGAGGGAACTTCCAAGAAACAGTGACAGTATGAAGTCCATGCAGTAGAAGCCCACGAAACAGCTGACCAGCAACAGGGTGCTCTCGTCTCCTGGGATTTCCGAAGAGGCAGGAGCGGGCCGTGCAGATGCCGGACCTTCCGGCTGTGTCAGAAGAGGAGGAGGACCATGTAGCCACTGGAGCTTCCCATGATTCCCAAGGAGAGGAAGTTGCGGAGGGCCATAAGGAAGAGAACAGACCTACGAGGCTGCTGACGGGCTTGACGGAACAGTAGTCATCATTGAATCTGGTCTTGTGGCTGATCACGTTGGGAGATACAGCGGTGTTGAACAGGATGTTGATGTCCACAATCGAGTTGAAGAACCACAGGAGGATAAAGATTGGGAGGATATTCTTTCTGACCCTGGCTTTGAGCTGGGCCCAGAGAGAGGAACTGGGGCTGATGACCGTACTCAGGAGGCCGGTGGTGCAGATGGAGGGACCTCTGGTCAACCGGTAAACATAGGCGAACGTCCAACATCCGATGTCCATCTGCAGGAGCCGCAGACGCTGCACTGATGCTGACACAGTGATCACTCTGGAAAGGAGCATCGCCGTGTGTACCAGGGACAGGTGGATGATGTCCAGGTCCGTGGGCTTCGGCTTGGGCTCCAGGAGGATCGTGGAAACGTGGAGAGTGATGAGGAAGGAGTTTCTCATGACCCCGACTCCGGACTGGAAGAGAAAGCAGATGCCCTGGACCACATCATTGGAGAAAGTCAGCATTATCAGTTATCAGAGTTGGTAGGTAGAGTCTAAAGAGGAACAGAATATGTAAAGGAAAGTAAGAGCTGTTATGCAATGGTCACCAGGAAAACTCTGACAGAACCCGGAACCCAACAGAACTCAGGGCACAGGGCCAAAGCAATTCCAACTATCCCTCAATCGATCATATTTACTGAGTGCATACTGTGTGCAGAGAACTGTACCAAGCATTTGGGAGAGTAATAATAATTATAATAATGGTATTTGTTAAGTCCTTACTAAGTGCTAACCACTGTACTAAGCGCTGGGGTAGATACAAGGTAATCAGGTTGTCCCACATAGGGCTCACAATCTTAATCCCCATTTTACAAATGAGATAACTGAGGCATAGAGAAGTTAAGTGGCTTGCCCAAAGTCACACAGCAGACAAGTGGCAGAGCCGGGATTAGAACCCACAACCTCTAACTCCCAAGCACATGCTCTTTCCACAAAGCCACGCAGAGTTGATAGACATGGCCCGTACCCACAACAAGCTTGCAATCCATAAACTGTAGGCATCCCACGTCATCCTACTTATAATTATAATGATAATAATAATTGCATTTGTTAAGCACTTACTACGTGCCAATCCCTGTTCTAAGTGCTGAAATAGATACAACATAATCAAGTTGGACACAGTCCTTGTTCCATATGGGGATCACATTCTAGGAAGTAAGATTTAATTCCCATTTTGCAGATGAGGAAAGTGAGGCACAGAGAAGTGAAATGACTTGGCCAGGATCAACACAGGAGACCAGTGGAAGAACCAGGATTAGAACCCAGGTCCTCTAACTCCCAGTACCATGTTCTTTCCATTAGGCCACTCAGCTTCTCATCTCGTCCCAAACAGTGTACCTCAATCTTCCTCCCAGAACTCTATCCCGGACTTTCTCATCACAGTAGGCAAGATCACCATCATCCCTATCTCATATGCCCAAAGCCTTAGTGTTTTTCTCGACTCATCTCCTCCATTCAAACTACATATTCAATCTGTCATCAAATCCTGTCAGCTCTACCTTCACAACTGTAGAATTTGCCTTCCCTCTCTGAATAAACTGCTACCACACTGATCCAAGCACTTTTCCTATCCCACTTCGACTACTGTATCAACCTCCTTGCTGACCTTCCTGCCTCCTGTCTCTTCTTCAAGTTCACACTTTACTTCACTTCCTGCATTGTTTTTCTACAAAACAGGAGAGTCCACATCTCCCACTCCTCAGGTGGTTGCCCATCCATAGCAGAGTGGCTTAGTGGAAAGAGCACGAGATTGAGAGTCAGCGGTCGTGAATTCCAACCTTGGCTCTGCCACTTATCAGCTGTGTGACTTTGGGACAGTCACTTCTCTTCTCTGTGCCACAGGTACCTCATCTGTAAAATAGGGGTTAAGAGGGTGAGCCCCACATGTGACAACCTGATAACCAGCTATCTCTCCCAGAGCTTAGAACAGTGTTTGGCACTTAGTAAGCACTTATCAAATGCCATCATTATTAGTGTGATTATTAAAATCTACTTGCCATTGGCTTTAAGGCACTCCAACAGCTCTACCCCTTCTACCTTTCCTTGCTGGTCTATTACTACCCAATATGCACATTTTGTTTCCCTAACGAAAGTTGCTTTAAAGTGCGGTTCTGGGAGTCAAAAGGGCCTAGGTTCTAGTCCTGAGTCTGCCACTTGTTTGCTATGTGACCTGGGGAAAATCATTTAACTTATATGTGTGTCAGTTACCTCATTTGTAAAATCCGGAGTAAGACCATGACCACCATGTGGGACATGGACTGTGTACAGCCTGATTACGTAGTATCTACTCCAGCACTTAGAACAATGCCTGGCCCATAATAAGGGCTTAACAAGTACCATAAAAAACAAAACAAAACAAAAAACTTACTGCAGTTCATTCCTTGCCCATGTCCTCTTTCTGGCCTTGAACACCCTCTTCCTTTATATCCAACAGACTACCACTCTCCCCAGCTTTAAAGCCATCTTTAAATACGATTGATTGATCTTAAAACTCCCATCTCCTCCAAAAGGCCTTCACAGAGTAAGCCCTAATTTTTTTAAAAATGGTATTTGTTAAGCACTTTTTATGTGTCAATCACTGTTCTAAGCAATGGGGTAGATACAAAGTCCATGTCCCATATGGGTCTCCAAGAGTTAATCCTCATTTTACAGATGAAGAAACGGAGACAGAGAAGAGATGTGATTTGCCTAAGGTCATAAAGCAGACAAATGATGGAGCCGTAATTAGAGCCCATGTCCTTCTGAATCCCAGACCCGTGCTCTACCCACTAGGTCATGCTGCTTCCCTCTTCTGTTCCGTTTAAGCACTCCCTTCTACAATTCATTTCCAAACTCCTTGAGAGAGTTGTCAACACCTTCTATCTCAAATTCCTCTCCTCCAAGTCTCTCCTTAACCCCTCCAACCTGCCTTCCATTCCCTTCACTCCACAAAAACCACCTTCTCAAAGATCACTAATGATCTCCTCCTTGCCAAATCCAACGGCCTCTACTCCATCTTAATCCTCAACCGCTCCGTTGCTTTCGACACTGTCAACCACCCTCTTCTCCTGGAAACATTATCCAACTTCAGGTTCATTGACAGTATCCCCTCCTGGTTCTCCTCATCTCTCTGGCCGCTCATTCTCAGTCTCCTTCACGGGCTCCTTCTCTGTCTCCTACCTCCTACTTATGAGGGTCCCGCTAGGTTCACGTCTGGATCCCCTTCTATCCTCCATCTACACCCAGTTTCTTGAAGAACTCATTTGCTCAGATGGCTTCAAATATCACCCTTATGCAGATGACACCCAAATCGACATTTCCAGCCCTGATCTCTCTCCTTCTGTGCAGTTTCAACTTTACTCCTCCCTTCAAGACAACTCTACTTGGATGATCTCCCATCACCTCAAGGTTAACATGTCCAAAACAGAACTCCTTATCCTCCCACTCAAACCCTCTCCTCCGCCTGATATTCCCATCACTGTAGATGGCACCACTATCTTTCCTGTCTCACAAGCCTGTATCCTAGGCGTTATCATTCAATCGTTCAATCATATTTATTGAACATTTACTGTGTGCAGAGCACTGTACTAACTGATTAGGATTATTCAATACAACAATAAACAGACACATTCACTGTCCACAATGAGTTTACAGTCTGGGGGAGGGGGGCAGAGGGGTAGAGGAGGGGACAAGACAGACAGTAATATAAATAAATAAATTACAGATATATACAATGATAGAGACTGGAATTCATCCCATCCTGAGCCCCAAAAAGCTTACATATCTATCCTTATCCTCTGCCATTTGTCGTATTTGGAAACTATTTCAATGTCTACCTCCCCGTCTAAACTATAAGCTCCCAGTGGACAGGAAATGTCTCTAACAACTCCATTTTATTTTTCTCTCCTGAGTGCTCAATGCAGTGCTTAGTGCTCAGTAACAGTAAACAATAATGGTGGTATTTGTTAAGCGCTTGCTATGTGCCAAGCACTGCTCTAAATACTGGGGTAGATACAAGATAAACAGTTTGTCTCACATAGTCTTAATCCCCATTTTTACAAATAAAGTAACTGAGGCACAGAGAAGTTAAATGACTTGCCCAAGGTCACAGAGTGGACAAGTGGGGGAGCCGGGATTAGAACCAACAACCTCTGACTCCCAAGCCCGTGTTCTTTCCACTAAGCCACGCTGCTTCTCAAATCAGTAAGAGTGACTTTAAACCAGAATCGTGGAGTAACCGCGGAATGGTTACATGTCCAAGACTGAGCACCTTGTCTTCCCTTCCAAACACTGTCTTCTCCCTGACTTTCATGTCACTGTAGGCAGAACTACCATCATTCCCGTCTCACAACCCCACAAACTTGGAGAATCAGCGTGGCTCAGTGGAAAGAGCACGGGTTTTGGAGTCAGAGGTCACGGGTTCAAATCCCGGCTCCGCCAATTGTCAGCTGTGTGACTTTGGGCAAGTCACTTCACTTCTCTGTGCCTCAGTTACCTCACCTGGAAAATGGGGATTAAGACTGTAAGCCCCCCCGTGGGACAACTTGATCACCTTGTAACCTGCCCAGCGCTTAGAACAGTGCTTTGCACATAGTAAGCGCTTAATAAATGCCATTATTATTATTGACTCCCCTCTCTCATTCACCCCACATATCCAATCCTTCACCAAAACCTGCCGATCTCACCTCCACAACATCGCCAAGATCCTCCCTTTTCTCTCCATCTAAATCTTGTTGGCACAATCTCTCATCTTATGACGACTGTATTACTGTATCAGCCTCCTCTCTGATCTCCCATCCTCCTGTCTCTCCCTGCTTCAGTCTAAATTTCACTCTGCTGCTCGGCTTAGCTTTCTACACAAAGGAATGTCACTCCCCTCCTCAAAAATCTACACTGGTTGCCTATCAACCTTCGCATGAAGCAAAAACTCCTCACTATCGTCTACAAAGCTCTCCATCACCTTACCCCCTCCTACCACACCTCCCTTCTCTCCTTCTATAGCCCTGCCCTCACACCCCACTCCTCTTCTGTTACGTTCTCAATATGCCTCGCTGTCGCCTGTCCCGCCGTCGACCCATGGCTGACGTCCTAACCCTGGTCTGGAATGCACTCCCTCCACACATCCACCAAACTAGCTCACTTGCTCCCTTCAAAGCCCTACTGAGAGCTTACCTCCTCTAGGAGGCCTTTCCACAGTAACCCCGCCTTTTCTTCTGCTCCTCCTCCCCTCCCCATCCCCCATCCCCTCCCTCTGCCATACCTCCTTCCCCTCCCCACAACACCTGTGTATATTTTTAAATATTTATTACTCTATTTTATTAATGTTGTACATATAGCTATAATTCTATTTATTCTGGTGGTATTGACACCTGTCTACTTCTTTTGTTTTGTTGCCTGTCTCCCCCTTCTAGACTGTGAGCAGGTTGTTGGGTAGGGGCCATCTCTATATGTTGTCGATTTGTACTTTCCAATCGTTTAGTACAGTGCTCTGCACACAGTAAGCGCTCAATAAATATGAATGAATGAATGAATGAATGGCCCTAGCCTCGGACATGTCTTGACTTGATCTGGGTTACCCCACAGCAAGCAACTTACCTTTGTCATTTACCTCAGTGGAAGGGCATCTTCATGGAGCTTCGTATTAGTCTGGTATGTTAAGCGCTTAGAACAGTGCTTTGCACATAGTAAGCGCTTAATAAAAGCCATAAAAAAATTTCACTTAACTTCTCTCTGCCTCAGTTTTTTATGGAATTTATTAAGCGCTTACTATGTACAAAGCACTGTTCTAAGCGCTGGGGAGGTTACAAAGTGATCAGGTTGTTCCCTCATCTTCAAACTGGGGACTCAATACCTGTTCTCCATTCTACTTAACCTGCTATCCCCATGTCTATACCTACCCCATATACTTAGTACTCTTCTTGGCATATTGTAAATGCTTAACAAATACCACAGTTATTATAAGTAGTTAAGTCCTGGAAAAGGAGGATCATGTCTCATGTTAACCGATTCATTCTTTTAGCGTCTATTACAGAGATGCATTTATCCTGCATCAATTAATGGTACTAATGAACCCTTGCTGGGTCAGTCAGACAGTCAGTCAATCATATTTCCTGAGCACTTTTTGGAGAATACAAAATAACAATAAAACATTCATTCATTTATTTATTGAATGTATTTATTGAATCATATTTATTGAGCACTTACTGTGTGCAAAGCACTGCACAAAGCGCCTGGAAAGTACAATTCAGCAAAAAAGACAATCTCTGCCCACAACGGGCTCATAGTACAGAGGGGGAAAGAGATGTTAACCAATCGATCAATCAGTTAACGGTATTTGGGGAGAGATTGCTGTGTCCAGCACCTCTCAGGGTCGTACCTGGAGAGTTTCCAGTACTCTACCTGTCTCGGCTACGGGAGGGAGAGTCAAGCAGAGGCCTATCCATTCCATTCCTAGTTTGGGCAATGGCTACCGAGTGGAAGAGAATTTGCCTCAAGTCAAAACTCACCCATACTGGGCGGCAGTAGCAGGGGAGAGAGTTGAGGGTGGAGACTCAGGTTTACTGTGCCGAAGGACGCAATGGCAAACCACTTCCATATTTTTGCCAAGAAAATTGCATAAATACATTACCAGAACGATTGGAGATGAAGAGCAAGGAGTTCCGGGAGAGATGTGTCCTTGGTGTCGCAATGGGTCGGACGGCATAAGACAAGGCTATTTGCAGAGCGCTGTACTAAGCACTTTGGAGAGTACAACAGAATTAGCAGACACATTCCTGCCCGTAATGAGCTAACAAACTAGACAGGGAGACAAACATTAATATGAATGAAACCAAGAATTTATAAAACATTGAAATGCACATAAATGCTGCGGAATCGAGGGTGGGACAACTATCAAATGCCCAAAGGCACAATGATATTGACGTCCTTTACTTCATATGTAAAATGGGGATGAGGACTGTAAGCCCCATGTCGGAGATGGACTTTGTCTAATCTAAGTAGCTTGTATCTACACCAGTGTTTAGTACAGTGCCTGGTAAATACCATATATAAATACAGATACCAAATACAAAATGCAATGCTTAACAAATACCGTAAAAAGCAAGATAATAAGACTGGACACAGTCCATGTCCCACATAGGTAATCACAGTCTTGATTCTGCATATGAGGTAATTGAGAAACAGAAATCCCCCTCTGAACTTAAACTCCTTCTGTGCAAGGAACTCTGTTATAGCGTACTGTCCTTGGCACTTAGTATAGTGGTTTGCACACAGTAAGCACTCAATAAATACTATTAATTCATTGCCCAAGGTCATGCAGTGGACAGGTGACAGAGCCAGCATTAGAACCCAGATCCTGTGATTCCCAGAACTGGCTCTATCTACTAGCTGCTTCTTGTCTTCGTGTCTCCCTCCATCTCCAGTCTCAGATTCTTAGGCAGAAAAAAAAATCACACACCAGGATGGTGTCTACCGGAGGAATGTGGACATGTCTGAGCCAGCAGGGACTGGTGGTCAGTGAGTTGAGACGACATTTTAAAAAAAGATTTCATAAGCTCATCTCCCTCCAGAGCTGTCATTATTCTGTTAATGGTAGGAGCCTGATACTGTCAGGTAGAATCAGAGAGTGAGGAGTCCCTAGTTGTGATAAACCACTTGTTTCTTCATGGCAAAACAGCCAGGAACAGGAGCTGAGTCAAGTGAGGGATGGGGATCTGAAACCCAGGAGAGCAAAGGAAAGAGGAAGGTAAAAGTAATAAAAGTAGTATTTGTTAAGCATTTACTAAGTGCCAAGTGTTGAGCTAGATACAAGATAATCAAGTCCCACATGGGGTTCACAGTCTAAATCCCTCTTTGGCGATGAGGGATCTGAGTCACAGAGAAGTGACTTGCCCAAAGTCATACAGCAGACAAGTTGTGAAGCTGGGATTAGAGCTCAGATTCTTCTGACTCCTAGGCCCATACTGTTTCCACATGGCTATCTATCAATTATATTTATTGAATGCCTACTGTATGCAGAACTGCACTAAGCTCAAGTGCAATAAAATAATAATAATAATAATGCCACTTGTTAAGCACTTACTATGTGCCAAGCACTATTCTAAGTATCATCATCATCATCAATCGTATTTATTGAGCGCTTACTGTGTGCAGAGCACTGTACTAAGCGCTTGGGAAGTACAAATTGGCAACATCTAGAGACAGTCCCTACCCAACAGTGGGCTCACAGTCTAAAAGGGGGAGACAAAACCAAACATACTAACAAAATGAAATAAATAGGATAGATATGTACAAGTAAAATAAATAAATAAATACATAAATAGAGTAATAAATATGTACAAACATATATACATATATACAGGTGCTGTGGGGAAGGGAAGGAGGCAAGATGGGGGGGATAGAGAGAGGGACGAGGGGGAGAGGAAGGAAGGGGCTCAGTCTGGGAAGGCCTCCTGGAGGAGGTGAGCTCTCAGTAGGGCCTTGAAGGGAGGAAGAGAGCGAGCTTGGCGGATGGGAAGAGGGAGGGCATTCCAGGCCCGGGGGATGACGTGGGCCGGGAGTCGATGGCGGGACACGCGAGACCGAGGTACGGTGAGGAGATTAGCGGCAGAGGAGCGGAGGGTGCGGGGTGGGCTGTAGAAGGAGAGAAAGGAGGTGACGTAGGATGGGGCGAGGTGATGGAGAGCCTTGAAGCCCAGGGTGAGGAGTTTCTGCCTGATGCTCAGATTGATTGGTAGCCACTGGATATATTTGAGGAGGGGAGTAATATGCCCAGAGCGTTTCTGGACAAAGATACTCCGGGAAGCAGCATGAAGTATGGATTGAAGTGGGGAGAGACATGAGGATGGGAGATCAGAGAGAAAGCTGATGCAGTAGTCCAGACGGGATAGGATGAGAGCTTGAACGAGCAGGGTAGCAGTATGGATGGAGAGGAAAGGGCGGATCTTGGCAATGTTGCGGAGCTGAGACCGGCAGGTTTTGGTCACGGCTTGGATGTGAGGGGTGAATGAGAAAGCGGAGTCGAGGATGACACCACGTTTGCGGGCATGTGAGACGGTAAGGATGGTAGTGCCGTCAACAGAGATGGGAAAGTCAGGGAGAGGGCAAGGTTTGGGAGGGAAGACAAGGAGTTCAGTCTTGGACACGTTGAGCTTTAGGTGGCGGGCAGACATCCAGATGGAGATGTCCTGAAGGCAGGAGGAGATGCGAGCCTGGAGAGAGGGGGAGAGAGCAGGGGCAGAGATGTACATCTGGGTGACATCAGCGTAGAGATGATAGTTGAACCCGTGGGAGCGAATGAGGTCACCAAGGGAGTGCGTGTAGATTGAGAACAGAAGGAGACCAAGCACTGAACCTTGGGGAACCCCCACAGTAAGAGGATGGGAGGGGGAGGAGGAGCCTGCAAAAGAGACTGAGAAAGAACGACCGGAGAGATAAGAGGAGAACCAGGAGAGGACGGAGTCTGTGAAGCCAAGGTCAGATAGCGTGTTGAGGAGAAGGGGGTGGTCCACAGTGTGGAATGCAGCTGAGAGGTCGAGGAGGATTAGGACAGAGTATGAGCCGTTGGATTTGGCAAGCAGGAGGTCATTGGTGACCTTTGAGAGGGCAGTTTCCGTGGAACGTAGGGGATGGAAGCCAAACTGGAGGGGGTCGAGGAGAGAGTTGTTGCTGAGGAATTCTAGGCAGCGCGTGTAGACAACTCGTTCAAGGAGTTTGGAAAGGAATGGTAGGAGGGATATGGGACGATAACTAGAAGGTGAGGTGGGGTCAAGAGAGGGTTTTTTTAGAATGGTAGAGACATGGGCATGTTTGAAGGCAGAGGGGAAGGAACCAGTGGAGAGTGAGCGGTTGAAGATGGAAGTTAAGGAGGGGAGAAGGGATGGAGCGAGAGATTTCATGAGATGAGAGGGAATGGGGTCAGAAGCACAGGTGGCCGGAGTAGAACTTGAGAGGAGGGAGGAGAGCTCTTCTGAGGAAACTGCAAGGAAAGATGGGAGAGTAGCAGAGAGTTTTGAGAGCCGGGGGGTTGGAGAAGGGGGGGAAGTGACTTTGGGGAGGTCAGACCTGATGGATTGAATTTTGTTAATGAAGTAGGAGGCCAGAACGTTGGGGGTGAGGGAAGGAGGAGGGGGAGGAACCGGGGGCCTGAGAAGGGAGTTGAATGTACGGAAGAGCTGGCGGGGGCGATGGGCATGGGTGTCAATAAGGGAGGAGAAATAGTTTTGTCTGGCTGAAGAGAGGGCTGAGTTAAGGCAAGAAAGGATAAACTTGAAGTGAACGAGGTTGGCATGGTGTTTAGACTTTCGCCAGCAGCGTTCGGCAGCTCGACCATAAGAGCGAAGGAGGTGGACAGCGGCAGTGATCCAGGGCTGTGGGTTACTGGTACGAGAGCGGCGAAGGGAAAGGGGAGGGAGTGAGTCTAGCTGAGTAGAAAGGGTAGAGTTGAGAGCAGTAATCTGATCATCAAGACTGGGTAGAGAGGAGAAGGCGGCGAGGTGGGGTGTGAGGCGCTCCGAAAGATGGGTGGGGTCCAGAGAGCGGAGATCTCTGTAAGGGAGTAATACGGATTTACAGGGGAAAGGAGTATGAGTGAGGAGGCAGGTGAGAAGATTATGATCAGAGAGAGGGATTTCAGAGTTGGTGAGGGTGGACACAGTGCAGCGATAGGAGATGATGAGGTCGAAGGTATGACCAAGTTGGTGAGTGGGTGAGGTGGGGTGGAGGAATAGGTTGGCAGCGTCGAAGAGAGATAGAAAGCGGGCGGCAGAGGAGTCGTCCGGGATATCCATGTGGATATTGAAGTCTCCGAGGTTCAGAGTGGGCATGGAGAAGGAGAGAAGGAAGGTGAGGAAGGGGTCAAAGTCGTTAAAGAAGTTGGAAGTGGGGCCGGGAGGGCGGTGGATGACGGCTACAAGAATCTGGAGGGGGTGGTAGAGGCGAATAATGTGGGCTTCTAAGGAAAGGAAGGAAAGGGAAGGGGGAGGAGGGATAGTGCGAAAGCGACATTGGGGGGCGAGAAGGAAACCGACACCTCCTCCTTTTCCGGTGAGTCTAGGGGAGTGGGAGAAGAAGAGGCCTCCACTGGAGAGAGCAGCAGAAGAGACCGTGTCGTCCGGAGACAGCCATGTTTCAGTTAGGGCGAGGAGGAGTAGAGAGCTGGAAAGGAATAGGTCCTGGATGAAAAGGATCTTACTTAAAACGGAGCGGGGGTTCCAGAGGCCACACTTGGCAGCAGCTGTCGAGGGAGGGGAGAGAGGGGGAAGGGTGCGAGGGGTGTGGAGGGTTTGGATTGGGATGAGTTGGCGGGGGCCAGGGCGGGGAGAGTGGGAAGGGGTGGCGATGGGAAAGGAGGACTGGGATGGGGTGGGGGCGGGGAGAAGGGGAGGGAGGGGGCCGGGAGGGAGGAGTGGAGGACTGGCCTTGGTACAGAGGGATCCTTGGTAGGGGGTGAGGGGGAGTGGTCTTGGGGAGAGGGAGGGAAAAAGCTGGGTGGGAGAGGGGAAGGGGTATGTGAGGAATGGGAATGGCAGTTGGGAGCAAGGGAATTGAAAGTTCATGGTGGGGTCAGCAGGGCGAGTGACAGTACAGCGGGAGGTTAACAATTGAGATGCAGAAGCAATAAAACAGTAGCAATGTTATAAGTAGGTGATGGCATCACAGGGTGCAGTTAAACAACCAATATGCTATGTCAATAATAAAATTGGCAGATAATGATGTCACAGAGAGCAGATACAAACTATTATGTGCTGGAGTAGGGTGGGCCTATTAAGGGGCGTCAGGGAGCAGAGATACCTGGGGAGAGGAGCGAACAGCCAACTAGAATGGGAGGGCTGAGGAGGTGCGAATGAGGTTGTTGTTAATGTAGGATGGGGGGCACTGTAAGGAATGTCGCTTAAGTGGGGGGGTGGAAGCAGGGGGCGTCTATGGGGGCGCTTGGAGGAGGGGAGCCTTCCGGGAGCAACAGGGGCCACGCGGTGTGATGGCGGGCGGGCCTCTCGGGAACGGAGTCCCGGCCGTCTATGGTGGCGCTCTGAGGAGAGGATCCTTCCGGGAGCAGCAAGGCCGCGCGGTGTGATGGCGGGCCTCTGGGATAGATTCAAGGTAATCAGGCTGGACACAGCCCCTCTCCCACATGGGGCTCACAGTCTTAATCCCCATTTTACAGATGCAGTAACTGAGCCACTGAGAATTTAAGTGACTTGCCCAGGATTGCACAGCAGACAAGTGTCAGAGCGAGGATTAGAACCCAGGTCCTTCTGACTCCCAGGCCCATGCTCTATCCACTAACCACGCTGTTTCTCTACAACAGAGTCGATAGACATATTCCCTGCCCACAAGGAGCTTACAATCTAGAGGGGTAGACATACATTAATCAATGGTATTTATTGAGCACTTACTGTGTGGAAAGCACTGCACTAAGCTTTTGGAAGCGTACGATTAAATACAGTTGCATTCTATTATTTACACTGCCTCAAATTGTTGCACTTGGAGGAAGAGTGTTGGAAATAGTAGAGTAACATTATTGACTGAGCACCAATTGGGTCCCATTCACTGTATTAAGTCTTAGGGAAAGTAGTAATATCATTATTATTACTACTATTATATTTGTTATTCAGTTACTATGTGCCAAGCACTGTTCTAAGCACTGGGATAGATACAAGGTTATCTAGTTGGTCACAAATCCTGTCCCTCGTAGGATGTATAGTCTAGTTGGAAGTGAGTAGAATTTAATCCCCGTTTTACAGATTCATTCCTTCATTCCTTAATTCATTTAATTGTATTTTTTGAGTGCTTGCTGTGTAGACAGCACTGTAGTTAGCGGTTGGGAGAGTACAATAGAACAGTAGAACAGATAAATTCCTTGCCCAGCACATTCCCTAACCACCACGAGCTTACGGTCTAGAGGGGAAGACAGACATTACTATAAATAAATTACAGATGAGGAAATAGAAAGAGGGGATTAGTTCACCCAGAAATAAAATTGCCAGGGAAAAACCTCCTCTGGGAAGCCTTCGTGTCCTGGTTCCTCAGGCTGTAGATAAGGGAGTACAGGGTGGGAGGCACCACCGTGTAGAACACTGATGCCGGTGGATTCAGCATTGAGGGGGAGTCTGAGGGAGGCTTTAAATATGCAAAACCGGCAGTGAAGACAAAAACATTAATCGCAACGAGGTGAGGCATGCAGGTGGAGAAGGCTCTTGTCCGGCCCTCAGTGAAAGCAAGCACCAGAAGGACGGAGAAGACGTGGAAATAAGAGGTGACGATAGCGACAACGGAGAGTGAACCAAAGCCAATACCAATTGACACGCTGACATCAATGAGAAGGTGTGTTTTGGAGCAAGAAATCTTCAGTAGGGAGGGGACGTCACAGAAGCACTGCTGGATCGTGTTGGACTCGCAGAAGCTTAACGAGAAAGTCCTGTTGGAGTACATCAACCCAAACAGGCCCCCGATGAGCCAGGAGGTGGATGCCATCTTCTCACAGGCCCCTCGATTTATGATGATGTCATAGAGCATGGGGAGGCAGATGGCAGCATAGCAGTCATAGGACATCGCCGTGAGGATGCATATCTCTGAACCCATGAAACAAATCACGCACAGGACCTGTGTCAAACAGCCCCAGTAATAGATTGAGCGTTGGTCAGTCAGGGAGGTAACGATGGACTTGGGGATGGTGACGGAGATAAGGCATAGATCGAGGAAGGACAGGTTCCTGAGGAAGACGCATATGGCGGTGTGGAGGTGCTGATCAAGGGTGGTGGTGGTGAGGATGAGGATATTCCCTATTAGGGCCACCAGGTAGACCAGGAAGAACAGAGTGGCGTGGACCAGCTGCAGCTCCCAGACCTCTGAGAACCCCGTGAGAAGGAATCAAGTTAGCGTGGTGAGGTTAGCCATGTCGTTTATGGTTTGCCTGAGGGTACCAAGAAAGAGATTGTGAATGATCCAGAGCAAACATGGTAAGAACAATGATTTTGCTGGTCTTCAAGTGAGCATAGGGTCCCCTCCTTGAGTCCTGATGGTCATCTTAGGCTTTCAAACCAGGCACCCCTCCTTCCTCTGGTCCGGAACTCCTTCACCCTCCACAAACACCAGTCCACCACTCCTCCTGCCTTCAAAGTTTTATTAAGGTCACATCTCCTACAAGAGGCCTTCCCCGATGAAGCCCCCTTTTCCCCAGCTCGCACTCCCTTCTGCATCATCTGTGCTGTGGATCTGTGACCTTAGAACATCTGATATCCTCCCCACACTGAACCCCACAGCACTCATGTATATAGCTATAAAGTATGCATTATAAATTATTTATTTTAATGTCTTGCTCCCCCTCTAGACTGCAAGCTCCTTGTGGGCAGGTAACCTGTCCACTAACTCTGTTTGCATTGTAGCCTCCCAAATGTTCCTTACAGTGCTCTGCACACAATAAGCACTAAATAAATACCATTGATTGATTGAAATACCATTCATTGATTCATTCATTTAATCGTATTTATTGAGCACTTACTGTGTGCAGAGCACTGTACTAAGTGCTTGGAAAGTACAAATCAGCAACACATAGAGATGGTCCCTACCCAACAGCGGGCTCACAGTCTTGAAGGGGGAGACAGACAACAAAACAAAAGAAGTATACAGGTGTCAATACGATGGATCGTGTTTTGGCGTCATTGCCCCAAGGACCTCCAGTGGTTACCCACAGCTTCTACATCATGCAGAAAGTCGTAGAAAAATCCCATGCCTGGTAGTCAGTGGACCTGCCTTCTAATTCCGCCTCTGACACTTATCTGCTGTGGGACCTTGAGAACGTCACTTCACTTCTCTGAGCTGCCGATACCTTATCTGTGAAAGACTATGAGCCCCATATGGGACTTGGACTGTGTCCAACCTGATTATCTTCACCCCAGAGCTTAGTAGGGTGTCTGGCACACAGTAAGCACTTAACAATATCGTTAAAAAAAGTGAGCTCGGAGAGAGGGAGAGACAGCTGCTGCCAAGTGTGGCCTCTGGAACCCCCGCTCCGTTTTAAGTAAGATCCCTTTCATCCTGGACCTATTCCTTTCCAGCTCTCTACTTCTCCTCGCCCTAACTGAAACCTGGTTGTCTCCGAACGACACGGTCTCTTCTGCTGCTCTTTCCAGTAGAGGACTCTTCTTCTCCCACTCCCCTAGACTCACCGGAAAAGGAGGAGGTGTCGGTTTCCTTCTCGCCCCCCAATGTCGCTTTCGCACTATCCCTCCTCCTCCTTCCCTTTCCTTCCCTTCCTTAGAAGCCCACATTATTCGCCTCTACCACCCGCTCCAGATTCTTGTAGCCGTCATCTACCGCCCCCCCCGGCCCCACCTCCAACTTCTTTAACGATTTTGACCCCTTCCTCACCTTCCTTCTCTCATTTCCCATGCCCACTCTGATCCTCGGATACTTCAACATCCACATGGATATCCCTGATGACTCCTCTGCCGCCCGCCTTCTATCTCTCCTTGACGCTGCCAACCTCTTGCTCCACCCCACCTCACCCATTCATTCATTCAATCGTATTTATTGAGCGCTTACTGTGTGCAGAGCACTGTACTAAGCGCTTGGGAAGTACAAGTAGGCAACATATAGAGACGGTCCCTACCCAACAGCGGGCTCACAGTCTAGAAGGGGGAGACAGACAACAAAACAAAACATATTAACAAAATAAAATAAATAGAATAAATATGTACAAGTCAAATAAATAAATAGAGTAATAAATACATACAAACATATATACATATATACAGGTGCTGTGGGGAGGGGAAGGAGGTAAGGCGGGGGGATGGGGAGAGAGAGGCGCGGGAGGGGAAGGAGGGGGCTCAGTCTGGGAAGGCCTACTAGAGGAGGTGAGCTCTCAGTAGGGCTTTGAAGGGAGGAAGAGAGCTAGCTTGGCAGATTTGTGGAGGGAGGTCATCCCAGGCCAGGGGAAAGATGTGGGCTGGGGGTCGACGGCGGGACGGGCACAGTCCCTGTCTCACGTGGGGCTAACAGTCTCAATCCCCATTTTACAAATGAGATAACTGAGGCGCAGAGAAGTGAAGTGACTTGCCCAAGGTCACACAGCAGACAAGTAGCAGAGCCGGGATCAGAACCCCTGACCTTTTGACTCCCAGGTCTGTGCTCTATCCACTATGCTGTGCCAGAACATTCCTTCTTGTTCCATTATCCGTTTTTTTTAAAAACCTTTGGTATGAGGCCTCGTCAAAGACCTTCCGAAAGCCTAAATCCATGATCACGCCCAGTAGGTCCCCCGCAATACCCATCTGCTAATTGTCCTCAAAAGACCCCAAAGGATTAGCGAGGCCTGATCTCGCCCACTGCCAGTCATAGTTTTCTCTTAGTCGGGCAGAAGCGAAGCTCGCCAGTCTGTTACCCAGGATCCCCGCGGGGCACAGCTCTTCCATCCAGCGAGAGCTAGCCCGGCGATCCAGCGGAACTCGAGACCGGCAGCCAGCGGGGCCTCTGCCATCGCCCACCGGCCCGGAGGACTTCCAGACGTCAGGTACCTGGCCCACCCTACCCCGACATGCCCCCCTGGCTCACCTTTGCTGCGGGCCGCCCGAGCAGGTCCACCCCCGTGGCATCGGCCCGCGGCCTCGGAGTCAGCCACAGCCCTGACACGAAGGGCGTCGCGGGCACCTCAGAGCCCGGGGGAGACCCTCGGGGCCGGGAGGCCCAAAGGAGGAGGCCGGTCGCTAGGAGAGACCAAGGCTGTCCCCTCCAGGGGCAGCCTTCGCCTGCACGCAAGGCTACTGGTGCGCAAAGCCTCTTCCAAGCTCCACAAGAATCAGGGGGGAAGGAGGCATGGGGGCATCTCGATAAAGCCCAATCGGCGGCAGCGGGGGGAAGAGGGGTGACCTTCCACTATGAGGCTCCACTTCCCCTCCTCAGGAAACATGGCGAGGAGGGGGCGGTGGCCGTCGAGAAAATCTCTAGGAGCCCTTTCACGACTAGGTCTTATTTTTATGTTGTATAGTATTATTTACACTCTGTGCCAGGTGCTATACTAAGTACTAGGGTAGATACAAGCTAATCGGGTTGGACACAGTCACCAACTTGGTCATACCCTCGACCCCATCATCTCCTACCGCTGCACTGTATCCACCCTCACCAACTCTGAAATCCCTCTCTCTGATCATAATCTTCTCACCTGCCTCCTCACTCACACTCCTTTCCCCTGTTAATCCATATTACTCCCTCACAGAGATCTCCGCTCTCTTGACCCCATCCATCTTTCTGAGCGCCTCACACCCCACCTCGCCTACCTCTTCTCTCTGCCCGGTCTTGACGATCAGATTACTGGTCTGAACTCTACCCTTTCTACTCAGCTAGACTCACTCGCTCCCCTTTCCCTTCGCCGCTCTCGTACCACTAACCCACAGCCCTGGATCACTGCCGCTGTCCACCTCCTTCGCTCTTATGCTCGAGCTGCCGAACGCTGCTGGCGAAAGTCTAAACACCATGCCAACCTCGTTCACTTCAAGTTCATCCTTTCCTGCCTTAACTCAGCCCTCTCCTCCTCCCTTATTGACACCCATGCCCATCATCCCCGCCAGCTCTTCCGTACATTTAACTCCCTTCTCAGGCCCCCGGTTCCTCCCCCTCCTCCTTCCCTCACCCCCAACGATCTGGCCTCCTACTTCATTAATAAAATTCAATCCATCAGGTCCGACCTCCCCAAAGTCACTCCCCTCCCTTCTACAACCTCACGGCTCTCAACACTCTCTGCTACTCTCCCATCCTTCCCAGCAGTATCCTCAGAGGAGCGCTCCTCCCTCCTCTCAAGTGCTACTCCGGCCACCTGTGCTTCTGACCCCATTCCCTCTCATCTCATGAAATCTCTTGCTCCATCCTTTCTCTCCGCCTTAACCTCCATCTTCAACCGCTCACTCTCCACTGGTTCCTTCCCCTCTGCCTTCAAATATGCCCATGTCTCTCCCATCCTAAAAAAAAACTCTCTTGACCCCACCTCACCTTCTAGTTATCGCCCCATATCCCTTCTACCATTCCTTTCCAAACTCCTTGAACGAGTTGTCTACGCTGCGCTGCCTAGAATTCCTCAGCACCTACTCTCTCCTCGACCCCCTCCAGTCTGGCTTCCGTCCCCTACATTCCACGGAAACTGCCCTCTCAAAGGTCACCAATGACCTCCTGCTTGCCAAATCCAACGGCTCCTACTCTATCCTAATCCTCCTCGACCTCTCAGCTGCCTTCGACACTGTGGACCACCCCCTTCTCCTCAACACGCTATCCGACCTTGGCTTCACAGACTCTGTCCTCTCCTGGTTCTCCTCTTATCTCTCCGGTCGTTCATTCTCAGTCTCTTTTGCAGGCTCCTCCTCCCCCTCCCATCTCCTTACTTTGGGGGTTCCCCACGGTTCAGTGCTTGGTCCCCTTCTGTTCTCGATCTACACTCACTCCCTTGGTGACCTCATTCGCTCCCACGGGTTCAACTATCATTTCTACGCTGATGACACCCAGATCTACATCTCTGCCCCTCCTCTCTCCCCCTCCCTCCAGGCTCGCATCTCCTCCTGCCTTCAGGACATCTCCATCTGGATGTCTGCCCGCCACCTGAAGCTCAACATGTCCAAGACTGAACTCCTTGTCTTCCCTCCCAAACCCTTTCCTCTCCCTGACTTTCCCATCTCTGTTGACGGCACTACCATCCTTCCCGTCACAAGCCCGCAATCTTGGTGTCATCCTCGACTCCGCTCTCTCATTCACCCCTCACATCCAAGCCGTCACCAAAACCTGCCGGTTTCAGCTCCGCAACATTGCCAAGATCCGCCCTTTCCTCTCCATCCAAACCGCTACCCTGCTCGTTCAAGCTCTCATCTTATCCCGTCTGGACTACTGTATCAGCCTTCTCTCTGATCTCCCATCTTCCTGTCTCTCCCCACTTCAATCCATACTTCATGCCGCTGCCCGGATTGTCTTTGTCCAGAAACGCTCTGGGCTTGTTACTCCCCTCCTCAAAAATCTCCAGTGGCTACCAATCAATCAGCGTGTAAGGCAGAAACTCCTCACCCTGGGCTTCAAGGCTGTCCATCTCCTCACCCCCTCCTACCTCACCTCCCTTCTCTCCTTCTACAGCCCACCCCGCACCCTCCGCTCCTCTGCCGCTAATCTCCTCACCGTGCCTCGTTCTCGCCTGTCTCGCCATCGACCCCCGGCCCACATCATCCCTGGGCCTGGAATGCCCTCCTTCTGCCCATCCGCCAAGCTACCTCTCTTCCTCCTTTCAAGGCCCTACTTAGAGCTCACCTCCTCCAGGAGGCCTTCCCAGACGGAGCCCCTTCCTTCCATTCCCCCTCGTGCCCCTCTCCATCCCCCTCATCGTGCCTCCTTCCCTTCCCCACAACACCTGTATATATGTATATATGTTTGTACATATTTATTACTCTATTTATTTATTTATTTTACTTGTACATATCTATTCTATTTATTTCATTTTGTTAGTATGTTTGGTTTTGTTCTCTGTCTCCTCCTTTTAGAATGTGAGCCCACTGTTGGGTAGGGACTGTCTCTATATGTTGCCAACTTGTACTTCCCAAGCGCACAGTGCTCTGCACACAGTAAGCGCTCAATAAATGCGATTGATTGATTGACTGATTGATTGAAATGGAACTGAAAACGGGTTATCTTCTGTCCCCATCTCCCCACCCGTTATTCTTCACCTGCTGCTCCCAGAATTTCACTTTTCCTTCTTTCCAAGATCTCCATCTAATTTGGTCACTCTCAGCTCTCCCACCTCTGAACCCCTCGCTAAAAACCCCAAGATATAATATAAGGTTCACAGGCAAGGAGGTTAGACAATTAGTCAGGACAAGCGCTTAGTACAGTGCTCTGCATACAGTAAGCACTCAATAAATACAATTGAACGAATGAATTAATGAACATGGGGAATAGGGTTTTTGCGGTTTCGTTTTTGGGGTTTTTTTTGCTATTTGTCAAGGACTGTACTAAGTGCTGAGGCAAATACAAAATCATAACATCCCACAAGGGGCTAACAGTCTGAGTAGGAGGGAGAACAGGTATTGAGTCTCCAATTTACAGTTGAGGAGCCTGAGGCACAGAGAAATTAAGTGACTTTTATGATATTTGTTTAGTGCTTCTTTGTGCCAGGCACTGTACTAAGAGCTGAGGTCGATACATATAGTCAGGTTGGGTACAGTTCATGTTCCACATGAGTCTCGCAACCTTGATCCCCATTGTACAGATGAGGCAACTGGGGCACAGAGCAGTGAAGTGACTTGCCCAAAGTCACACAGCAGAAAAGTGGTGGAGCCGGAGTCAGAACCCAGGTCCTTCTGACATCCAGCCCTATGTTCTATCCACTAGGCCATGCTGCTTCTCCAAGGTCATACAGCAACGTCACAGAAAAGTTCACACAGGTCACACATCCATGTGTTCAAGACACACAGGAACTAAGTGGCAGAGTCAGGATTAGAACACAGGTCCTCTGAATCCCGGGTCAATGATCTTTCCACCAGACCACGCTGCTTCAGGGATATTATATTTAATTACTCAGGGTCTTCTCCAGGAATGGGACATAATTCAATATAAATAGTAAGTTACATCAAACACTGAATCTCTTTCATCCCTTCACGTGTAAAAACAAAACAATTCAGGTTAAATGTGTTTCATCAATGACATGTAAGTGAGAACTGGCTCATGAAGGATCTAAGAATCATTTGGTGAATAAGAACAGGACCAGGGTTATTTTTCCTAGGAATAAATTCCCAAAGCCTCCCAAAGCCTGAGGAAGTGATCCTCAGGGAATGAACAGAAGAGAAGCAGTACAGCCTAGTGAGAAGCAATGTGGCCTAGTGGAAAGAATATGGGCATAGGAGTCTGAAGACATAGCTTCTAATCCTGGCTCAGCCACTTTTCTGCTGTTTGACCTTGGACAAGTCACTGAACTTCTCTGTGTCTCAGTTTCCTCATCTGTAAAATGGGGATTAAGACCAAGAATATGTATACATATGCCAGAACGACACTAGAAGATGGGATGTTCTGGTGAGGTCCATGGATTTGCTATGGATCAGAAATAATTCGACAGCATTTCAGGTAGAAGAATATTGGCTGCTAAGTTTTCAGCCTCCTTTCTCACCTACTTACTTTTGCTGGACACTTTGGGATTTAGCTTCATTTCATTTGAGGCTTGTGAGAGGCTTAAATAATATGATCTCTCCTACCTTTTCCTTCACCAATAGTCATTCATTCCTTTAAGTGTATTCATTGAGTGTTTACTACTACTATTAATAATAATAATAATAATAGTAATAATAATAATAATGGTACTTGTTAGGAACTTACTATGTGTCAATCACTGTTCTAAATCCCTGTCCCTCATGTGGTTCACAGTTTTAATCTACATTTTACAGATGAAGTCACTGATGCACAGAGAAGTGAAGTGACCTGCCCAAAGTCACACAGCAGACAGATGACACAGCAGGGATTAGAGCACAGGTCCTTCTATTACCAAGCCTGTGCTCTATATAATAATAAAGAGACACATTCCCTGCCCAAGACGAACTTATTAACTATAATAATAATAATAATAATGTACTCAGAAGTGGCAAATAAAGAAGCAGGGAGGACTAGTGGGAGGTGTATGAGCCTGAGAGTCAGAATGACTTGGATTCTAATACCTACTCTGCCACTTGTTCTGCTGTGTGACCCTGAGCTAGTCACTTCATTTCTCTGTGCCTCAGTTACCTCATCTGTACAATGGGGATTAAGACTGTGAGCCCCATGGGGGACAGGGCTTCTGTCCAACCTGATTTGCGTGTATCCATCCCAGAGCTTTATATGGTGCCTGGTACATAATAAGAACTTAACAAATGTCATTATTATTGTTATTAGTAGTAGTAGTAGTAGTAGCAATAATAACAATAACAAATGTGGACATCACAAAAACTAGCCCATGCAGGACAGGGACTGTATCCAATCTGATTAGCTTGTATCTACCCCAGAGATGAGTACGGTGCCTGGAACATAGTTAGTGTTTAACAAATTCTATTGAAAAAAACAAAGAAGACCCAAAACTAGCTCCTCACAAAATAAAGAGAAAAGGAAATCAGGAAAAGAATCACTCCAAAATAATCCTCTTAGGGAGAAGGTTGCTTAGTGGAGGTATTAAAGTCTCTAAACGTATTTACTTGAAACCTAGTCAAAGAGAGAGAATCACCCAATCAATTTTATTTATTGAGTGCTTTCTGTGTGGCTAGCACTGCACAAAACGCTTGGGACAGTACAACAGAGTTGGTAGACACATTCCCTGCCCATAAAGAACTCACATTCTAGAGGGGGAGACAGATATAAATAGATTACAGAAGTGCTGTGGGTCTGAGGATGGGGGGAATATCAAGTGCTTAAAGGGGATAGTTCTAAGTGCATAAACAACACAAAATGGAAAGGGGGTAATGAAGAGAGCATAATTGGTGGAGGCCTCTTGGAAGAGATGTGATTTTAGTGAGAGAAAGGGTGGGAAAGATGAAGCGGGGCAAGGTAGATGGAAAAAGAGGCCCTCAACTATCTGGGCACTCAATGCCTGTTCTTCCTCATTTAGAGTGTGAACTCCATGTGGAACCCCAGAGCTTATTACAGTGCTTGGCACATAGTAAGCTCTTAACAAATATTATTCATTGAGCACACTGATTCCCAGTAGACACTCAGGTAGCTGATCGATTGATGCATATTATTCTCCTTCAAGTCAGAACCTGTCAGAGCCTGCTTCATTCTCTCCCCCTCACTCCTCTCACTCCCCTTACCCCAGATTCCCTCAGTTTGGGCATTTAAGCTGGAGAATTTTGAGGGCTGACATCACCTCCCCTCTCTCCTGGTGACTGTATTTCATCATCATCAATCGTATTTATTGAGCGCTTACTATGTGCAGAGCACTGTACTAAGCGCTTGGGAAGTACAAATTGGCATCACATAGAGACAGTCCCTACCCAACAGTGGGCTCACAGTCTAGAAGGGGGAGACAGAGAACAAAACCAAACATACTAACAAAATAAAATAAATAGAATAGATATGTACAAATAAAATAAATAAATAAATAGAGTAATAAATATGTACAAACATATATACATATATATAGGTGCTGTGGGGAAGGGAAGGAGGTAAGATGGGGGGGATGGAGAGGGGGACGAGGGGGAGAGGAAGGAAGGGGCTCAGTCTGGGAAGGCCTCCTGGAGGAGGTGAGCTCTCAGCAGGGCCTTGAAGGGAGGAAGAGAGCTAGCTTGGCGGATGGGCAGAGGGAGGGCATTCCAGGCCCGGGGGATGACGTGGGCCGGGGGTAGATGGCGGGACAGGCGAGAGCGAGGTACGGTGAGGAGATTAGTGGTGGAGGAGCGGAGGGTGCGGGCTGGGCTGTAGAAAGAGAGAAGGGAAGTGAGGTAGGAGGGGGCGAGGTGATGGAGAGCCTTGAAGCCCAGGATGAGGAGTTTCTGCCTGATGCGCAGATTGATTGGTAGCCACTGGAGATTTTTGAGGAGCGGAGTGATATGCCTAGAGCGTTTCTGCACAAAGATAATCCGGGCACCAGCATGAAGTATGGATTGAAGTGGAGAGAGACACGAGGATGGGAGATCAGAGAGAAGGCTGATGCAGTAGTCCAGACGGGATAGGATGAGAGCTTGAATGAGCAGGGTAGCCGTTGGGATGGAGAGGAAAGGGCGGATCTTGGCAATGTTGTGGAGCTGAGACCGGCAGGTTTTGGTCACGGCTTGGATGTGAGGGGTGAATGAGAGAGCGGAGTGGAGGATGACACCAAGATTGCGGGCTTGTGAGACGGGAAGGATGGTAGTGCCGTCAACAGAGATGGGAAATTCAGGGAGAGGGCAAGGTTTGGGAGGGAAGACAAGGAGTTCAGTCTTCGACATGTTGAGCTTTAGGTGGCGGGCAGACATCCAAATGGAGATGTCCTGAAGGCAGGAGGAGATGCGAGCCTGGAGAGAGGGGGAGAGAGCAGGGGCAGAGATGTAGATCTGGGTGTCATCAGCGTAGAGATGATAGTTGAAGCCGTGGGAGCGAATGAGGTCACCAAGGGAGTGCGTGTAGATCGAGAACAGAAGGGGACCAAGCACTGAACCTTGGGGAACCCCCACAGTAAGAGGATGGGAGGGGGAGGAGGAGCCTGCAAAAGAGACTGAGAAAGAACGACCGGAGAGGTAAGACTGTATTTCCACTGCAGTATCCCCTGGGTCTATACAGAGATGTATTCTGGGCTGACTTGAGGGGATTTCAGCACCCTTGTCCCTGAAGTCTTCTGAATGATAAATCCCAAGGTTTCCCCCATATACCATGAGGTCCTTGCCCATGCAGAGAATTAGAGGTTGTCCTTCTGATATGACCCTATTCAGAGTGTACCCGGAGGCTCCCTGCATTTATGCAGCAGCAGCAGTACAGAGAGGAGACTCAAGCATCTCCGATTTGGATCATTCCAATCACCCCCTTCCCTCCTCTCCCCAATCTCCCAGGGCTCTTCATAGCTCCCTGTCCTCTTGGCAGAAGGAGAACAGGACTTCAGGAAAGAGAGAGACGGAATCTGGATATCCCAGCAGGTTAGACTGAGGCTACAGATATGGGTATGATAACCAATTAATCTAATCTCAGTTTTGCCACTGACAGACTGGTTGACCTTGGGCAAGTCACATCCACTCTGCCCCTCTATTTCCTGATCTTTAAAATCGGGATGACACCTACTTACCCTATCTCAGATTGGGTGCCCTAAGTACAACAGGGATGGTGCAAGATATAATGATAATTGTGATATTCATTAAGGGTTTACTACATGCCTGGCACTGTATTAAGCAGTAGGGTAGATATAATTCAAGTAGGGTAGATACAGTGTATATGGTTGGGCACAGTCCCTGTCCTACATTGGACTCACAGCCTTAATCCTCATTTTACAGATGAAGTAACTGAGGCACAGAGAGGTGAAATGACTTGCCCAAGGTCACACAGAAGACAAGTGGCAGAACTGGGAATAGAATGCAGATCCTTCTGACTCCTTGGCCCGTGCTCTGTCCACTAGGCCATGTGGCTTCCCTTAACAACATGCCTTCCCCCTGCACTTATCACAGTTCTGGGCACCTTTGAGTGCCCACCCTACATGATAAACAACAAAATCCTCCCCACTGTCTATACAGAAAAGACTGATTTCTCTGAGCATTTGGGCCAAAGACTATGTCCAATCTGCATCTACACCAGTGTTCATTCATTCATTCATTCAGTCGTATTTATTGACTGAATTTATTGACTGACACACTTACTGTGTGTAGAGCACTGTACTAAGCGCTTGGGAAGTACAAGTCAACAACATATAGAGACGGTCCCTACCCAACAACGGGCTCACAGTCTAGAAGGGGGAGACAGACAACAAATCAAAACATGTAGACAGGTGTCAAAACTGTCAGAATAAATAGAATTATAGCTACATGCACATCATTAATAAAATGGAGTAGTAAATGTGTACAAGTAAAATAAATGGAGTAATAAATCTATACAAATATATGCAAGAGCTGTGGGGAGGGGAAGGAGGTGCGGCGGGGGAGGATGGGGAGGAGGAGAGGAAAAAGGGGGCTCAGTCTGGAAAGGCCTCCTGGAGGAGCTGAGCACTCATTAGGGCTTTAAAGGGAGGAAGAGAGCTAGTTTGGCATATGTGTGGAGGTTAGGGCATTCCAGGCCAGAGGAAGGACGTGGCCTGGGGGGTCAACGGCGGGACAGGCAAGAACAAGGCACAGTGAGGAGGTTAGCAGCAGAGGAGCAGAGGGTGCGGGCTGGGTTATAGAAGGAGAGAAGGGAGGTGAAGTAGGAGGGGGCGAGGTGATGGAGAGTCTTGAAGCCGAGAGTGAGGAGTTTTTGCTTGATTCGTATGTTAACAGGTAACCACTGGAGATTTTTGAGGAAGGGAATGACATTCCCAGAACATTTCTGTACAAAGATAATCCAGGCAGCAGAGTGAAGTATAAACTGAAGTGGAGAAAGACTGGAGAATGGGAGATCAGAGAGCAGGCTGATGCAATTTTCAATACAGTGCTTGACAAAAAGTAAGTGCTTAACAAATATCACTATTATTAGATAATTACGTTAGGCTTTTTTCCCCTGTTTGCATGACCCTAATTCCTGAGAGGATTCCAAAAAGCCATGGACTATTAGAAATGGCCATCTAGGTTTGGCTGGTACTTCTTCCAGTCCAGCATTCTATCTTCTATAGTGGCAACAGATGATGGCTGTCTTCCGGAGCCATTCACTCATTCAATCATATTTATTGAGTGCTTGCTGTGTGCAGAGCACTATATTAAGCACTTAACACAGTACTAAGCACTCTAACGTCAATCAATCATCAATGATATTTATCAAGTATTTCCTGTTTGTGGAGCTCTGTACTAAGTGCTTGAAAGTGTACAATATAATATAGTTAGCAGACAGGATCCACAGCGAGACAGTAGAAAGAGCACAGGCATGGGAGTCAGAGGTTATAGGTTCTAATCCTGTCTTCACCACTTGTCAGCTGTGTGACCTTGGGCAAGTCACTTAATGTCTCTGTGCCTCAGTTACCTCATCTGTAAAATGGGAATTAAGACTATGAGCCCCAAGGGGGATACCCTGATTACCTTGTATCTACCCCAACATTTGGAAGAATGTTTGGCACATAGTAAGCACTTAACAAATATCAACATTATTATTATTATTATTATTATTATCATTAGTATGATCCATGTCCACAAGGAGTTTACAACCTAGAGAAATTAGTCAGTCAATCAATGGTATTTATTGAGCACTTCCTGTGTGCAGCGCTCTGTACTGAGCACTTGGGAAAGAACAGTACGATGGAGTTGGTCAACATGGAGCTTACAGTTTAGAGGTGGGGGTTAGCGATAGTGCTTAGTGCAATGGTCTGCATGCAGTAAACACTCTATAAATAGCATTGATTGATTATAGCTGCATCCATAATCTTTCCAACCAGTTTTCTGTCCCAGAGGATGGCCATTGTTGTAGTTTCTTATTGTACAGGCCGGCTTCCTACTGGTCAGAAGAGACACTAGACTGGAAGCTCATTGTGGGCAGGGAACCTGTCTATCAAGTCCTGCTGCATTGTCTTCCCCCTGTGCTTAGTACAATTCTCTACACACAGTAAGCAATCCATGAATACCTTTGACTGTCTGATTCTTCTAGACAGTAAGCTCCTTGTCAAACAATTGATTGATTGATTGATCAATCCATGAATACATTTGACTGTCTAATTCTTCTGGACTGTAAACTTATTGTCAATCAATTGATTGATTGATTGATCTCTGAAGCACTTAATGCTATGCTCTGCACTGTCAACACTTATTAAATGCCACTCGATAAATGCCAATGATCCCTTGATCGACTGATGTATTGATTGATATGTCACTGGAGGATCTCATGTCCTCTGGAGGAGAATACAGTAGCTCTGAAACATAGGTCGGGGGTCCCCCTGGAAACAAGTTTGGTGATCTTCCACAAATCAATGTCATATTGATTGAGTGTTTACCGTGTGCAGCACTCAAGCTAATAAGATTGGACACAGTCCATGTCCCACATGGAGCTCACAGTCTTAATCCCCATTTTATAGATTAGGCAACTGAAGCACAGGGAATTTAAACGACTTGTCCAAGGTCATGTAGCAGTAAATTGGTGGTGTCAGGTTTAGAACCTAAGTCCTTCAAGGGAAAGAGGAATAATCTGGGGTTGTTGAGCTCAGAGAAGAGAAGGCTGAGAAGATCAAGGAGTCCAGGAGAGTCTAGGAGATAAGGAATGGGGATTAGCAGGAGATGAGGGGAGAGAAGATGGAAAAATTCCTGAGCTATAAGAATGAGAGAATAATAAGGATGCATATTAAGTTTACAAAATAATCGTATTGGACACAGTCCCAGTCCCACATGAGGGTCACAGTCTGAGAGAGGGAGAACTGGGATTTTCTCCCTATTTTATTGATGAGGAAACTGAGGTCCAGAGAAGGTAAGTGACTTTTCCAAGGTCGCAAAGGTCACCAAACACATGAAGAGCAGAGCATGAGCTGGAATCCCCGCTGTGGGGCTTCCAGTTCTAGGCTGTTTCCCTTGGGTAGGCATGAGGGGTGGTTTTGTGTCTGGATTAGGCATCTGATAGGGACTTATATCCGGGGGCTAAGGAACTAAAAGTCAGAAATGAGAGCAGGGAGGATGAGGCGTTATGCTGCAATTCTCAAAGCACTCAAAGCACTTGGGAGGGTACAATACAACAGAGTTGGTAGACACATTCTAACCCTGGTTCTGCCACTTGTCTGTTGTGTGACCTTGGGAAAGTCACTTCACTTCTCTTTGCCTCATTGCCCTCATCTGTAAAACGAGGAGGAAGACAGTGAGTCCCACGTGGGACAGGGACTGATGCTAACATAATTAGCTCGAATCTACTTGGGAAAATACAACACAGATTAAGAGATTCTGGGTTTGAATCCCATTTCTGCCACTCATCCACTGTGTGACCTTGGGTAAATCACTTGTCTATGCCTCGTTTTCCTCAACTGGAATATGGACTGTAAGTCTCAACTGGGACAGTGACTGTATCCAAACCGATTAACTGGTATCTACTTCATCATTTAGAACAGTGATTGACAAACAGTATTATAATTATTATCATTACTATTATTATTGCTATTAATAATAATAACAATAAATGTAGTAAAGCAGTAGTATTAATAGAGGTAATAGTAATGATAGCAATAGTAGATGTAATGGAGGTAGTAGCATTAATAAATGTAATAGGAATAATAATAATGGTAGTTATAGTAGATGTAGCAGTATTAGTAGACATAGTAATAATACAGTGGTAGATGTAACAGAGGTAGTGGTCGTAGAGCAGGAATAATAATTGCAATTTACATATTGCTTACTAGGTACTGTACATTGTGTTTCTGAAAGAACAAAAGAGTCATAAGGCACATTTCCTACTCACAAGGACTTTATACTCTGGGAGGTGGGACAGTTATTAACATATTTTAAAAAGTAGACTATCTTGGCGGTCTGCCTCCTAGCAGGATTCCCACTCGTTCCTCTTCCTGGAATGACCAAAGTTCAATGAGGTTGTATACAGTAAGTAGTGGAAGGGGTACAACTGAGGCAGGTGGAGACCACAAGGAGCATATTTGTCTCTGTGTCCAGTGGCTTGCAGTTTTCCTGTCTGGCCAGGAAGCAGGGTGACCCATTGGAGACAGTAGGAATCTGGCAGTCAGAAGGGTACAGGTTCTAATCCCAGCTCTGCCACTTGTTGGTTTTATTATCTTGGTAAATCACTTCACTCCTCTGTGCCTCAGTTACCTCATCTGTAATATGAGGATTAAGATTGTGAGCCCCATGTGCTATTTGGACTGCGTCCAACTTAATTAGCTTGTATCTACCCCAGAGTTAGTACAGTGGTTGGCACATAGTAAATGCTTAACAAATAGCATTAAAAAAGGCCATGAATATAGAGGCAACTCCAGCCTGCTCATGTGACTCCTCCTCCGCACCTTAAAAATCAACCCAGAGACAGTATAGTGGTATTTGGTAAGTGCTTACTAAGTGCCAGGCACTGTACTAAATGCTGGGGTAGGTATAAGAAAATTGAGTTGGACACAATCCCTGTTCCATATAGGGCTCACAGTCTTAATCCCCTTTTTACAGTTGAGAGAAGTGAGGTATAGAGAAGTTAAATGACTCGCCTAAGCCCACACAGCAGACAAGTGGCAGAGTGGGATTAGTTCTGACTCCAAGACTCGTGCTATACCCACCACTTCATGCTGCTTCTTCGTGGACACACAAAGATGAAAACAGTAAAGGAATGTCAGGAATTCTTTAGTACATCAGAAGCAGGAAGGATCAAAACTGTGTGAGTACACATGGGAGCCAGAATGGTTCCCCTTGATCTTCCTGTTCTCCACCATCCTTCTCATTCTCCAATGTCTTTTAGTTCACTCAGGCTGTAAAAGATCTCCCCGCTATGAAAGGCCAATAGCATGGAGGTGACAGAATTCGTCCTTCTGGGACTCTTACTTCCCAAGCGCTTAGTACAGTCCTCTGCACACAGTAAGCGCTCAATAAGTACGATTGAATGAATGAATGAATGAATGAATGAATGAATGAATGGGACCTGCAGCTGGTCCATACCACTCTGTTCTTCCTGGTCTACCTGGTGGTCCTGACGGGAAATCTCCTCATCGTCACCATTACCACTCTTGACCGGCACCTCCACACCCCCATGTACTTCTTCTTCAGGCACCTGTCCATCCTCGACCTCTGCTACATCTATGTCACCGCCCCCAAATCCATCTTCAACTCCCTGACCGCCAGCAGCTCCATCTCATTTCTGGACTGTGCTTTCCAAGTATTTGCATTCATGCTGTGTTCCTGTGCAGAGACACCACTGCTCGCAGTGATGTCCTTTGACCATTTCGTAGCCATCTGCCGTCCCCTGCACTATGAGGTTATCATGGACGATGGGGCTTATGTAAAAATGGCGGTTGCCTCCTGGCTCTTTGGCACACTGAGCGCCATGAAACACACTACTGCCACCTTCTCTGCCCCCATCTGGTGGTCTAACTTCCTCCCTCGGTTCTTTTGTGATATTCCCCAGCTAATCAGACTCCTGGGACCGGATGGAAATATTCAGGAATTTGTGGCTAAAACTTCCTCCGCTGGTCTCATCTTCGGTTATTTCCTTGCCATCGGCATCACATACGTGTGCATCTTCTGGGCCGTGCTGAAGATGCTCGCCACTGAGGGCAGGGTCAATGCCTTCTCCACCTGCCTGTCCTATCTCGCTGTTGTGACTTTATTCATAGTGAACAGCCCCACTCCCCACCTCAAGCCCGTGACTGACTCCCTTTTGGCCCTGGACCTGTTGATGTCCGTGTTCTCCACCGTCGTGCCTGACACCCTGAATCCTCTCATCTACAGTATGAGGAACCAAGACATGAAGGCCTCCCTGAGGAGAATGATAGTGGGAAAATGTCTCTACAGTGACGGTAGAACCTCTTTCTCAATGAAGCCATGGAATCTTCTAGCCCGGGGGATGCTGGGTCCCCGCCCCTTGGCATCAGTCACACGAGAATCACTGGTGTCCATGGAGTCTCCATGTTCAGAGAAAGATGGCCGACACAGTTGCTGAGGCCTCAAGATTAAGGACCACCATTCCTGAATGGATTATAACGCCAGCCTCTGCTTAGTGCATACTTTCCATCTTTGTCCCTGCCTGTCCTTTTCCTCTGGGGTACGGAGTACATTGAGTGCTTGGGTGATAAGGGGTGAAGTACATTATAAAAGGCCAGCATACATTCTTTTACCCTTCCATTTATGGCCAAAGCAGCCAGAACTTTGAACCATTGTAATGCCTTTGGGTCGTGATTGAGCAACCTCAGTAGCCACTGCTGTCTGCTACATTAGCCAACTATTTTGACTTTGTGACCCTTAAGCACTTTCGTCCTCACCCGGGCTCCAAAATACATGTGTAAAAATTCTTAGGCTCCACGATTTTTCCTATCCTTAATCTATTTTAATGTCTGTCTCCACCTGAAGCAGCGTGGCTTAGTGGATAGAGCATGGGCCTGGGAGTCAGAAGGTCCAGGGTTCTAATCCCGGCTCTGCCACGTGTCTGTTGTGTTAGTTTGGGCAAGTCACTTTACTTCTCTGAGCCTCAGTTACCTCATCTGTAAATTGGGGATTAAAAGCGTGAGCCCTACGTGGGTCAGGGACTGTGTTCAACCTGACTGACTAACTGGTGTCTACCCCAGTGCTTGGAACAGTGCTTGGCTCATAGTAAGCTCTTAACAAGTAAGCTCCTTGTGATCACGGATCATGTCTATAAACTGTGTTGTACTGTACTCTCCCAAACGCTTAGTACAGTTCTCTACATCCAGTAAAACGTCAATAAATATCATCAATTGTTCAATTAATTGTATCTATCGACTTCTATGTTGTACTTTCCTGACTGATTAGTATAGTGCTCTGCATACAGTAATTTCTCAATAAATGCCATCAGTTGATGGACTGATTGTGTCTCCCAACTCTGTTGTATTATACTTTTGCAACTGCTTATTACAGTCCCCAGTTCACATCAGACTATCCATCAGTTAATAATATTAATGGAGCATTTATTGTGTGCAGAGTACTGCACTTAGCTCTTGGAAGTGTACAAGTCTCAAAAGTTGCTAGACAAAATCCCTGCCCACCAGATGCTCAATAAAGACTAGGTTGAGAAGCAGTGTTGCCTAGTGGAAAGAGCATGAGCCTGAGAGTCAGAGAACATTGGTTCTAATCCTGGCTCTGCTTGCTTGCTGTGTAACCATGGGCACGTCAATGACTTCTCTGTGCCTCAGTTACCTCATCTGTACAGTGGGGATTAAGACTGAGCCCCATGTGGGGCATAGGCTGTGTCAAACCTTGTGTTTACCCCAGCGCTTAGAACAGTGCCTGGCACATAGTGAGTGCTTAACAAACATTTAACAAATGCTATTAAAAAATCCCTGTTCCCCCTCTTACTTAGACTGTAAGCCCCAGGTGGGACAGGGACTGCCTCCTTCCTGATTAACTTATACCTATCTCGGTGCTTAAAACAGTACTTTACACATAGTGAGCACTTAAAAAATACAATGAAAATATATTAATAGCAATAATAATAATAATTGTGGTGTTTGTTAAGTACTTACTATGTGCCAAGCACTGTTCTAAGCACTGGGGTAATCAGGTTGGTCACAGTCCCTGTCCTACATGGAGCGCACAGTCTTAAAATCTCCATTTTACAGATGAGGTAACTGAGGCACAGGGAAGTTAAGAGACTTGCCTAAGACATGTGGCAGAACCTGGATTATAACCCACGTCCTTTGACTCCCAGGTCCGTGCTCTTTCTACTAGACCATGCTGCGACGATTGATGTAAATCCATCTATTCCACTGGAACTGCTCTCTTCAAGATCGTGACTGGCCAGACATTCTGTGGAAGTGACCCCAGGCTGCTCACAAGATTCCACCCAACACGTTGAAAATCATCATCATCATCATTGTTATTTATTGCTAACTGTGGGCAGAGCATTGGGCTAAGTGCGTGGGAGAGTACAACGCAACAGAATTGGTAGACACAGTCCCAGCCCATAATAATAATAATGATAATGGTATTTGTTAGGTGCGTTTTATGTGCAAAGTACTGTTCTAAGCGCTGGGGAGGTTACAAGGTGATCAGGTTGTCTCATGGGGGCTCACAGCTTTCATCTCCATTTTATAGATGAGGTAACTGAGGCACAGAGAAGTTAAGTGACTTGCCCCAAGTCACACAGCTGGCAGTTGACGGAGTCGGGATTTGAACCCATGACCTCTGATTCCGCAGCCCGTGCTGTTTCCACTGAGCCACGCTGCTTCCACCCACGAGCTTGCAATCTAGAGCAGGGGGAACGGGTATAACGGTATTTATTGAAAGCTTACTGTGTGCAGAGCACTGTATTAAACGCTTGGGAGAGTACATTACACCGAGTTGTTAGATATATTTACTGCCCACAACGAGCTTACATTCTCCAGGGGAAGGATAGACACTAAAATAAATGAATTAGAGATTTGCATGAAAGGGCTGCGGGGCTCAAAATGGGGTGAATAAAGGATGCAAAGCCAATCCAAGTGTGAAGGTGAAAAGAGTGGAGTGGGAAAAGAGGAACTGAAGACAATTTAGTTACATGCACTTCGCAGGCTGGGATGACTATCTTCGGATGATTTCGTGTTGAGTTAACTGTGCGTGGCATATAGTCAAATGATTGTATCGTAGTGCAGGTGTTCCAGGATTGAGGAGAGACAAGAGTTTTGGTGTAGCCAACTTTGCAACAAGTCCATATTCAAGAAGCTGAGGGTCTGAGACCTGTTTATGCACCGTTGACATGAAACCATGTGAAAATCAATTTATCAGTGGTATTTACTGAACACTTACTGTGTGCAGAACACTGGACTGAGTGTTTGGGAGAGTACAATGGAACAGAGTTGGTAGACATGTTTCCTGCCCACAATGAGCTTACACTCTCCCCCATCTTTAAAACCCTCCTAAATAGACCAATGACCTTTATTGAACACTTACTGTGTGCAGGCCACTCAACTAAACACTTAGGAGGGTCCAGTAAAACCGAGTTCATAGACACATTTTCTAACCCCAAAGAGCTTACAGTTTAGAGTCAGTTGGTCAATCATATTTATTGAGCGATTACTGTGTGCACAGCACTGTAGGAAGCTCTTGGAAGAGTACACTATGACAATAAACAGACACATTCCCTGCCCACAACGAGGTTACAGTCTAGAGGGACAGACAGAAAGTAATGTAAATAAATAAATTACACATATGTAAATAAGCTTCGTGAGGATGGGAGGAGGGATGAATAAAGGGAGCAGGTCATGGTGACACAGAGGGAGTAGGTGAAGAGATAAGGAGGGCTTAGTCAGGGAAGGCCTCTTGGAGGAGATGTGCCTTTGGAGGAGATGAGCCTTATGGATTTGATAGTGGGGAGCGGTGGGAAAAGAGGATTCAGATATGAGGAGGGAGGTCATTCCAGGCCAGAGGCTGGTTGTGGGCGAGAGGTTGGTGGCAAGGTGGATGAGATTGAGGTATTGTGGGCATTAAAGGAGTGAAGTATTCAGGCTGCACTGTAGTACGAGAGTAATGAGGTGAGATATGAGGGGACAAAGTGATTGAGTGCTTAAAGCTAATAGTAAGAAGGTTCTGTTGATGAGGAGGTGGATGGGCAACCATTGGAGTTTCTTGAAGAGTGAGGAAACATGCCCTGAACATTTCTGCAGAAAAATGATGCAGACAGCAGAGTGAAGTATGGACTGGAGTGGGGAATGACTGGAGACATAGACATTAATATGAATAAATAATTCATAATATATCATTTATAGATATGTACATAAGCGCTGTTAGGTTGAAGGTGGGTGAATAACAGTTGTCCAAAATTCACTGACTCAAGTTCATAGAAGAGCAGAAGGGAGCGGTAGTCGAGGAAAAGAGGGTTTAATCAGGAAAGACCCCTTGGAAGAGATATGACCTCAATAATGCTTTAAGGGTGGGGGAAGTGGTAATCTGGTATATATGGGTGTGTGGCCGAGGGGAGAGGCGTTCCAGGCCAGAGGCAGGACGTGAGTGACAGGTTGACCGCAAGATACGCGAGGTTGTGGTTCAGTAAATCGGATGGTATTACAGGAGCGAAGTGTGTAGGCTGGGCTGTAGTAAGAGATCAGTGGGGTGAAGGGAGGAGGGAGTGAGGTGACTAGTGTTTTAAAGCCAGTAGTAAGAATCTGTTTGCTGTACCTGTGGATGGGCAGACAATGGAAGTTCTTAAGGACAGAATGTTTTTGTAGAAAAGTGAAGTGACGTTTCGACTGACGTGGGGAGAGACAGAGAGGAATGACTGTGCCAAGATCTCATTGTTCAGGCCTTCCTACAGCGTCGTGCAGTGAACCATCCCAATGGACTTGGAAGAACAGTGCAGAGATGAAAAAGGGACCAGCTGGGCTCTGGAGAGCCAATGGTCCCCTCCCTCCACCAAGGCCTGAAGGGATTATTATTCAAGAGCCACCAATGGTAGCAACATCACCGCTGGGGGTGTTCTATGGCTTGTGGGTCCCCCGGGAAAGAAGAGAAATGGGGAGAGATTCTGTGTGATCAAGAGAAAAACACCTATCCTCTTGATGCACCAGTGGGCAGAAAGAGGTGGGCCGTGAAGAAGCCAGCTGCTCCAGATCCTTCCGGGTGAGTGTGGAAGTGGATGGAAGTGCTGTGAGCGCTCAGGAAAGGTGGTGATATAATAATAAAGATAATAATAATAACAATAATTGTGGGTTTTGTTAAGCTCTTACTAGGTGCCTGGCACATTACTAAGGTTGGATCCAACAGGGTTGGATTCGAGCAAATAGGGCTGGACTCAATCCCTCTCCCACATAGGGTTCAGTGTCTTAGTCCCCATTTTACAGATGAGGGAATTGAGGCACAGAAAAGTAAAGTGACTAGCCCAAGTTCACCCAGCAGACATGTGGCAGAGCTTAGATTAGAATCTAGGTACTTTAAACTCCCAAGCCTGTGCTCTAGCCACTAAGCCACGCTGCTTTCTCATCCAGCACATTCCCAGATTGAGTCTTAGCCCTTCACTCTGCTCTTACCCCACCACTGGTAGGAAGGCTTTAACCACCCATCTCCAAAACACGAAATCCCCAAAGTCCAAAGAGTGTGGGGATGGCCTAATGGAAAAAGACTGGGCCTAGAAGACAGAGGACCTGGGCTCTAACTCTGGCTCTGCCATCTGTCTGCTGTGTGGCCTTGGGGAAATCACTTCACCTCTCTGTGCCTCAGTTTCTTCATCTGTAAAATGGAGGATTTAATCCTCCTCCGTCTTACAAGATTGTGAGCTCCATGTAGACAGGAACTAAGTCCAGCCTGATTGTCTTTTATCTACCTTAGTGCTTAGTATAGGACTTGAAACATCAATCATTCAGTCATAGTAATTGGGCATTTACTATGTGCAGAGCACTGTACTAAGTGCTTGGGAGAGTACAATACAACAGAATTAGCAGAAACGTTCCCTGCTCACAATGTGTTTACAGTCTAGAGATGAGCTTACAGTCTAATAGTGTTTGACGAATACCACAATTGTTATAACCATTCTTTCAGGTTGGGTACAGTCTGAGGTCCTGAGAACTCAGGGTTGGGGAAGGTCAGTCCACTTTCCCTTTTTTATGGTATTATCATTCATTCAGTCAGTCATATTTATTGAGCACTTACGGTGTGCAAAACACTGTACTAAGCACTTAGGAAGTACAAATCGGCAACATATAGAGACAGTCCCTACCCAACAATGGGCTCACGGTCTAGAAGGGGGAGACAGACAACAAAAGAAAACAAGCAGACAGGCGTCAATACTATCAGAATAAATAGAATTATAGCTAGATGAACAACATTAATAAAACGAATAGAATAATAAATATGTGCAAAAATAGAGTAATAAATATGAACAAATATATACAAGTGCTTTGGGGAAGGGGAAGGGTGTAGAGCACAAGAAGGGTGATGGGGAGATGGGGAGGGGAGGAAGAGCAGAGGAAAAGGGGGCTCAGTCTGGGAAGGCTTCTTGGAGGAGGTGAGCTCTCAGTGGGGTTTTGAAGGGAGGAAGAGCTCTGGTTGGGCAGATGTGTGGAGGGAGGGCATTGACGGCATTGACATACATATTTATTACTCTATTTATTTATTTATTTATTTTACTTGTACATATCTATCCTATTTATTTTATTTTGTTGGTATGTTTGGTTTTGTTCTCTGTCTCCCCCTTTTAGACTGTGAGCCCACTGTTGGGTAGGGACTGTCTCTATGTGTTGCCAATTTGTACTTCCCAAGCGCTTAGTACAGTGCTCTGCACATAGTAAGCGCTCAATAAATACGATTGATGATGATGATGATAATGACGGCGGGATAGGTGAGAACGAGGCACCGTGAGGAGGCTGGTGGCAGAGGAGTGGAGTGTGCAGGCTGGGCTGTAGAAGGCGAGAAGGAAAGTGAGGTAGGAGGGAGCGAGGTGATGGAGAGTCCTGAAGACGAGAGTGAGGAGTTTTTCCTTCTTGCGATGGTTGATAGGGAACCACTGGAAATTTTTGAGGAGGTGAGTGACATGCCTAGAGCGTTTCTGTACAAAGATAATCTGGGCAGCAGAGTGAACTATAGACTGAAACAGGGAGAGACAGGAGGATGAAAGATCAGAAAGGAGGCTGATGTAGTAATGCAGTCAGGATAGGATGAGAGATTGAACCAGCAAGGTAGAGGTTCGGTTGGATGTATTTGTTAAGCACTTACTATGTACCAGGCACTGTCCTAAATGCTGAGGGTGATACAAGCTAATCAGATTGGACACAGTCCATGTCCCACATGGGGCTCACAGTCTTAATCCCCATTTTATAGATTAGGCAACTGAAGCACAGAGAATTTAAACGACTTGTCCAAGGTAAATTGGTGGAGTCATGTTTAGAACCCAGGTTCTTCAAGGAAAAGAGGAATAATCTGGGGTTGTTGAGCTCAGAGAAGAGAAGGCTGAGAAGGTCAAGGAGTCAGGGAGAGTCTAGGAGATGAGGGGAGGGAAGATGGAAAAATTCCTGAGCTATAAGGATGAGAGAATAATAAGGATGCGTATTAAGTTTACGAAATAATCGTATTGGACACAGTCCCAGTCCCACATGAGGGTCATAGTCTGAGAGAGGGAGAACAGGGATTTTCTCCCTATTTTATGGATGAGGATACTGAGGCCCAGAGAAGGTAAGTGACTTTTCCAAGGTCGCAAAGGTCACCAAACACATGAAGAACGGAGCAGGAGCTGCAATCCCGGCTGTGGGGCTTTCAGTTCTAGGCTGTCTCCCTTGGGCAGGCATGAGGGGTGGTTTTGTTTCTGGATTAGGCATCTGATAGGGACTGATATCCGGGGGCTAAGGAACTAAAAGTCAGAAATGAGAGGAGGGAGGAGGTGGCGTTATACTGCAATTCTTGGGAATGTGTGTTGTTTGATGTGAATGAATTCATAACAAGACAGGGCAAAAGACTTTGAGACATTTCTCCCTCATCTTTTTTTTGTGGTGTTTTAAGTGCTTACTATGTCCCAGTTATTGTACTACGTGCTGGGGAAGATACAAGCTACTCAGATTGGACACAGTGTATGGCCCACATTCATTCATTCAGTCATATTTATTGAGAGCTTACTGTGTGTGAAGCACTGTATTAAGCGCTTGGGAGAGTACAATATAACAACAAAGAGACACATTCCCTGCTCACAACAAGCTGGGGCTCACAGTCTTAACCTCCATTTTACAGGTGAGGTAACTGAGGCCCAGGGAAGCTAAATGATTTGCCCAGCATCACACAGCAGATCCATGGTGGAGCCAGGATTAGAATCCAGGTCTTTCTGATCCATTGGATCTCCTGTACATGATCATATTCTTTCCCTGGTTCCTCCCAGGAAACTCATTATATTTTACTGGAAATGGCGAATCACACGGCGGTGACGGAATTCCTCCTGCTGGGTTTCTTGGAGGTCTGGGAGCTGCAGCTAGTCCAGGCCGTGCTATTCCCCCGGTCTACCTGGCGGCTCTGACGGGGAAACTTCTTATAGTTGCCGTCACCTCCCTCGACCGGCGCCTCCATACCCCCATGTACTTCTTCTTCAAGCACCTGTCCGTCCTCGAACTCTGCTATATCTCTGTCACCTTTCCCAAGTCCATCTTCAACTCCCTGACCGACCGCCACTCCATCTCCTTCCTGGAGAGTGTCTTCCAAGTATTTTTTCTTACTACTGTTTGCTTGTGCTGAGCTCTACTTCCTCACAGCGATGTCCTATGACCGCCACGTCGCCACCTGCCTCCCCCTGTGCTATGACATCATCATGAACTGAGGGGCTTGTGAGAAGATGGCTGTCCCCTCCTGGCTCAGTGGGTCCCTGTCTGCCACCCTGCATATGTCCGCCACCTTCTCAGGTCCCTTGGGAGGGTCTAGTGTGATCCACCAATTCTTCTGTGAGGATCCCCCAGGTCATCAGACTCTCCAATTCCAATGAGAAGATTGGGTAGTTCATAGGAACCGCCTTCTCTGCAAGTCTGACTTTAACTGTTTTGTCTCCCTCGTCATCTCCTACATCCGCCTCTTTATAGCCATGCTGAGGATTCCATCCGGAGAGAGCCGATCCAAAGCCTTCTCCACTTGCCTGCCATACCTCATCGTCATCACTTTGTCTTCACCGGTGACTCGGCCTATCTCAAGCCCGTGTCCGACTCCCCCTCAGCGATGGACCTGCTGGTGTCCGTGTTCTACTCGTGGTGCCCCCACCCGGAACCCCGGTGCCCCCGCCCTGAACCCTTTCATCTACAGTCTGAGAAACCGGGACATGAAGGCCGCCATGTTGAGGATTTTGGGAGGGAAACAGGTCCGCTTAACAATTTGTCCTTTGGCTATTCTGTGGAGATTCCTGGTAGGTTAAAATGAAAGGCTATTTGTGTTCTTCATTGCCTAGGTCTCCTCACAGACTTAGTCAGGGCTGACCAAGCCTTCTAAAATAGCATAGCCATTGAAAGGTTGGTCAAACTTTCAAGGGAAAAAGTCCTTAGACAGTGAATCCCATATAGGACTGGGTTTGTACCTGATCTGATTCTACCTTATTGACTGCATCGTATCTGCTTGGATCTCTTCTATCTCACCACCAACCCCTCACTCATGTCCTCCCTTTGTCTCGAAATCCCTCCCATTTCATAACTGGCAGACCTTCACTCTCCTCACTTTAAAAGCCTTATTAAAATCACACCTCCTCAATGTGTCCTTCCCCCACAATCGGCCATTCAGTACTAATATACATCTCTGTAATTTAATATTAATGTCTGTCTCCCCCTCCCATCTGTGAGCTCGTTATGGGCAGTGACCGTGTTCGCTAATTCTGTTGTATTGTCCTCTCCCAAACTCTTAGTACAGTGTTCTACAAATAGTAAGCTCTCAATAAATACTTTTGATTGACTGATTAATGTCTGTCTCCCCCTGTAGGCTGGAAGCTCCTAGAGGACAAGAAACACGTCTACCAACTCTGTTGTATTGTAATATTGTAAGCGCTTAGTACAGTGTTTGGTACACAGTAAACACCTAATCAATGCAATTGATTGATTAATTCACTGAGTGAGTGACAGACACTGAAGCAAGATAAGGAAGCTAGGCTAGGATGGGAAACTGTAAAAGTTTGTGTGGAGGAGTAGATATAGGCTAAGGAAGAAACAAAGAGCTAACAAGCATACTAAAGGGTCGTTATGAGAGTGAGAGCAAATGCAGTAGAGAAAATAGGACAACACAGCTCCACAGTCAAGAGATGACTTTGACTGGACACATAACATGGCCCAACATACAAACCATAAAAGTGAAGACTGTAACCCATAGCTCTATGCTCAAGAGGTGATTTCACCTCGACCTGCAACATACAACATACAAACCATAAAAAGGAAGAATTGCCAATAGCAATACCCCTTAGAAGGTGACTCTGTCTGGGCATAGAACATGGCTCATATTGTACTCTCCCATGCACTTAGTACAGTGCTCTGCACTTGGTAAGCACTCTAAAAATGTGGTTGATCGATTTGTTAACATAGAACCTACAAGAGGGATGGCCATTGCCTAGAACGCAGCATGGCTTAGTGGATAGAGCATTGGCCTAGGAGTCAGGAGGATTGGGTTCTAAGCCCAGCTCCTCCTCTTGTCTATCTCAAGCCCGTGTCTGACGCCCCTTCAGCGCTGGACCTGTTGGTGTCCGTGTTCTACACCGTGGTGCCCCCCTCCCTCCGCCCTGAACCCCCTCTTGTACAGCCCGAGGAACCGGGTCATGAAAGTGCTCAATAAATACTACTAACGGATTGATAAAGCGTACTGGGGGCAGAAAATATGTCTAGAACTCTTGTACCGTTCCAAGATATTAGTACAGAGCTCTGCACACAGTAAGTGCTCAATAAATGCCACTGATTGATGCTTTCCCAGCTAGACTTCAGCCACTGGAATTTAGCTGATTTCTATCAGACAAAGCTGATAAAGTTAAAAATCCAAACAAAAATCGAATCCAGTCAATAAAACATCCTTTCCCATTCCCAGATTTTCTCCTGTTGTCAGGCAGGGATGTGAGGATGCATAACATCTTCCAACATCCCCGGCCCTTTCTAAAATCCCTGGCCTTCTGACAGTCTTTCTAACATCCCCGGCCCATGTCATCCCCCTGGCCTGGAATGCCCTCCCTCTCCACATCCGCCAAGCTAGCTCTCTTCCTCCCTTCAAGGCGCTACTGAGAGCTCACCTCCTCCAGAAGGCCTTCCCAGACTGAGCCCCCTCCTTCCTCTCACCCTCCTCCTCTTCTCCATCCCCCCGCTTCACCTCCTTCCCTTCCCCACAGCACCTGTATATACGTATATATGTTTGTTCGTATTTATTACTCTATTTATTTATTTTACTTGTACATATCTATTCTATTTACTTTATTTTGTTAATATGTTCTGTTTTGTTCTCTGTCACCCCCTTCTAGACTGTGAGCCCACTGTTGGGTAGGGAACGTCTCTATATGTTGCCAACTTGTACTTCCCAAGCGCTTAGTACAGTGCTCTGCACACAGTAAGCTCTCAATAAATGCGATTGATTGATTGATTGATTCCAAGGCCAGTGCTCCCTCCTGCAATCCACCTCCATAAATCCTTCCTCTCGGGGTTTTCCTCTCTCTCATGAAGGGAAGTGATGAGGACAACATAATGCATGGAGAAGCAGAGCAGCCTAACAGATAAAGCCCGGGTGTGGGAGTCCTTGCTCCGACACTCATCTGCTGTGTGACCTTGGGAAAGGTACTTCAATTCTCTGTGCTTCAGTTCTGTAAAATGGGGATTAAGACCATGATTCCCATATGGAACAAGGACTGCGTCCAATCATATCAGTTTCTATCTACCACAGTGCTTAATACAATGCCTGGCAACTAATAAGTGCTTAACAAAAAGAGAAGCTACGTGGCTTACTGGCAAGAGCATGGGCTCGGGAGTCCAAGGTCGCGGGTTCTAATCCTGGCCCCGCCACCTGTCAGCTGTGTGACTTTGGGCAAGTCACTTCACTTCTCTGTGCCTCAGTTACCTCATCTGTAAAATGGGGATCAAGACTATGAGCCTCACGTGGGACAACCTGAATACCTCGTATTTACTCCAGCTCTCGGAACAGAGCTTGGCACATAGTAAGCGCTTAACAAATACTATTATTATTATTATTATTATTATTATTATATACCATAAAAAGGGCAGGAGAAAGAGTGTCAAACACACACTAGAGGCACACATGGGGCTCACAGTATTAATCCCCATTTTACAGATGAGGTAACTGAGGCACAAAAGAGTAAAGTGACTTGCCCAAGGTCACACAGCAGATAAATGTCTCAGATGGAGCTCATAGTATAGGTAGGAGGGACACCAGGAGAACTGAGGACCAGAGAAGTGAAGAAACTTGTCCAAGGTCACCCAGCCAGAAATTGGTACTATACCCAAGTCTTTCTGACTCCCAGATTCAGCCCATGATGCTCTTTAACCCCTAGCTCACACTATTCCACCAGTCTCGAATGCCTCCCCACGCCAAATCCACCAAACCAAGGAGTCAATCTTATTTACTGAGCGCTTAACATGTGCAGAACACTGAATTAAGCTCAGGGGAGAGTACAGTGTCACAATATAATAGACACATTCCCTGCCCACAATGAGCTGAGAGTCTAGAGGGGGAGACATTGATATAAATAAATGAATTAGGGAGACTGAGGGTGGGGTGTATAAAGGGAGCAAATCAAAGTGACGCAGAAGAGAGTGGGAGAAGGGGAAAGAAGGGCTTATTCAGGGAAAGGTTCTTGGAGGAGACTGGCCTTTAGTAAGACTTCGATCGGGCGGGGGTAGTTGTGTAAGATCGCAACTCTCTTCATCTGTTCAGTGCCCTCCTAATATTATCATTTGTTTCCCTTGAATTTCCCACGGAGAACACCTTCTCATTCCCACATCCTCTCCTCACTCACTCAATCAATTATATTTATTGAGTAATTATTATGTGAAGCGTACTGTACTAAGCGCTTGTGAGAATAGAATACAACTGAATTTGCAGAAATTCTCCCTGCCCATAAAGAGCTCCCGGCTCAGATTCATTAGGTCACGCCTGAGCTGGGATTTGCTGATCTCCACTGGCTTCGGTTCCCGTCGGCATACCTCCGACCCCAGTGTCGGCGAGCCTTCTAAGAGGAGAAAGGGCACTGTTGTAGGAGCCGGGAGGCTCTCCAGCTGGTGACGTCTTCTTTCTTTCCCAAAGCTCCTGGGTCATCTGTGGGCGAACCTCAAGAGGAGACGAGGGCGTAGCTCTTCAGAGGAGTCTGTGTGCATCGTAGTAATGGCTCTCCGTTCGTCTTTCAAGCCCTTGGTGGCATCTATCTCACAGGAAAGTGTCGAGGCGGCCAGCCCAATCTGTAAACACACTGGTTCCTCCTGATTTCCTGGGTCAGTAGCTTTCACGTTTTTCCTGCCCTACTACAGCCCAGCCCACACGCTTCGTTCCTCTAATACCAGCTTACTCATTGTGCCCCATTCTCGTCTATATCACCGCCGCCCCCTTTCCTACATCCTGCCCCTTGCCTGGAACTCCCCAGCCAAGTACATCAGAACACCACTCTCTCCGTCTTTGAAGTCTTATTAAGGTCACATCTCTAAGAGGCCTTTCCCGAATGAGCCCTCTTTTTCCTGGCTCTCTCTCCCTTCTGCATCATTTAAGCAATTAGATCTGGGACATTTGGGGGGTCTGATCTTTGCTCCACCCTTAGCCCCCGGCATTTATATACATATATTTAAATTGAAGACTATTAGTTGTTCATTTATATTAATGTCTGTCTCCCGCTCTAGACTGTATGCTTGTTGCAGGCGAGGAACGTGTCCTCCAACTCTGTTGTATTGGATTCCTCTAAACACTTAGTACAGTGCTCCCTCCTCAACAACTCTTGACCATTGGCTTAAAAACGGCTCACCAGCTTACCCCATCTCACTCACCACCTCTCTCCATCCCCCCATCCGCTCCCCCATCCCACCCACCCGTTCCCCTCCTCACATTTTACACTCCTCTTCCCAAGTTCACCCTCCAACTACGTCTAGCTCTTGCCTCCCAACTCTGACCCTCAATCCGCCTCCAGAGCATGCTACTGTTTCTCTAACCTGGAACTCTCTCTCTTCCAAATCCATTGCCTTCAAAGCCTCCCTAAAATCCCACCTCCTCTGAGACGTTTTCCTGATTAATTCGCCTCGCCCGACAATCTAGTCAATTTAACACCTCTCTTACCTGTTATGAGCTCCATTCCTATCCTGAGCACATATGGATTTACTTTCTATCTATGTAACTGTTTGTGTATTTACTTGCCCTACAATTATTTATTTCCTCCTGATCTACTTACAACTTCCTGCTATATGCTTCTTCTTTATCCTGCTCTCTCTGTTTGTGGTATTTGTTAAGTGCTTAGTATGTGTCTAGTACTTTTCTAAGTGCTGGGGTAGATACAGGTTCGTCAGGTCAGAGACAGTCTCTGTTCCACACGGGACTCACAGTCGAAGTATTGAATCCCCATTTTACAGTTAAGGAAGCTGAGGCACAGAGAAGTGAAGTGACTTGCCCAAGGCCCCAGAGCAGGCAAGGGGCAAAGCTGGGATTAGAACCCAGGTCTTTAGACTCCTAAGTCTGTGCTCTTTCCATTAGGCCACACTGCTTCTCTTCCAGTAAACTATTAGCTCCTTGGAGACAGGTGTTATATGTCTTCCCTTTATTATGGTATTAGCTAAATGTTTACTATGACCCAGGCACTGTTCTTAGTCCTGGTATAGATGCAGGCAAATTAGGTTGGACACGGTCCCTTATTCCACATGGGGCTCACAGTCTGAATCTCCATTTTACAGAAGAGGTAACTGAGGCACGGAGACGTTAAGTGACTTGCCCAAGGTCACAGAGCAAAGATATGGCAGAGCCAGGATTAGAACCCACATCCTCTAACTTCCAAGTCCTGTTGCCTCTAAGCCATGCTGCTTTTTAGTATAGAATATAGTATAGTACAGAGAGATATCTACATCTATCTCTGTACCTATCTATACCTATCTCTATATCTATATTTATATCTATCTATCTCTATATCTAGCTACTATCACTAGTCTGTCAACACCTTATGGACAGGGAGCATGTCTTCCAGTTCTGTTGTATTGTGCTCGCCCAAGTGCTTAATACAGTGCTCTGCACACAGTAAGTACTCAATAAATACTCACCGTGTTACTGTGTTACGGTCTAGAGTAGATCCAGGATAATCAGATTACACACACTCCCTTGTCCACATGGGGCTCACTGTCTAGGAGTGAGGAAAAGCAGGTATTTTATCCCCAGTTTCCAGATAGAGAAATCAAGGCTTGGTTCAGTGGAAGGGCTGGAATTAGAACCCCACTGTCCTAATTAATCAATCAATCAATGATATATATTAAGTGCTTACTCTGTGCAGAGTACAATACCAAGGGCTTGGAAGAGTAATAATAATAATTGAGGTATTTGTTAAGTGTTTACTCTGTGCCAGGCACTGTACTAAGCGCTGGGATGGAGACAAGCAAATCGGGTTCGACACAGTCCCTACCGAACCTGGGGCTCACATCCTCAAACCCCATTTTACAGATGAGGTACCTGAGGCACAGAGAAGTCAAGTGACTTGCCCAAAGTCACATAGCAGACATGTGGCAGAGCCGGGATTAGAACTCATGATCTTCTGACTCCTAGGCCAGTGCATTATCTACTATGACAGTTGGTAGACATGTTCCCTGCTCACAAGATGCTTATGGCCTCGAGTGGTTGATGGGCGATAAAATAAATTACAACCCAGTCTACACACTCCCCTCCTCTGGGGCTTACCTTCTCACTTTGCCTCGTTCTCGCCTATTCCGCCGTCGACCCCTGGCCCATGTCCTACCTCTAGACTGTAACGCCCTCCCTCCTCATATCCACCAAACTAGGTCTCTTCCGCTCTCAAAGCCCTACTGAGAACTCACCTCCTCCAGGAGGCCTTCCCAGACTGAGCCCCGCTTTGCCTTTGCTCCTCCTCCCCTCCCCATCGCCCCGACTCCCTCCCTCTGCTCTACCCCTTTCCCCACCCCACAGCACTTGTATATATTTTTAATCGATTTATTTTATTAATTATGTGGATAAATCTATGATTCTATTTATTTATTTTGATGCTATTGATGCCTTTCTACTTGTTTTGTTTTGTTCTCTGTCTGCCCTCTTCTAGACTGTAAGCCCATTGTTGGGTAGGTATTGTCTCTATATGTTGCCGAATTGTACTTTCCAAGCGCTTAGTCCCGTGTTTTGCGCACAGTAAGTGCTCATTAAATACGATTGAATGAATGAATGGATAAATTACGGAAATGGACATAAGTGTTGTGGGCTGAGGGTGGGGTAAAAAAAATAGAGTGCTGAAAGGGGACAGATCCAAGTTCACAGATGATGCAGAGGGATAAAGAGTAAGGGAAATAAAGACTTAATATGGGAAGGCCTCTTGGAGGAGACAGGATTTTATACCTGGGGAATGTCAGTGAGAAGGCGAGTGGAGGGAGGTGGTGTCATAGAGGGAAAGAATATGGGAGTTGGAGACTGGACATATCCCAGAATAGGCCAGAGGGTGTGGGGGAAGAGGAGGGAGAAGAAGCAAATGGCCGAGACCAAAAGTGAACGCCAGATCAGACTAGGAAGAAGGTTTGGAGACAGAAGGTATTGACCGCAGTGAGGCTGACTGAAGTTTCTTCGTGTGAGACATACGTCATTGTGACGGGTCACATGTTCCGCATGAAGCGGTCGCGTGGGACAGGGCCGCTACCCAGTCCATGAGGTCAGGCCCCAGAGATGTCGGACCCTAAGGAAGCCAGCTCCGAACAGGACATAATAGGCCCCTCATCCCATCGTGTGGCCCGTCCCCAAGGAGGAATCCCCCAGGAGTGGCATGGGGTCTTTTCAAAAAGGGCCGGCCTCGCCGAGAGCCCGTCACATTCCTAATGGGAGGACGGAGTAGTCAGGATCTTTGACATCTCCCGGAGACCCTCCTGTGTCCGATGTCCGAGAAGCAGCGTGGCTCAGTGGAGAAGAGCACGGGCTTTGGAGTCAGAGGTCATGGGTTCAAACCCCGGATCCGCCAATTGTCAGCTGTGTGACTTTGGGCAAGTCACTTCACTTCTCTGGGCCTCAGTTCCCTCATCTGTAAAATGAGGATTGAGACTGTGAGCCCCACGTGGGACAAGCTGATAACCTTGTAACCTCCCCAGCGCTTAGAACAGTGCTTAATAAATGCTAAGCGCTTAATAAATGCTATTATTATTATTATTATTATGTCCGGGAGCTGAGGAGACAGGGGTGGTTGTATGACAGCAGAGACCAGCGTCCTCTCACCCCAGACTGACCGGTGAATCTGGACCGGGGACCAAACGGATGGGAAGTAGATCACAGGGGGGCCCGCGGTGACAGAGAATGAGAGAGAGCTTCCTCGTTTCCTCGCATCTCCACCCGTAACACATTTCTCTCCCCCGGCATCTCCATCTCTCTCCATCTGCCAGATTTCCTGGGTGGGTGGCGGGGATGAACGGTCGGACCAGTGAAAAATGTTCCGAGGAGAGCAGTCTTCATATCCCCTAACAGAGCTGGTTATTTCTGCTATGCAATGGCGTTTATTGAGCCACTACGATGTGCAGCGCACTGTACAAAAAGCTCTGAAAGAAAAGATTGGGTAAGTCTCCGTCCCAAACAGGGGCTCACAATCTAAAACCAAGGGGTGATGGGGAATCCGACACTTATCTGATGCTCCTTGTTCCTGCATGGGTGGTGGAAGGCTAAGTGGATCTAGGTGGATTTAGGGCAATTCTGTCAGTTCAGACCCCATACTGGATGGGGCCTCTTGGACTATAATAAGAAAAATAATACTAATAATAATGATAATTGCAGTATTTGTAAAGTACTTACCATGTGCCAAGCACTGTATTAAGCACTGGGATGGATATGGAAAATCAAGTTAGACACAGCCCCAGTCTCAATCTCCATTTTACAGATCAGGGAACTGAGGCACAGAGAAGTGTAGTGACTTGTGCAAGATCACACAGCAGACAAGTGGCAGAGCCGGGATTAGAACCCAAGTTGTTTTAACTCCCAGGTCCGTGCTCTATCCACTAGGATACGCTGCGTCTATAATCAAGAAAATATCTCTAACAGGAAATTAAGACAAGAACCTGGAGGTGCTTCTTTAACCGGAACCTCCCTATTTTCAGCTGGTCTGTTCCCTCCTGGTCTGATTCCTTCCTGTAGGGTTTATTTTTATTTTCAGATCTCAGCCTTCCTCTGCCCCTGACTCTGTCGCTACTTCTCACGGCTCGGAAGCAACTCTGGGTTCCGAGGGGCCTGAGAGAGGAGTATTGGCTCTTTCATTCATTTAATCGTATTTACTGAGCCCTTCCTATGTGAAAAGCACTGTATTAAGGCTCTAGACCTTACTGGATGTGTGAGGTGGGAGGCTTTTTTTAATGGTATTTGCTAAGCGCTTACTATGTGCCAGCCACTGTATTAAGCAATGGTGCAGATACAAGATAATCTGGTCAGACACTGTCCCTCTCCATTCTAACAATAATAATAATAATGATGGCATTTATTAAGCGCTTACTATGTGCAAACCACGGTTCTAAACGCTGACTAGGGCTCACAGTCTTAAATTCCATTTTTTAGATGAGGTAACTGAGGCACAGAGAAGTGAAGTGACTTGCCTGAGGTCACAAAGCAGAAAAGTGGTGCAGCTAAGAATAGCACCCAGGTCCTCTGACTTACAGGACCATGCTCTTTGGTTAAATTTCTTTTCCATGTGGGAAGGGAATACTGTCGTGTGCTAAGCGCTTAGTGCAATGCTTTGCACACAGTTAACACTCAATAAATACCATTGATTTATTGAATTCACTCATTCACTCAATCGTCTTTATTGAGCACAGTGTGCAAAGCACTTTTCCTTCATCTGCGTATCTATTATTGTTTTATTTCCCGTCACCCCAGCCAGATTCTAAACTGCTCCTTGCCCCTGTAGATGGTCTTGGAAATCTCCAGGAAATGTTCAATGTCACCAAAGTGGCAGAATTCCTCCTGCTGGGATTCTCGGAGGTCCAGAAGCTGCAGCTGGTCCACGCCGCGCTGTTCCTCCTAGTCTAGCTGGTGGCCCTGACAAGGAATCGCCTCATCGTGGCCATCACCGGCCTCAACCATATCCTTCAAACCCCCATGTACCTTATCCTCAGGAACCTGCCCCTAGTTGACTTCTGCCTCATCTCTCTCACCGTCCTTCAATCCATCCAAAACTCCTTGATGAACCAGCTGGTTCAGTTCTCAGTGGTCCTGTTTGCCTTTTCTGAAGTTTTCATCCTCATGGCGATGTCCTCTGACCGCTTCGTATCCATCTGCCGTCCCCTGCGCTATGAGTTGATCATGAACTGAGGGTCCTGAGGGAAGATTTTGATAGCTTCCTTGTTCAGAGGGGAATCTCATAGCAGTGATGCCCTCAGCTGGGACCTTCTCCTGCCCTTCTGACGTTCCGATGAGATCTCCCAGTTCTTCTGTGACTTGTCCATAATGATGTTCTGCTCTAAACGTTACTTCACCCTCGATGTGACCATAGCCATTAGCGCCTGTTTTGGTATCTTCTGCCTGATTTGCAATTTCTTCTCGTACGTGCGCATCTTCTGGGCCATGCTGAGGATGCCGGCCACTGAGGGACGAGACAAAGCCTTCTCCAACTGCCTGCCCCACCTCGTCGTCACGGCTATATTTTTCACCATGGCTGCCTTCACTTATTTAAAACCACCTTCAGGTTCCTCCCCTGTTCTGGATATGGTACTGTCTGTGTTCTATGTCGCGGTGCCCCCTGCCCTGAACCCCCTCATCTACAGCCTGAGAAACAGCGACGTGAAGGCTGCAATAGGGAGGGTCCTAGGTGGGAGTCCTTTCACCAGGGTAGAAAGTTTCTCCTTCTACCTTGACTATCATTTTTCACCCCCTGGATTGTTGGATCTGCATATTTCCTAGGTAGCAGAATTCAGTGGCAACTCTGACATCTAAGTGTTCTGTGCAATTTTGGTTGTTCTTGGGATTCCCTGGGGCAGGTTGGTTCATAGCCTCTATTTTCTTCAGGCCTATTGTCTGCCCATTACCTTGTAACACCTCCTCACAATCACCTTCATTAGTGTTATTTATAGATCGCTTACTTTGTGCACAGTACTGTGTGCACAGCACTGTACTAAGCACCTTGGGAAAGTACAATACAACAGAGTTGATAGACACGTTCCCAGCCCATAACAAGTTTGTAGTCTACAGGAGAAGCAACATGACTTAGACTGTGAGCCCGCTGTTGGGTTGGTACCGTCTGTATATGTTGCCAACTTGTACTTTTCGAGCGCTTAGTACAGTGCTCTGCACACAGTAAGCGCTCAATAAATACGATTGAATGAATGAATGAATGGCCTAGTGGATAGAGTACAAGCCTGGAAATCAGAAGGACCTGGGTTTTAATCCCGCTCCTCCACCTACGTGCTGTGTGACCTTGGGCAAGTCACTTCACTTATCTGTGCCTCAGTTACCTCATCTGTAAAATGGAGATTAAGACTGTGAGATCCATGGGGGACAGGGACTGTGTCCAACCTGCTGAGCCTGTATCTACCCCAGTGCATAGAACAGTACTTGACACATAGTAAGCACTTAACAAATACCATTATTATTATTCAGGGTTGACCAGTGGTTGATTACTTATTTATATCAATGATATACAATTAATTCCTTTACATTAATATCTTTATATTAATATTTATATTAGAGAAGCAGTGCAGCTTAGTGGAATATGCATGGGTTTGGGATTCAGAGGTCGTGGGTTCTAATCCCGTCTCCACCACTTGTCAGCTGTGTGACTTTGAGGAAGTCACTTAACTGTCTGTGCCTCAGTTAGCTCATCTACAAAATGGGGATTAAGACTGTGAACCTCGCTTGAGACACCCTGATTATCTTGTATCCACCCCAGCACTTATAACAGTGCTCGGCATGTAGTAAGCACTTAACAAATACCATTATTATTATTATTATTATTATTATTATTATTATTATTATTATTATTATGTCTCCCCCTCTAGATGGCAAGCTCGTTGTGAGCAGGGAATGTGTCTACCCACTCTGTCATATTGGACTCTCCCAATCGTTTCGTACAGTGCTTACTCTACAAATAGAAAAGCACTCAATAAATACTATTGACTGACTGATAGAGAGTAGGTGAGTAGTGCTTATTAAATACCAGTGATTGATGGATTGTTTGACTCATTAATGTGGATTGGAAGTGAAGCTGGGCTCGTGGAAACAAAGATGGCCTCTTTCCTCAGAAGGAGGGGTGACCGTTGGAGTTTGGCGGGAGCTGGATAGATGGCGTGAGAGGCAGGAGGTGGGGAGGCAGGCTTGGAAGAGACCTTCTAGAAACTGGGGAATGGATACATGTCAGAGTAGGACAGCGAGGAGACATGAGAGAGAGATAATCAGTCAATCAATCAATCATGTTTATTAAGTGCTACCCGTATGCAGAGCACTGCACTGAGCAGTTGGGAGAGTACAAAACAACAATTTCACAGACACATTCTCTGCCCACAACGAGCTTCTGTAATAATAATAATAATAATAATAATAATAATAATAATAATAATAATAATAACAATAATAAATGACATTTGCTACGCGCTTACCATTTGCCAAATACTGATCTAAGCACTGGAATATTATTGAAGGCACAAGATCGTTAGGTCCCACATGCGGCTCACAATATAAGTAGATGGGAGAACAGGGATTGAATCCCCATTTTGCAGATGAAGGAATTGAAGTATAGAGAAGTCAAGCCCAAGATCACACAGCAGATAAGTGACAGAGTCAGGATCAGAACCCAAGTCTTCTAACCCGAGGCCAGTGCTTTTATCCATCAGGACACACTGCTTCTGGCTTCTGGGACCTGGAATAGGAGTATGGGAGAGGATATGTCCCCTATTACTCTATTATTCAATAATTATTACTCTACAATTTTCTCCAATACTCTACTATTTCCCCTATCTCTAATCAAAATTAATGCCTGTCTCCCCTTGAAGACCGTAAACTCCATGTGGGCAGGGCATATATCTACCAACCTTCCAACTTACCAACTACCAACTGCTGTACTTTCCCAAGAATTTAATTCAGTGCTCTGCACACAATAGACAGAAGCAGCATGGTCTAGTGCATAGAACTTGGGTCTAGGAGTTAAAAGGATCTGGGTTCTAATCCCAGTTCTACCACTTACCAGCTGTGTGACCTGAGGGAAGTCACTTCACTTCTCTAGACCTCGGTTCTCTCATCTGTAAAACGGGGATTAAGACTGTGAGCCCCACGCTGGACTCACGTGCATCCACCCCAGCGCTTAGTACAGTGCCTGGCACACAGTAGATGCTTAACAAATACCATTAAAAAAAGAAAAATAAGCACTCAATAAATTCAATCGATTGGTTTGGAAAGCTGAGAAGCTGGTTCGGGAGGGACAGAGAGGCAGGTGAGGGAGAGGGAGAGAGGCTAGTGAAGAATGAGAGATGGAGTTGTCTACAGAAGATAGGGAGGATAAGCCATTTGTCTGCTGTGTGACCTCGGGAAAGTCACTTACCTTCTTTATGCCTCAGTTACCTCATCTGTAAAATGGGGATTGAGACTGTGAGCCCCACGTGGGACTGTGTCCAATCTGATTTTCTTGTATCCACCCCAGGGCTTAGCACTGTGCCTGGCACATAATAAGTGCTTAACAAATACCATAGTTATTATTATTATTATTATTATTATTATTATTATTATTATTATTATTATGAGGCGTAGGAGTTGCAAATGGGGGTAGGCAGCATTGTCTAGATGAGTTGTGGAAAGACCAGGGTGTGGTCAGTGGAGCTAGAAAGGGAATGTTATAGGTGCTGGACCAAGAATGGTTCTTCTCCGTGGTCCGAATCTCCTGCTCCAAAACACACCTCGTCAACGATGTGATCGTAATCACCGGGGCCCTTTAGGGTTTCTTCTTCTTCGTGCTCATCATCGTCTCATATTTGTGCATCTTCCGGGCCGTGCTGAGAATGCCGGCCACCGAAGGCCGGGCCAAAGCCTTCTCCACCTCCCTGCCTCACCTCGCCGTCATGACCGTGTTTTTCACCACGGCTGCTTACGGTACCTTACATTCACCCTCAAACTCCTCCTCAGCTCTGGACCTGCCAGTGTCCGTGTTCTACACCGTAGTGCCCCCCCACGCCCTGAACCCCCTCATCTACAGCCTGAGGAACCAGGCTTCAGCCTTCAGGCAGCCCTGGGAAGGGTTCTAGGTGGGAGTCTTTTCACCCAGGGTAGAAAATTCCTAATGATGCCTTGATCCTTTGGTTTCTCTCTCCTTGGATTGACTCTGAGCAAGGTTCATCCATCTACAGATGCAGCGTTTCCTAGTGGAAAGAGCACGGGCCTGGGAGTCTGAGGACCTGGGTTCTAATCCCGACTCTGCCAACTGTCCACTGTGTGACCTTGGGTAAGTCACTTAACTTCTCTGGGATTCAGTACTCAATCTGTAAAATGGGGATTAAATCCCACTCCCTCCTACTTAGACTGTAACTGTGAGAGGTATTCTGTCTAACTTGATTATCTTGTTTCTATCCCAGCACTTAGTACAGTCCATGGCACATATTAAACTCTTAAAAAATGCTATTTTTATAATTACCCCCATCTTTCAGGGTGCCTTTTTGTGCTTGGTCATTTTTCTTCTCTCATTCCTCCAGGCAAGATCAATTGCTAAGCGCTTAGTGTGCTCTGCACACAGTAAGTGCTCAATATGATTGAATGAATTGACCAGTCAATGAACTGTATTTATTGAACACTTATTTTATTCTGAGTACTGTACTAAGCACTTGGGAGAGCATAATAGAAGAGACACATTCCCTCGCAAAGCAAAATTACAGTCTAGACGGGGAGACAGACATTAATATAAATACATGTATTACAGATATCTGAATATATGTGTTCTGGGACAGTGCAGGTGAAAAAGGGAGCCAATCAGGGTGATGCAGAAAGGGGTAGGAGACAAGGAAATGAGGGCTGATCTAGGGAAGGCTCTTGGAGGAGTTGTGCCTTACATATAGCAGTGCATCATATGTGGAGTTGAAGATTTACAGTTAGGGTGAGAATTGAATATCTCAGTGATAGGTCAGCCTGCTAGGTTGCCATGCCTATGAGAATTTGAGTCAGGGAAGGATTCTTTGGAACAGTATCATGATAATAACAAGAAAAATAATAATGGTATATGTTAAGGGCTTACTACGTTCCAGACACTGTTCTAAGCTCTGGGGTTGATAGAAAGTAACCGGGTTGTCCCATGTAGGGCTCCCAGTCTTCATCCCCATTTTACAAATGAGGTACCTGAGGCACGGAGACGTTAAGTAGCTTGCCCAAGGCCATACAGTAGACCAATGGCGGAGCCGGGATTAGAGCCCATATCCTCTGCCTCCCAAACCCGTGCTTTTAGTCACCGGGGTCCTTTTGGGCGTCTTCTGCTTTGTCTCCATCATCGTCTCATACGTGCGCATCTTCGGGGCCGTGCTGACGATACGGGCCTCCGAGGGCCGGACCAAAGCCTTCTCCACCTGCCTGACTCACCTTGCTGTCACGACAGTGTTTTTCACCACGGCTGTCTTCAGTACGTAACTTCCATCTTCAGACTTCCCCTCACCTCTGGACCTGATGGTGTCTGTGTTCTACACGGTGATGGGCCCTGCCCTGAACGCCCTCATGTACAGCCTGAGGAATAGGGACTTGAAGATAGCGAGGGTTGGGGGGCTCCTAGGAAGGAGTCCCATTGTAGGAACCACGTGGGACTGGGCAGTTATTTAGGTTGCGGCAGCCGGGGCCACAGACAGACCACGATCCCGGCCTTTTGAGATACCTGGACGGTCAGCCGTCTCAGCGGAGCTCCGGTTCCGTTCTTCCACGTAGTATCCTCCAGGAAATAACCCGGCCATCATCTTAAGGGACGGCCTAGCTATCCGAAAAGCCGAGAGGGGTAGGGAGAATCCTGACAGCTCCCACCCCTCACCCAGACCTTCAAGGCACCAGTGTCTTGGAACGACGAGATGAAGTAAGCCTCCCTCTCAGCAGAGGTCGAAGCACCCCATCCCAGGGGAGGTCCGATGACTCTGGAGAGGAGCAGGGGAAAGATGAGAGGCAGGGAAGGTAAATTTCAATATAAGCCCAGAATAAGAGGATCAAAGTTAGAATTTCTCCCCTTCTTTCAAGTTACTTCCCTGAGGAGAGATGAACCATTCCAGCTGTTACCCCCTACAGGGCCAGATGAGGGGGTGTGGATCTTTGTGAGTGAGGGGAACTCAGTCACCAATCAGTTAGTGGAGAGTGAAGTTCTGGGACTCAGAAGATCCCCATCTCTGCCACTGGCCTGCTATGTGACCTCGGAAAAGCTGCTTCATTTCCCTGTGCTCCAATTTACTTATCTGCTAAGTGCTTAGTACAGTGCCTAGTACTCAGTAAGCGCTCACCAGATATCGTTGATTGATCAATCAACCTGTAGCTTTCATTCAAGCATCGTAGCTTTTGGCAAGCATCATGGCCTAGTGAAAAAAGCACAGTACTGGGAGCCAGAAGGACCTGGCTTCTAATCTCGGCTCTGCCATGTGTCTGCTGTGTGACCTTGGGCAAGTCACTTTACATCTCTGAGCCTCAGTTACCTCATTTGTAAAATGGGTATTAAGAGTGTGAACTCCATATGGGACAGGGACTGTGTCCAACCTGATTAACTTGCATACACCCCAGAGCTTAGATCAGTGCATGGCCCATAGTGAGAGTTTAGCAAGTACCGTAAATACTATTGTAATTATTATTCTCTGTGTCTTAACTCATAAGCTGCCTGGAACCTTGGTTTCTTTCATACACTGTGAGCAGAGATCCAACAGTCCATTATATTGTAAACTCCTCAAAGGCAGGGATGTCATTTTTGCTCTCCCTCTCTCTTAGACTGTAAGCCTCAGGCTTACAGGTGCTGTGGGGAGAGGAAGGAGGTAAGGGGGGATGGGGATTGGGAGGAGGGGGAAAAGAAGGAGAGACCTCAGTCCGGGAATGCCTCCTGGAAGAGGTGAGCTCTCAGTAGGGCTTTGAAGGAAGGAAAAGAGCGCTTGGCCGATGTGCGGAGCGAGGGCATTTCAGGCCAGGGGGAGGACGTAGGCAGGGTATCGACGGCAGGACAGGCGAGAACGAGGTACAGTGAGGAGGTTAGCGGCAGAGGATCGGAGGGTGCAGGCTGGCCTGTAGAAGGAAAGAAGGGAGGTGAGGTAGGAGGGGGCAAGGAGATGGAAAGCCTTGAACCCGAGAGTGAGTAGTTTATGCTTGATGCATAGGTTGATTGGTAGCCAATGGAGATTTTTAAGGAGGGGAGTAACATGCCCAGAGCGTTTCTGCACATAGATGATCCGGGCAGCAGCGTAAAGTATAGATGGAAGTGGGGAGAGACAGGAGGATGGGAGATCAGAGAGAAGGCTGATGGAGTAATCGAGTCGGGATAGGATGAGAGATTGAACGAGCAGGGTAGCAGTTTGGATGGAGAGTAAAGGGCAGATCTTGGCAATGTTGCGGAGGTGAGACCGGCAGGTTTTGGTGACGGATTGGATGTCGGGGTGAACGAGAGAGGAGAGGCGAGGATGACACCAAGGTTGCGGGCTTGTGAGACGGGAAGGATGGTAATGCCGTCAACAGTGATGGGAAAGTTACAGAGAGGGCAGGGTTTGGGAGGGAAGATAAGGAGTTCAGTCTTGGACATATTGAGTTTTAGATGGCGAGCAGACATCCAACTGGAGATGTCTTGAAGGCAGGAGGAGACCCGAGCCTGAAGGGAGGGAGAGAGAGCAGGGGCAGAGATGTAGATTTGGGTGTCATCAGCGTAGAGATGATAGTTGAAGCCGTGGGAGCGAATGAGATCTCCAAGGTAGTGAGTGTAGATAGAGAACAGAAGGGGACCAAGAACTGACCCTTGAGGAACTCCTACAGTAAGGGGATAGCAGGGGGAGGAGGAGCCCGCAAAAGAGACTGAGAATGAACGGCCGGAGAGATAAGAGGAGAACCAGGAGAGGACAGAGTCTGTGAAGCCAAGGTTGGATAGCGTGTTGAGGAGGAGGGGGTGGTCGACAGTGTCGAAGGCAGCTGAGAGGTCGAGGAGGATTAAGATAGAGTAGGAGCCTTTGGACCTGGTAAGCAGGACGTCAATTGGTGACCTTTGAGGGGGCAGTTTCAGTGGAATGTAGGGGACGGAAGGCAGATTGGAGGGGGTCGAGGAGAGTTGGCATTGAGGAATTCAAGGCAGCAGGTGTAGACGGCGTGTTTAAGGAGTTTGGAAAAGAATGGTAGGAGGGAGATAGGGCGATAACTAGAGGAGGTGGTGGGGTCAAGAGAGGATTTTTTTAGGATGGGGGAGACGTGGACATGTTTGAAGGCAGAGGGGAAAGAATCAGTGGAGAATGAGTGGTTGAAGATGGACTTTAAGGAGGAGAGGAGGGACGGAGCGAGAGATTTCATAAGATGAGAGGGAATGGGGTCTGAGTAGCACTTGAGGGGAGGGAGGAGATGTCATCTGAGGATACTGCTGGGAAGGATGCGAGAGTAGCGGAGATAGTTGAGAGCCGGGGTGTTGGAGAAGGGGGAGGAGTGACTTTGGAGAGCTCAGACCTGATGGATTATTTCATTAATGAATTAGGAGGCCAGATCGTTGAGGGTGAGGGAACGAGGAAGGGAAGGAACAGGGGGTCTGAGAAGGGAATTAAATGTACGGAAGAGCTGACGGGGATGTTGGGCATGGGTGTCAATAAGGGAGGAGAAATAGTTTTGCCTGGCAGAGAAGAGGGCAGTGTTAAGGCAAGAAAGGGTAAACTTGATGTGAACGAGGTTGGCATGGTGTTTAGACTTTCGCTCGCAGCGTTCAGCAACTCGAGCTTAAGAACGAAGGAGGCGGACAGTGGCAGTGATCCAGGGCTGTGGCTGTGGGTACGAGAGCGGCGAAGGGAAAGAAGAGCGAGGGAATAGAGCTGAGTAGAGAGGGTAGAGTTGAGAGCAGTAATCTGATCATGTACATGGGTAGAGAGGAACGGGAGGCGAGGTGGGATGTGAGGCGCTCAGAAAGATGGATGGGGTCGAGAGAGTGGAGTTCTCTGTGAGGTAGTGGAGTGTGAGTAAGGAGGCAGGTGAGGAGGTTATGATCAGAGAGAGGGATTTCAGGGTTGGTGAGGGTGGAGAGTACTATGCTTGAGACATAGTACACACTTAACAAACACCACAATTGTTGTTATATTATCTATAGCATATAATAATGTATGTATTCTTATTATAATGCTTATAAAATACTCTAGGTATCTTACTGATTTTCAAATTGTAAAGTAAGAGAAAGGGGCAGGTTTGAGCCTAGGGAGAGGGATAGAAACCTATTTAGCTGGTCTCTAGACTTAGCGCTCATTGTGAGTAGGGAAAACATCTGTCAATTCTGTTGCATTGTCCTCTCCCAAGTGCTTAGTACAGTGCTCTGCACACATTAAGCACTCAATAAATGCTATCCATTGATTGAATGTGGGCGAGGAACATGTCTACCAACTCCGTTGTATTGTATTCTTCCAGCCACCTTAGTTTATTCAATAATATTTATTGAGTGCTTATTTTGCGCAGAGCACTGCACTAAACACTTGGAAAGTACAATTCAGCAACAAATAGAGACAATCCCTGCCCACAGTGTACTCACAGTCTATAAGGAGGAAGACAGACATCAAAACAAGTAAACATTTCAGTGCTCTGCATACAGTAAGTGCTCAATAAAATAGCATTGATTGACTGTGGGCAGGGAAGATGCCTGTCAACCATGTTGCATTGTACTCTCCCAAGTACTTAGTGCAGTTTTCAGCATTGCTTAAAGTTCTCTTCTGGTTTGAGATGGGTTTAGGGATAAGGAGGAAGTCATAATTAAGGGTTGGCTTAGAAGAAGCATAAGACCAATAGTGACATATTCCCTGCCCACAAAGAGCTTAGACTTTGATCAATCCATCAATCAATGGTGTTTATTAAGCGCTGACCTGGTGCAGAGCATTGTTCTAAGCGCTTGGGAAAATACAATACAGCAGAACTGGTAGGCAAGTTCCCTGCTCGCAAGCTTACAGTCAAAAGAGGGAGGCAGAAAATAAGAAAAATAAAGGAAAGTGGAGATAGACATAGACGGATTTACAGCAGAGCAATCTAGAGAGGTAGCTGTGCAATGGAGTATAACAATATACATGCCGAGGAGTATCAGTCGTTCCATGATGTGTAGAAATGGTGGATGGGTTTGTCTGCCTGAGAGTTAACTGATAAAAGCTCGTTGGAGGAGACGGGCTTTTGTGTGGAAATTAGAATGTGGAAGGAATGTGTTCTGTCAGGAGGAGCAGCATGATGTAGTTGATAAACCATGGGTCTGGGAGTCAGAAGGTGATGGATTCTAATCCCGGCTCCGTTACCTGTCTGCTCTGTGACCTTGGGCAAGTCACTTCACTTCTCTGGGCCTCCGTTACCTCATCTGGAAAATGGAGGTTGAGACTGTGAGCACCGCGTGGGACCAGCCTGATTTTCCTGTATCTGCCCCAGCGCTTAGTAGAGTGACTTGCACATAGTAAGCACTTAGGACATACCATAATTGTTATTTGAAGGGGTGGGAGTTGTAAGCTGGGGCACAGCCCGAGAGAGGGAAGAGATGTGGGAGTAATGACAGTGAAGCAGAGCTAGAAGAGTGTCCAGGGATGAATTAAAAGAATATGACCAATGTCACCATGAAGACAGAATTCCTGGTCCTGGGATCCTCGAAAGTCTGGGAGCTGCAGCTTGTCCACGCCTCGCTGTTCCTCCTAGTCTTTCTGGCGGCCCTGAAAGGGAATCTCCTCTTCGTTGCAATTACCACCCTCGACCACTCCTCCACACCTCCATGTACTTCTTCCTCAGGCATCTGTCCGTCCTCGACCTCTGCCTCATATCTGTCATCGTCCCCGAGTCCATCCACAACTCCCTGACCAAAGGTAGCTCCATCTCCTTCCTAGGCTGCATCACTCAGCTCTTTCTGAGGTTCTTGTTTGCGGGTTCGGAGTATTTCGTCCTCACGGCGATGTCCTAAGACCGCTACGCCACCATCTGCCTCTCCCTGCGCCACGACGTCATCAGGGACCGAGGGGCCTGTGGAAATGGCCGTCACCTCATGGTTCCGAGAGGACTGACTGCGGTCTTGTTTTCAGCTTCGGCCTTCTCCATGTCTTTCTGCGGGTACAACGTCGTCCACCCGTTCTTCTGTGTCGTCCCCGCTCTGCTGAAGATCTCCTGCTCTGAGGACCACGTCGCCACGGACATGAGCGTGACCTCAGGGGTAGCGTTAGTAGTCGTCTGCTTCATGTTCATCGTCATCTCATGCATCCTCATTTTCTGTGCCATGCTGAGGATGCTGGCCACCGAAGACCTGGCCAAAGCCTATTCCAGCTGCCTGCCCCACCTCGCCGCCGTCATTGCTTTTTTCTCTAAACACCATGCCAACCTCGTTCACTTCAAGTTTATCCTTTCCTGCCTTAACTCAGCCCTCTCCTCTGCCAGACAAAACTACTTCTCCTCCCTTATTGAGACGCATGCCCATCATCCCCGTCAGCTCTTCCGTACATTCAACTCCCTTCTCAGTCCTCCGGTTCCTCCCCTTCCTCCTTCCTTCACCCCCAACGATCTGGACTCCTACTTCATTAACAAAATTGAATCCATCAGGTCCGACCTCCCCAAAGTCATTCCCCCCCCCCCCTCCAAACCCCCGGCTCTCAACACTCTCTGCTACTCTCCCATCCTTCCCAGCAGTATCCTCAGAGGAGCTCTCCTCCCTCCTCTCAAGTGCTACTCTGGCCACCTGTGCTTCTGACCCCATTCCCTCTCATCTCATGAAATCTCTTGCTCCATCCCTTCTCCCCTCCTTAACTTCCATCTTCAAACACTCACTCTCCACTGGTTCCTTCCCCTCTGCCTTCAAACATGCCCATGTCTCTCCCATCCTAAAAAAACCCTCTCTTGACCCCACCTCACGTTCTAGTTATCGCCCCATATCCCTACTACCATTCCTTTCCAAACTCCTTGAACGAGTTGCCTGCACGCGCTGCCTCGAATTCCTCAACACCAACTCTCTCCTCGACCCCCTGAAGCCTGGCTTCCATCCCCTACATTCCACGGAACCTGCCCTCTCAAAGGTCACCAATGACCTCCCGTAGGGAGCGGGGGAAGGCGCTGAGCAAGGAACAAACAGGGAACAGGCAGTATGTGCACACAAACCGCACCCAACGGCTCAAGGCCAAACAGACTCAACAACAGGAGACAAAGAGACCAGGGCAAGAAAAACAAGCTTGCACCTGCAAGGCTCGGAGGCAACCGCAAGGCCATATCCGCAGCCAGCGATGGTTGGCAACGGGTGGCTGGGGGCGAGCCAGAGCAAACGCTTCGTGATTGGACAGAGCTGTTGCTAGGCTAGTGGCTGGAGGGCGGCGAGTGAATGTGCTACGTGGCAAAGCCTCGATACGCCATTCCCCGAGAAAACCCCGCCCCCGGGCAATGGAAGGTATAAGAGAAGAACAAGACGGGGGGGGGCCTCTCTCTCTCTCTTTCAACCATGTAACCGCTGATAGCAAATAAACGGCAACCAAGCTTTGAACCTCTGGCTGACTCTTCCTGGTGTGAACGCGCGGGCCGCGTCCGGAGACGTCCGAAGACCCGGAGAGGGTAAGAACCCGAGAGTTGCCCCCGAAACCGCGGGGAGCAACGAGTGGCGCCCGAACAGGGATTCGGGTACCCCCACTGGGGAAGACCAGGGAGAGTGCCCCGTAGGCCAGGTAGCTAAAGGTCAGGCGGGAAGATGGGGACGGCACGATCGTTGCCCATATATAAGCCAGAAGATAAGGAATTGTACACCCGGCACTGTTACAAGATATTGAGAAGTAAGGGGGTAAAGATTGAGCTGAAAACAATAAGGGAATTTATAGGGAAGATAACTATGACCTTCGCGTGGATATTTGATTCCGGGATCACGGAGGAGTGGTGGGACGTTATTGGGGAACAGATGACGGCCTATGAAGACTCCCACCCGGGGGAGCTAAAGGACGTGGACTTTCTTATACACGGTATCCTCCGTGCAGCCTTTCAAGGGCCAGAGAGACTCGCTCGTAAGTTTGACGCGACCTGCCAGACTGACAAGGAGGAAGCGGGGCAGGAAGGGAGAACAGCCGACAACCCGAGGAGACTGGTCAGGCCGAGGCAGAGACACCCCTCCCACGGGCCCCGAGTTACCACCGCCTCTACCCTGATCTCGGACCTTACACCCAGAGTGAAACGCCCAACGCCGAGCGGGAAAGAGGAGGTCAGGCTAAACAGACGGGGGTTGAGAGTGAGATAGGGGATATGCGGGAACAGTTCAGGCAGATGGGTGTGGGAAGCAAGAAATCGATCGTTCAAAGCGGGGAGGGGATGAGAGCGGTTTCAGCCCTACAGCTGGCTCTGGAAGAGGCGGCGGCGAGGGGAGAGGACGTCACGGGATGGGAGGCATTCCCCGTAATAGAAAGACCAGACGGGGAACGAGGTTTCGCCCCGATACCTTGGGTGAAACTCAAAGAGTTGAAGGCGGCGTGTGCCGCCTACGGTCCCAGCTCCCCTTATGTGAGCCAGCTCCTGGACAATATGTCCCTGGAAAGCGTTTTGATCCCGAATGATTCGAAATCCCTTCCCCGTGGGTGTTTGGATCCCGGACAGAGCCTTATATGGATGTCTGAGTTTACCACCGCTGCGAAAGAAATAATACGCAGACGGGGTTTCCCGAACCCCGCCGAGGCTTTTGCAGCTATGACCGGGACGGGACAATTCGAGACTGCTGAGACACAGGTCAACTACGATCCTGAGACGTATATAGTGATTTCCAGGATTGCCCTAACTGCCTGGCAAAAGGTTCCCGAGAAAGGGGACCGTCGCTCCCCCTTAACGCAGGTCAGACAGCGCCCGGACGAGGCGATTCAAGATTTCGTCTCACGCATGCAGTCCGCGGTCACCCGTATTATAGGGGACCAGGACGGCGCCGAAATTGTACTGCAGCAGATGATCCGAGAGAACGAGAATAGTGCCTGCAGGAAACCATTGGCAGGGCTGCCCAGAGAGGCCACTTTGGGGGACATCCTGCAACGATGTGAAGGGGTTGGAGGAGAAGAGTACAAGGCGCAGATGCTTGCGGGGGCAATAGTGAAAGGATTATCGGGAGTCGGGGAAAAGGGGCTACAGTGCTTTCGGTGCGGGCGGATGGGACACCTGATGGCTCAATTCCGAGCTCAGGACAACATCGGCCCCCCTGCACAGCCGAGAAGGGGTGTGACCTGCTTTGAATGCGGGAAGCACGGGTATTATGCGAAACAATGCCGCTCGAGGCGGAGACCCCGAACGGCGTCGGGAAACGGGTGGAGGGGCCCCGCGCGGGCCCCGAATCACGCGTTCCCCGTGTCAGCCGCGGAAGAGAGCCCGAAAAGGGGTTCTCTCATAGAGAAGTACCAGAGGCTTCGGTCCCGGGAGCCACTTGGACTGAGGTCCGATGCCTGGCCCCAGTGGAAATCCGACCCGGGGACACCGTAAACGTCCCAATACAGCCCCTCCCCTGGAGGGCCCTAGTGGTGGGGCTTCAGACAAGAGCGGCGGGGGTCGTTCATTCGTCCGAACGGGGGGAAGGGCCCGGGAAGATCCCCCTCACCAATCATCACCCGTATGGTTTTATACCTGGGATCGGGAACGGTCATTGCTCGCGCGACGCCCCTTAACCCCCCGCCCTTTGATCCCTCGCCCCCAGCCATTGGAATAATACAAGAAATAACCCTTGAAAAACCCTGGCGGAACCTCTTAGTTGAGGGAAAACCCCTTAAAGGGCTCCTGAACACCGGGGCCGACCGCTCCGTTATTCAGGATTGCTGCTGGGCAGCCGAGTGGCCACTAGCAAACCACTCGATGGGGGTGCAAGGCGTGGGGGGACTGCAAGCCGCAAGAGAGGCGGGCCGTCCACTGATTTGGTCATGCCGAGGAAGGCAAGGTGCGTTCGTCCCGCTGTGTGCTCAAGGGATCCGTATGAATCTGTGGGGGAGAGATGTGCTGCCGGGGCTGGCAGCCCACTTTATAGATGAAGCTGATCCTTTTTAGGAGGGGCCACTGGGTTCCGGGACTTGTCGACACCCCCACTGGTATGGCTTCCACACCCACCGGTATGGGTGGACCAGTGGCCCCTGACCAAGGACAAGCTACAGGCGCTGAGGGAGCTAGTTGCGCACCAATTTGCACAGGGGCACATAGAGGAATCGTTCAGTCCCTGGAACACCCCCGAATTCGTTATAAAAAAGAAAGCCGCGGGGAAGTGGCGCTTCCTCATGGATTTAAGAAAAATCAATGCGCTCATTGTGACAATGGGACCCCTGCAACCCGGATTGCCCTCCCCTAACATGATTCCAAAAAATCACCAGATCCGGGTCATAGACAGAAAGGACTGCTTTTACAGCATCCCGTTACACCCTGACGACAGGGAGAAGTTCGCTTTTACTGTCCCGAGCCCGAATTTCGCGGAGCCAGAACTCCGGTACCAGTGGAAGGTGCTGCCACAGGGCATGTCTTGTAGTCCCACCATATGCCAGTGGTTCGTGGGGCAGATACTCGCCCCTTTCCGCAAGGAATACCCGGGGGCGACGATCGTCCATTACATGGACGACATCCTTTTGGGTATGCCAGACCAAGGGCAGGTACAGACGCTCACCCGGCGAGTGGTGGCAGCCCTCGCAGCCCAGGGTTTATTCGTAGCACCAGAGAAGGTACAAGAATCAGCCCCGTACACGTACCTCGGGTTTGACGTCACCGAGACCCGGGTGACTCAAAGACCACCCCAAATTGACCCCCGAAAATACGTCACGTTAAACGATATGCAGGGTTTGGTAGGGAAGATTCAGTGGATGCGCGCGAGAACGCCCATACCCTCCGCCCTCATGCAACCCCTGTATGATCTCGTAAAAGGAGACCCCAATCTTAAATCGCGCCGCGAATGGACGGAGTCCGCGAAAAGCGCGCTCCGAGAAATCACACAGCGGTTGGCGGGTAGCCATACTTGCCGAGCTGAATCCCGCCTCCCCATGGAGGTCACGATATTTCGGGAGGGCAGCCTTTTCGCGGCTATACACCAAGAGGCCGAGATTCTCGAATGGTGTTATCCTCGAAACCCCTCCCATGTCTCCCAAAGGAGACTGAGCTTCTCGGCCGCTTTTGCCATAATGCCATACAGAGGGTATGGCGCTCTCAGCCACTTACCCTATAGTCCATGTCGGGATAGCCATGGGAGACCTTGAGGCGATAGCCAGGGATAGCTTCCTGTGGGCCATGCTCCTACAGCGGGCCACCTTTACAGAATGCTCCCCGTTGACTCTTAGCCACTTATACGAGGGATCGGACATTCTGACCCCTCGGGTGATCTCCGATACTCCGGTCGGAGGAGACAATGTCTTTACAGACGCCACCAAAGAACACTGGGCAGCAGTTTTCAATCAGACCACCGGTGCCTTGTCGGTGCTCGACACACCATGCGGCTCGACCCAGCGAAATGAACTTTTCGCTATCATATGGGCAATGACTAACTACCCCCAGGCGATCAACATTATCTCGGATAGCCTGTATGCCGTTAATCTTGCCCGACTAATCGAAACCTCCATACTTTTCGACCGGCACTCGGAGATTGGGAACATGATCTCTCGGCTTCAGGCTGCGGTAGCAGCTAGGGAATGTAGGGTATTCCCTACACGGACGGACAAGGGCCGATCTTTGAAGGCAACCGCACTGTGGATGCCAGCCTACACCCCACAAGGCCGTCACTAATGGGGCTGGATGCCGCAGCTGCGGCGCATAGGGAGTTCCATCTCCCGGCTACCTCGCTCCGCCGGCTGTATGGGATCACTAGAGAGGAAACCCGGTCTATTGTCCGGCGCTGTACTCGATGTCTTCCATTTGCCCCACGGCCAGCAGGGTCGACGGGAGTGAACCCTCGGGGGCTCACGCCGAACGAGCTGTGGCAAATGGACGTCACCCATTGGGGGACCTCCACGGTTCATATGACCATCGACACCTTCTCCGGATTCATGCTGGCGACACGCCAAGCCGGAGAGGCCGCAAAACATGTGCAAAACCATTTGTACCATTTCTTCGCCACTATAGGCACATCCCAGGAGATAAAGACCGATAATGGCCCCAGTTATGTCTCCAAAGCCATGTCCCTCTTTTTCTCCTCTTTTGGCATCTCCCATGTTACCGGGATACCTTACAACCCCAACGGTCAAGGCATAGTGGAAAGGGCAAACAGGACACTGAAAACTCTCCTGCAAAAGCAGGGGGTGGGGAAGCGGGTCACGTAGTGCGCCCTAGACAAGGCAACGTACACCCATAACTTTTTATCCGTCGATCGGGAGACGGGAATCTCCCCCGCCATGCGGCAACTCTGCCACATGTCCACGACCATGAAACCCCGGCGCCACCACCCACATGCACGCACTACAGGGCGAGCGATGTGGCGTACTCCGGAGGGCGATTGGCGCGGTCCTGATCCAGTACTAATTCGGGGTCGAGGATACGCTTGTATCTCCACAGGTGACGGCCCCGTTTAGATCTCTTCGCGACACCTCCGCCTCGTCGAGGAAGACGATGCCCAGACGCAGGGGAGGTCCCGGCGCCCTGATTCTCCTCCTCCTCCTCCTTCCCCTTCCCCTTCTTCTTCCCGGGGGCGCGGTGGGGAGGGAGGCCGGGACACGGACTGACTGGACTGCTCTGGTAAATAGCCGTCTAAAGGATCTTGAGGAGCAGAGCGGGGTTTGGAGGTGGGCCTTCCTCACCAATGCGCCTTTGTTACGCATGGTCTCCTGGAAGGAGGACTCCCCTCAACTCTCATTCCAAGGGAACGTGACCAAGCTCATGGGCCAGCAAAGGGGACAGCCCCCGGAAACAGAGCAGCATGAGACCCGTATCCGGGGCGCTATCTTGCGCAGCGCTGCCCCCACCCCCACCCCCCCCCACCCCCATATGCTGGTACACCGGCAATGGGACTTTCTCGAACCAGCCCGAGGTAACCCGATCTTGCTTGCGGTTGATAAATTTCACTTACACACTGGAAGTCAACATACCCCAAGGTCAGGGGCACCCCACACACCGAAACCTTACCCTGCTGGGGATCCACGGCACACTTCAGTGCACACTCAACGGCGAAGAATCCAGCGAGGGAAGCGGGGGGTACTTCGGCCATATCCGAAATGCGAGCTCGCTCCCCGGTCCCGAGAGAAAGTGCGCCGAGGGTCGGGGTGGGGTCTGGACGCCTCTAACGGACTGTTTCACGGGCATATTCCGCTGTATTCCCCATAACGGAAACGGTACCCTCCTACTCACCTGGGATAACCACATTAGGAACCACACATATACGGAGGCGGCCGCGCCCGGGCTTTATGCGCTACCGTGGGGGACGTGCCACCCCGGTCTCTGGAAAGCCTTTACTTCCCTATGCTCTCCCACCGCGACCGTCAGGGTCCGCTCGTGCGCCTGCCCTGACGGGGCGACGTGCCAGGACTACCCTTTCTCGGTGTGACGTATTATTTTCCGTGAGGGTCTGAACGTTTCCCAGCATTCGCGGGGCAAATGTACCGACTATGAATATGCCTTTCAAGGGAACGCCCGCATCCCTGACCCTTACGCGCTTATAGCCTGCCCGAGTAATTACTCTGGCTGGAACCTTACCGCCTCCCAGTCGGCTGATGGCAACTTCTCCTTGGCCACCACGGGTTCCTCACAATGCGTCCTTATGTCTCAGGCGCGACCCATGACCACAGAGGGCACGGCAGATTACGTTGTTTGGCTAGTCCGGCGGCCCCGCTATACCCTTGTACCCATTAAGTCCACTGACCCTTGGTTTTCCCAGGCCTCCGACCATCGGTGGCACACCCTAGCGACCCGCTTGCGCGGCATGCGCACCTGCAGGGAATTGCTTGAGGCCATACTGGGTATCGCGAACCTCGCGTTTTCGGCCTTCCAGGAATGGCAAATCCAGAATCTGTACGATCAGACTGGTTTCCTCGCGTCTCAGCTCTCGGCCTTCATGCACTCCACCCAACTGGCGTGGGGGGTTCAGCGTCAACTGGACGCTTCCCTGCAGCAAGAGCTGGTCGGCCTTGAGCATGTGATCGAGATGCTCGGCGACGAGGTTCGCCTCCTGTCCCTACGGCAGGCGGTGAAATGCGACTACCGGTATCAGCATGTCTGCGTGCTTCCGCTCCGATGCAACGCCACCAATTCTTCGTTCCCTGCCTCCTGGGAAGGAGTGAAGAAACACCTGGAGGGACTCTTCCTGGCCGCCAACGTAACCGGTGAGTTACAGGAGCTGTCCCACCTTATCGAAGAGCTCAACGCCCAGTCACTGCACTTCCCCATGGCTTGGGACGACCTCAACTGCAGGGAGGACGCGGTGGAGGATCTCTGGGACTGGATCGAACGCGTGACGCCAGGGGGATTGGCCCCTTGGCTGGTCTCGATCCTTGTCGCCACTGGGGAGGTCTTGGTTTTGCTCATGTGCCTCCCGTGCCTCCTTCGTCTCTTTTGCTCCATTGTTGCCCGGGTGGTCCGCGAGATTAAGGTTGAGATGCTCCCATTGCGCGGCCGCCCTTAGCGGTCCCCGCCATAACGAGAGGGGGACACGTAGGGAGCGGGGAAGGCGCTGAGCAAGGAACAAACAGGGAACAGGCAGTATGTGCACACAAACCGCACCCAACGGCTCAAGGCCAAACAGACTCAACAACAGGAGACAAAGAGACCAGGGCAAGAAAAATAAGCTTGCACCTGCAAGGCTCAGAGGCAACCGCGAGGCCATATCCGCAGCCAGCGATGGTTGGCAACGGGTGGCTGGGGGCGAGCCAGAGCAAACGCTTCGTGATTGGACAGAGCTGTTGCTAGGCTAGTGGCTGGAGGGCGGCGAGTGAATGTGCTACGTGGCAAAGCCTCGATACGCCATTCCCCGAGAAAACCCCGCCCCCGGGCAACGGAAGGTATAAGAGACGAACGAGACGGGGGGGGGGGGGGCTCTCTCTCTCTCTTTCAACCATGTAACCGCTGATAGCAAATAAACGGCAACCAAGCTTTGAACCTCTGGCTGACTCTTCCTGGTGTGAACGCGCAGGCCGCGTCCGGAGACGTCCGAAGACCCGGAGAGGGTAAGAACCCGAGTGTTGCCCCGAAACCGCGGGGAGCAACGACCTCCTGCTTGCCAACTCCAACAGCTCCTACTCTATCCTAATCCTCCTCGACCTCTCAGCTGCCTTCGACACTGTGGACCACCCCCATCTCCTCAACACGCTATATGACCTTGGCTTCACAAACTCCGTACTGTCCTGGTTCTCCTCTTATCTCCCCGGTCGTTCATTCTCAGTCTCTTTTGCAGGCCCCTCCTCCCCCTCCCATCCCCTTACTGTGGGGGTTCCCCAAGGTTCAGTGCTTGGTCCCCTTCTGTTCTCGATCTACGCTCACTCCCTTGGTGATCTCATTCGCTCCCACGGCTTCAACTATAATCTCTACGCTGATGGCACCCAAGTCTACACCTCTGCCACTGCTCTCTCCCCCTCCCTCCAGGTTCGCATCTCCTCCTGCCTTCAGGAAATCTCCACCTGGATGTCTGCCCGCCACCTAAAACTCAATATGTCCAAGACTGAACTCCTTGTCTTCCCTCCCAAACCCTGCCCTCTCCCTGACTTTCCCATCACTGTTGACGGCACTACCATCCTTCCCGTCTCACAAACCCGCAACCTTGGTGTCATCCTCGACTCCGCTCTCTCATTCACCCCTCACATCCAAGCCGTCACCAAAACCTGCCGGTCTCAGGTCCGCAACATTGCCAAGATCCACCCTTTCCCCTCCATCCAAACCGCTACCTTGCTCTTTCAAGCTCTCATCCTATCCCGTCTGGACTACTGCATCAGCCTTCTCTCTGATCTCCCATCCTCGTGTCTCTCCCCACTTCAATCCATACTTCATGCTGCTGCCCGGATTGTCTTTGTCCAGAAACGCTCTGGGCATGTTACTCCCCTCCTCAAAAATCTCCAGTGGCTACCAATCAATCTTCGCATCAGGCAGAAACTCCTCACTGTCGGCTTCAAGGCTCTCCATGACCTCGCCCCTTCCTACCTCACCTCCCTTCCCTCCTTCTACAGCCCAGACCGCACCCTCCACTCCACTGCCACTAATCTCCTCACCGTGCCTCGTTCTCACCTGTTCCGCTGTCGACCCTCGGTACACGTCATCCCCCGGGCCTGGAATGCCCTCCCTCTGCCCATCCGCCAAATTAGCTCTCTTCCTCTCTTCCAGGCCCTACTGAGAGCTCACCTCCTCCAGGAGGCCTTCCCAGACTGAGCCCCTTCCTTCCTCTCCCCCTCGTCCCCCTCTCCATCCCCCCCATCTTACCTCCTTCCCTTCCCCACAGTACCTGTATATATGTATATATGTTTGTACATATTTATTACTCCATTTATTAATTTATTTTACTTGTACATATCTATTCTATTTATTTTATTTATTTAATATGTTTGGTTTTGTTCTCTGTCTCCCCCTTCTAGATTGTGAGCCCACTGTTGGGTAGGGACTGTCTCTATATGTTGCCAACTTGTACTTCCCAAGCGCTTAGTACAGTGCTCTGCACACAGTAGTCGCTCAATAAATACGATTGATTGATTGATTGATTCTCTATCGGGACTTTCGCCTACCTCAAACCGCCATCGGACTCCCCCTCGACGCTGTACCTACTGACGTCCGTGTTCTACATTGTGGTGCCTCCCGCCCTCAACCCCTTCATCTACAGGCTGAAGAATAAAAATGTGAAATCTTCCCTGGGAAGGGTCCTAAAGTATACACTCTGCCGGCTCCTTTAGTGGCACAAAACGCCTGTTTCTCCATGCCAATTAACCCAGCTGTTCTCAGAGGGATTGTCCACGGATTTGTCCAGACTTACAGCCGGGTCTAAAGACAGAGTCCTGACAGGGAAGGTTTTCTGTTGCTTCTCTGACTGGGAAGACCCTTCTTCATGATCAGGATTTAGAGATCTTTCCTTGATCCCTGTTAGATTTGCATGGGAGAAATGCAAGGTACCCCTTCAGATTGTAATCTCAATGTGGGCAGGGAACATGTCGACAAACTCTGTTGTATTGTACTCTCCCAAGCACTTAGTACCATGCTCTGTACATAGTAAGCACTCACTAAATACCATTGATTGATCGATTGCTTTGTACAGTGCTCCACAACAGAGTAAGTGCTCAATAAATACCATTGACTGATTGTCTGATTGACTGATTAATATCTGCATCCTCCTCTAGACTGTAAGCTCATTATGGGCAGGGAATGTACTCAGTTATATTGTACTCTACCAAGTGCTGAGTACAGTGCTCTGCACATAGTAAGTACTCACGAAATATCAATGATTGATTGATTGCTTTATACAGTGCTCCACATAGAGTAAGTGCTCATAAATACCATTGACTGATTGTCTGATTGATTGATTAATATCTGTATCGTTCTCTCGATTGTAAACTCATTGTGGGTAGGGAATGTGTCTGCCAACTCAGTTATACTGTACTCTCCCAAGTGCCTAGTACAGTGCTCTGTATGTGGAAAGAGCTCAATAAATACTATTGATTGATTGAGTGATCGATTGATTAATGTTTATCTCCCTCTAGCCTGTAAGCTCACTGTGGACAGAAAACCTGTCTACCAGCTCTGTATTACTGTGCAATACCAGACACTTAGTACAATGCTCTGCACATGGTAATAGCTCAATAGAGACCATGGATCGATTGACTGATTATTTGATGAGCTGGGGTGAGTGGGAACAGAGGAAGGGGGTATAGAAGAGGGTACCAAGACCCAAGAGACACAGTTGCCATTTCGCCAACTCCTGCAAGTCTGCCCCAAGTAACACAATACAGTCCAACTGTATCAGATCAACAGTTACCCTTCACCCCGATGTATGCTTTTACACTGCCCGTTCTTACCTATATATATAGATTTACAATCATATATTCAATTAATAATGGATCTACTTCATCCTGGCATTGGTACCTCTCCCTATAAAATCCTTACATTCTCTGATAAGTATCACTGGTGTCTACTCTCTTCACTAAATTGTGAACTCCCTGAGGCTAGAATGAGCATGTCTTCTTTGTTTAGGAATTTAAGTACTTAGTATGTGCCTGGCATCGTACTAAGTGCTAGAGTAGATGCAAGATAATCAGTCAGTTGATCAGTTGTATTTATTGAGTGCTTATTGTGTGCAGATCACTGTACTAGGTGCTTAGTAGAGTACAAGAATACAATGTAAAAGAGACATTCCCTGTCCACAACGAGTTTACAGGCTAGAGGGGGAGACAGACATCAATGTAAATAAATAATGGATATGGGGATAAGTGCTATGGGACTGGATGAATGAAGGGAGCAAATCAGGGTGACACAGAAGGGAGTGGGAGTAAAGGAAATCAGGGTTTATTTAGGGAATGCGTTTTAGAGGAGCTGTGCCTTGAATAAGGCTTTGAAGGTGGGGAGAGTGATCGTCCATCAGATATGAAGACGGAGGGCACTCCAGCTAAGAGCCAGGATGTGGGTGATGGGTTGGTAGTGAGATAGACTAAATAGAGGTACAGTGAGTAGGTTGGCACTAGAGGAGTGAGGTGTGCAGGCTGGGTTGCAGTGGAAGAACAGTGAGTTGAGGTAGGAGTGGGCAAGCTGATTGAGTGCTATAAAACCAATGGTAAGGAGTTTATGTTTGATGTAGAGGTGGATGGAAAACCACTGGAGGTTCCTGAGGAATGGGGAAACATGGCCTGAACGTTTCTGTGATAAAATGATCCGGACAGCAGAGTGAAGTATGGACTGGAATGGGGAGAGACAGAAGGCAGGGAGGTCAGCAAGGAGGCTGATGCAGTAATCAAGGTGGGACAGGATAAGTGATTGGATTAATGTGGTAGCAGTTTGGATGGAGAGGAAAGGAAATTGTTTTTTGTACTTCAATATATAAGTATTGTCAATCAAATTGAAGTACAACAGAAGGGCAAGATATATTCTTTGCGAACAAGGAGTTGACACTTTACAAAAGTGTTACAGTTGCTTGTGAATACCTGAGTTCTAAAATGACAGATCGGAAAATTAAATTTAATTGGAAAATCCTCCTGGATGAGGTGGACTTCCAAGAGGGATTTGAAAATGGGGAGAAATGAGGCTTAGCAGGTTTGAAGGAGGGAGGGAGCTCCAAGCAGGAGGAAGGGTACAATCCAGAGATTGAAGTCTGGGAAGTTCAGAACGATACACGGTAAGACAGTCTGGGGGGATTGGAGAGTGTGAGCAGGGGTGTAGTGGGAGACGAGAATGGGTAGGTAAGAGAGAGAGAGCTAATTTTGGATGGCCTACGGTGTTGGCCTAATATATCTCCAATCCCCAGAGTAGAATAGAGACTTCCTGGAGGAAGTGAGCTCTCAGTAGGGCTTTGAAGGGAGGAAGAGTGCTGGTTTGGCAGATGCGTGGAGGGAGAGTATTCCAGGCAAGAGGTAGGGCCAGGAGCCGACGGCGGGACAGTCGAGAACGAGGCACAGTGAGGAGGTTAGCGGCAGATGAGTGGAGTGTTCAGGCTGGGCTACAGAAGGAGAGAAGGGAGGTGAGGTAGGAGGGGGCGAGGTGATGAAGAGCTTTGAAGTCGATACTGAGGAGTTTTTGCTTCATGAGAAGGTTGATAGGCAACCATTGGAGACTTTTGAGGAGGGGAGTGACATAATGATAATAATAATAATAATAATAATGGCATATATTATGCGCTTACTATGTGCAAAGCACTGTTCCAGGCGCTGGGAATGTTAAAAGGTGATCAGGTTTTCCCACGGCGGGCTCACAGTCTTAATTCCCATTTTACAGATGAAGTAGCTGAGGCAAAGAGAAGTTAAGTGACTTGCCCAAAGTCACACAGCTAACAATTGGCAGGGCCGAGATTTGAACACATGACCTCTGACTCCAAAGCCCGTGCTTTTTCCATTGACCCACGTTGCTTCATTTCTGTAAAAAGATAAGCTGTGCAGCAGAGTGAAGAATAGACTGAAGCAGGGAGAGACAGGAGGATGGGAGATCAGAAAGGAGGCTGATGCAGTAATCCAGTCGGGATAGGATGAGAGACTGAACCAACAAGGTAGCGGTTTGGATGGAGAGGAAAATGTGGATCTTGGCGATGTTATGAAGGTGAGCCCTACACGTTTTGGTAACGGATTGGATGTGTTGGGTGAATGAGAGACGAGAATCAAAGATGACACCAAGGTGGTGGGCTTGTGAGAGGGGAAGGGTGGTAATGCCGTCCAAAGTGACGGGAAAGTCAGGGAGAAGACAGGGTTTGGGAAGGAAGATAAGGAGCTCAGTCTTGGACATGTTGAGCTTTAGGTGGCGGGCGTACATACATGTGGAAACGTCCTGAAGGCAGGTTGCGATACGAGCCTGGAGGGAGGGAGAGAGAACAGGGGAGGAGTTGTAGATTTGGATTGTTCTAGGAAGGAGTCCCAGAGTGGGAAGCACTTGGGACCTGGCAATTATTTAGGTTATGAAGGCTGAGACCACAGAGAGCCCATGATTCCGGCCTTCTGAGATTCCCGGATAGTCAGGTGTCTCCCCAGAGCTCCGGGCCCGTCCCCAAATGGGGAATCTCCCAGAAAATAACCCGGCCGTCGTCTGAGGGGATGACACAGCCATCTGGACAGCGGAGAACAGAGAGGCGGAGGGAGGATCCTGACATCCCCCTCCCCTCACCCAGACCTTTCTGTCACCCACACCAGCGTCCAGGACCGACGATTTGGAGTGAGCCTCTGTCTCAGGGGAATTCAGCGCTCCCCAGCTCAAGATGGGCCCGGTGACTCCGGAGAGGAGCAGGAGAATGTGAGGTGCAGGAAAGGGAAATTTCAATGTAATCCCAGGAAATTAGAAGAATTTTCCTCCTCTTTAATAACAATAATTGTGGTGGTGTTTGTTAAGTACTTACTATGTGCCAGGCACCATAATTAGTCCTGGAGTAGATACGATATAACCAGGTTGGACAAAGTCCTTGTCCCACATGGGGCTCAGTTTTAATCCCCAATTTTCAGTTGAGGAAACTGAGGCACGGAGAAGTGAATTGACTTGCCTGAGTTCTCAGAGTAGGTAAGTGGCAGAACCAGGATTAAGACCCAGTCCTCTGACTATCAGCCTTTGCTCTTTCCACTAGTCTGTACTGTTTTTCAAATTATGTGGAATTCTGTGATCACTATCCTTGTGGATGTTTGCATATGGAATAGACTTCTAGGAGACAGGATTGCTTTCAGTGCTGCTCTGAACCAAGGCAGGTGGAATGCAGGAGATGAAAAGCTTAATTAGGTCAAATCCTCTGCTTCCTCTCCATCCAAACTGCTACCACATTAATGCAAACACTTATCCTATCCCGCTATAATTATTGAACCAGCCTCCTTGCTGACTCCCTCTCTCCTGTCTCTCCCCAAACCAGTTCATACTTCTCTCTCTTGCCCAGATCATTTTTCTACAAAGAAGTCTAGGACATGTCACCTCAAAAAACTCCTGTGGTTGCTCATCCACCTACGCATCAAACGAAAACTCCTCACCATTGACTTTAAATAATAATAATAATAATAATAATAATAATGATAATGGCATTTGTTAAGCGCTTACTATGTGCAAAGCACTGTTCTAAGCGCTGGCACTGTTCTAAGCGCTTTAAAGCCCTCACTCACCTTGTTCTCTGCTACCTCCGTATCAAACTCCGTATGAAACATAAATTCCTCACTATTGGTTTCAAAGCTGTCCATCACCTTGCCCCTTCTTACCTATCCTCCCTTCTCTCCTTCCACATCCCAGCCCGCACACTCTGCTCCTCTGGTGCTAACCTTTTCACTGTCTCCCAATCTCTGCTGTCTCAATGCCAACCCCTGGCCCATGTCTTACCTCTGGCCTGGAATGCCCTCCCTCCTCAAATCTGCCAAACAACCACTCTTCCTCCCATCAGAGACCTACTGAAGACGCACCTCCTCCAAGAAGCCTTCCCAGACTAAGCTCCCTTTTCCTCAGCTCTCCCTCCCTTCTGCCTCACCTTGACACTCTCCCTTTGCTCTCTCCCTCCCACACAGCACTTATGAATATATGTCTATATTCTATTCATTGTAATGATGCATGTTTACTTGCTTTGGTTTCTGTCTCCCTGCCTCTAGACTGTGAGCCCATTGCGGACAGAGATTGTCTCTTTTTATTGCTGTAACGTACATTCCAAGCCCTTAGTACAATGCTCTGTACACAGTAAGTGCTCAATAAATATGGTTGAATGTATGAACACCTCACCTCGCTACTCTTCTTCCTCAAGCCAGTCAGCACACTTCGCTCCTCTATTGTTAAGCTTCTCACTGTACCTCGATATCGTCTATCTCACTGCCAAATCCTCACCTACGTCCCAACTCTGGCCTGGAATGCTCTCCCTCTTCACGAGACAGATATTTGTTCTCGCCTACTTCAAAGCCTTATTGAAGGCCTATCTCCTCCACGAGGCCTTCCGCAACTCATCCTTTCCTCTTCTCCCACTCCCTTCTGCCTCTCCCTGACTTGCTCCATTCATCCCCCCTACCATCCCACAATGCATATGTATAAATCTATTATATATTTATTTATTAATATTAATGACTGTCTCCCCCTCTAAACTGTGAGCTTGTTGTGGGCAGGGCACATGTTTGCTTGTTGTTATACTGTACTCTCCCAAGGGCTTAGTACAGTGCTTTGCACATAGTAAGCACTCAAAAAATACAATTGAATGAATGAATGAATGATTAGCTGCTATCTACTCCGGTTGTTAGTTCAGTGCCTGGCACATAGTAGTGATAAGAGTAATAATTATTATATTTTTAAGCACTTAATATGTGCCAGGCAATGTACTAAGTGCTGGGGTGGATACAAGTAAATTAGGTTGGACACAGTCCTTTGTCCCACGTGGGGCTCACAGTCACAATCTCCATTTTACAGATGAGGTAACTGAGGAACAGAAATTGAGTGACTTTCCCAAAGGTGCACAGTACACAGTTGGCTGAGCTGACATTGGAACACATGACCTTGTGACCCAGACCCATCTCTATCTACTATGCCATGTAAGTGCTGAAAAAATACCACAAAACCGAACTGAAAGCCTAAGATTCCGTCCAACCCAAAGATTTTTATCCTTCCTGTGCACATTACTCTAGAAGATTCTCATCCCTATCTGAAACTACATCTCTTTTCTGAATGTCTTTAGGCAGTCATTGTCAAGTCACCAAAAATGACCAATTGGTGACGAGATTCCTCCTGCTGGGGTTCTCGGAGGTCCAGGATCTGCAGCTGATCCAGGCCGTGCTGTTCTTCCTGGTCTAGTTGGCTGCCTTGACGGGGATTCTCCTCTTCGTCGCAGTCACTGCCCTCGACTGGCACCTCCACACCCCCAGGTACGTCTTCCTCGACTTCTCCCTCATCTCCACCACCGTCCCCAAATCCATCTTCAACGCCCTGACCTACTGCAGCTCCATCTCCTTCCCGGCCTGTGTTGCTCAGCTCTTGCTGGTGATTCTGTTTGCCGCCTCAGAGATGTTCATCGTCACGGCGATGTCCTACGACCACTACGTTTTGATCTGCTTTCCTCTTCGTTACAATGATATGTTGTCATGGACCCAAATACCTGCGTGAAGGTGGCGGCCACTTCCTGGTTCGCTGGAAGTCTTATTTTCAGCTTCAACCTGGCCCTGACCTTCTGCGGATCCCACATCATCCCTCAGATCATCTGTGATATCCCTTCCCTGCTGAATATCACCAGTTCCAAGACCCACTTCTTCACTGATGTGAGTGTTGCTATTGATTCTTGTTTGAGTTTTTTGTGTGTGGTCTCCATCATGGCGTCATAAGTCTCGATCATCTCCACGGTGCTGAGGATCCCATCTGACAACAGTCGGTCGAAAGCCTTCTCTATCTCCCTGCCTCACCGTTTGGTGGTCACCGTCTTTTTCACGACAGCAGCCTTCGATCACATCAAGCCACCATCAGACACCTCCCCAACCCTGGACCTGCTGGTGTCCGTGTTCTACACCTTGGTGGCCCCTGTCCTGAACCATTTCATCTACAGCCTGAGGACCCAGGATGTGAAGGCCGTCCTTGGGAAATTACAAGGCAAGCATTGATTGATTGATTGGACACAGAGAAGCCTTCTGGACGCACCTACCAGAATCATGGTTTTTAATCTACATCATCTTTCCCTGAAGATGCCCTTGCACCAAACACCATTGATAATGAAGGATACATTTTGCTTGTCTTGAGTACCAATGTGGTCAGGAATCAGGTTTCCTCTGGAGGCAAAATTAAAGAAATGAATGGAAATAGGGAAAGGAAATAGTGAAAAATTCACTCTGGGAAATATGTTTCCCAGAAGGCCATAGGCCAAAATTTCCCAACAGCAGTAGGGCATGGAAGCCAATCAAGTATCTAGTTAAGAAACCCTTCCAGGTAATGAAACAATGTAGAAAAGTCACAGGGTTTAGGTTATTTGGGGCGTCATGTTATACAGTCTCTAGACTGTAAGCTCATATCGAGACTGTAAACTCATTGTGGGCAGGAACTATGTCTGTTATATTGTTATATTGTATTCTCCAAAGCACTTAGTACAGTGCTCTGCAAACAATAAGCGCTCAATCAATACAATTGACTGACAAATCTCTCTAGGTCCCTAGAGTCTCTCACATGACCAACTATGACGCTGGACCATGTAGATTTATAGTCTTTGTGATCTTTCTGTAACTGTTTGGCACCTGTTATCCCATTGTAGAGGTGACATGGCCTAGAGGAAATAGCCCGGACATGGGAGTCAGTAGGATCTGGGTTCTAATCCTTGCTCTGCCACTTGTCTGCGATGTGACACTGGGCAAGTCACTTCATTTTTCTGAGCCTCAGTTACCTCATATGTAAAATGGGGATTAAGACTGTAAGCCATATGAGGGACAGGGAAAGTGTCCAACCTAATTTACTTGTTTCCACCCCAGCTGTTGCACAGTGCCTGACGCATAGAAAGTGCTTAACATGTACCACAATTATTATTATTCATCCTCCTTCCTATCCCCACAGCAGAAAGTAATTTATTTCTTTATTTATGTATATTAACGGCAGTCACCCCGTCTAGATTGTGAGTTCTTTGTGGGCAGGGAATGTGTCTGTTATAGTATTGTGCTCTCCCAAGCATTTAGTCTAGTGCTTTGCAAATAGTAAGCACTCGATAAATATGACTGATTGACTGAATGAATGATTACTTCCTTCCTGATCCACTCCTTTCCAAGCAACCACCTGCACATGATAGTATATGTATATATGTATATATATATACGTATATATATATATATATATATGTATATATGGTTGTACATATTTATTACTCTGTTTATTTTTTTTATTTATTTATTTTACTTGTACATTTCTATCCTACTTATTTTATTTTGTTGGTATGTTTGGTTCTGTTCTCTGTCTCCCCCTTTTAGACTGTGAGCCCACTATCGGGTAGGGACTGTCTCTATGTGATGCCAATTTGTACTTCCCAAGCGCTTAGTACAGTGCTCTGCACATAGTAAGCGCTCAATAAATACGATTGATTGATTGATTGATTGATGATAGTACCTTCAGATGCTTAAAAATGAACACCCCAACTCTTAATCTCAATCAACCAATCAGTAGTATTTATTGAGTGGTTATTCTGTGCAGAGCACTATACTCAGCTCAGGAAAAAGTATGATAGAGTTGGTAGGCGTGAGCCCGGCTCTCAAAGAGTTATGATCTAGTGGTGGACTTAAACAGTAAAATAAAATTGCAGGTGGCAAAAAGCAATACGGTATAATGATACTTATATAAGAACAATGAGGGACACTGGGAGTATTCAACCGCTTAGTTGACAGGGAAGTACTGATGTGGTAGTTGGGGGTAGGGGCGGGGCAGGCAAAAGGGCGGGTATGGGAAAGCAACTGGTGATGAAAGAGATGAGAATAAATCACAGTGAGCAGATTAAATTGAGAACAGTAAAGTGTGGTTGTTGGGATGTAGTAAGGGAGGCAGAGGATGAATTGTGGACAAAGAACCGATTGAGTGCCCTAAACTAAAGATCAGCAGTTCCTGCAGAAGAGAATAGACAGCCAATGAGAATTTCACGGGGGTGGAGAGAGATATATGCAGTACGATGTTTTAGACAAATGATCCAAACAACAGGGCTTGGTGTGAACTGGAGAGGTGAGAAACCGATGGCAGGGAGGTCAGAGAGGAGGCTGATGCAGTAGTCGAGAGGGGACACGATCAGTGCTTGCACCAGCATAAAACCAGTATGGATGGAGAAGGAAGAGTAGATTATGGAGATGCCGTGGAGGAAGAATTGGGAGGGTAGAGAGAGAAAGAGAGAAAGAGATTGGGAGGAAATCAATCAACCAGTCAATGAAGAAGGGGACTCAGAACTGAACCTTGAAGGACTCCCAGCGTTACAAAATGTGAGGCTGAGGAGTTCCCAGCCAGCAAAATTGGAGTACTGGGGGAGAACTGAGGATTCTTTTCCAGTTTCCCAGCTTCCTCCCTTGAATTTGGCTGTCATCAGGTCAGTGATAGATATTCCATCCAAACCAGCTTTGGCGGGATGCATCTGGTAAGCCTGGGACTCTAGCCTCATCATTCCCTTAGAACAGTATTTGGCACATAGTAAGAGCTTAACAAATGCCATCATCATCATTATTATTATTACTGAGTCCTTCACTGATTGCGCTCTGTGCAGAGCACTATAGTAAGCGCATGGAAAAGTATGATAGAGTTGGTTTCAAGCAAAAACTCCTCAATGTTGGCTTCAAAGCTCCCCATCCCCTTACCCCTCCTACCTCACCTCCCTTGTCTCTTTCTCCAGACCAGCCCGCACACTCCACTCCTCTGGTGCAGCTAACCTTCTCCCTGGGCCTCGATCTCGCCTGTCCTGCCTCCGACCTCTGGCCCACGTCCTGCCTCTGGCCTGGAACGCCCTCCCTCCTCAAATCCGCTGAACGATCATACTTCCTCCCTTCAAAGTCCTATTGAAAGCTCAGCTCCTCCAGAAGGTCTTCCCAGACTGAGCCCCCCTTTTCCTCTTCTCCCCCTCCTCTCTTCATCGCCCTGACTCGCTCCCCTTACTGTATCTGCCTCTCCCCGCCCTACAGCACTTGTTTTTTATTTATATTACTACCTGTTTACTTGTTTTGACGTGTATACACCTATTATTATCATTATCATTATCATTATTATCATTATCATTATTAAGTGCTGCTGAGTCATTTCTGACTCATAGTGATTCCATAGATGTATACTCTAGAACTCCAGAGATGTATATTCCAGAACATCCTGTCTTCTGCCACAATCTGCAACCTTTCTAATGATTCTTCTGTTATCGTTGTTACACATCTAAAGTTTTATTTATTGATGCCTGTTTACTTGTTTTCACGTCTATCTCCCCCTTTCTAGACTGTAATCTCGGTATGGACAGGAATTCTCTCTCTTTATTGCTGAATTGTAATTTCCAAGCGCTTAGAACAGTGCTTTGCACACAGTAAGTGCTGAATAAATACGATTGAATGAATGAATGATAGACATGATCTCTGCCCTCGAAGAGTGTATAATCTAGTGGTGGACAATAAAATAAAATGCAGGTAGTGGAAAGCAATCAAGTATAATAATACGCATATAAGAACAATGAGGGAAATTGTCAGTATCCAAGTGCTTAGGTGACAAGGAAATGTTGATGAGGTAGTGGGGGGCGAGGGGGCCAGATAGAAGGGAGGGTGTGGGAAAGAAGTTGACGATGAAACAGATGGGAATGAAACACAGTGGGCAGATTAAATTGAGAGTAGTAAAGTGTGGCTGTTGAGATATGGTGGGGAGAGAGAGGATGAACTGTGGAGAAAGTGCTGATTGAACGCCCTAAACTCATTGTCAGAAGTTTCTGCAGATAGGAATGGACAGCTAATGAGAATTTCACGGAGGTGGAGAGATATATGCAGTACGATGGTTTAGAAAAATGATTCAAGCAACAGGGTATACTGTGACCTGGAGAGGAGAGAGACTTGTGGCGGGGAGGTCGGCGAGGAGGCTGATGCAGTAGTCGACAGGGAACACGATCCACTATGGATGGAGAAGGAAGGGCAGATTATGGATATGCTGTGGGGGAAGAATTGGGAGGGGAGAGAGAAAAAGAGAGAGAGAGATTGGGAGGAAATCAATCAACCGGTCAATGAAGAAGGGAACTCAGAACTGAACCTTGAGGGACTTCCAGCGTTACAGGATCGGAGGCCGAGGGAGACCCAGACAGTAAAATTGGAGAAGAACTGGGGGAAGACTGAGGATTCTTTTCCACTTTCCCAGCTTCCTTCCTTGGATTTGGCTGATGTCATCAGGTCAGTGATAGACATCCCATGCAAAACAGCTTTGGTAGGATGCAGCTGGTAAGCCTGGGACCCCAGCCTCATTATCAGTTTCCATTTGGGTCCACCTCTGGAGTGATCATTAGTCTTTTGACGTAATTTTAGGAAGGAGTCCCAGAGTGGAAACCACAAGGGAATAGGCCGTTATTTAGGTTGTGAGCGCAGGAAGCCCACGAATCGGGCCTTCCGAAATTCCCAGGCGGTAAGTTCTCTCGGTGGAGCTCCGCGTCCATCTTCCCACGAGAATCCCCCAGTAAATAACCCAGCCATTGTCGGAGGGGACGGCGCAGCCATCCGGAGAGCCAAGACAAGGAGGGAGGATCCTGACAGCTCTCAATCCTCGCCCAGACCTACCTGTCATCGCCACACGAGTCCAGGACTGACGAAATGGTGTGAGCTTCTCTCTCAGCATAGGTCGATGCTCCTCACGACTCCGAAGAGGAACAGGGCAAAAGGTGAGAGGCAGGGAAGAGAGAATTGAAGTGGAGGTTTGTGATAAGAGATCTGAGTTGAAATTTCTCCTGTTTCTTCCTGTGAGTTCCAGTGACTTGAGCAATCTATCAACCAGTCAGTGGCATTTATTGAGTGCAGAGTACCTTATTAAGCATTACAGTGACAGGCAGATAAGAAGCGCTTAACTGATACCATCATTATCATTTCAGAAAGTACAGTACAAAAGCGCCTCATGCAGTGCTTTTTTGTGGTATTTGTTAAGCACTTACCATGTACCAGATATTATACTAAGCACTGAGGTAGACACAAGCTATTCAGGTTGGATAGAGAACATATGCCACAGGGAACTCACAGTCTTAATCCCTATTTTACTGGTGTGGTAACTGGGGCATAGAGAAGTAAAGGTCACCCAGCAGACAAGTGGCAGAGCAATAGTTGATAGCATTTAACCGTATCTAATTCTCCACAGTGGAAAGGGCAAAGTTGAGCTACAGTGAAGCTGACAGATGGAGACAGAATTTTCGATTAATATGTTATTATATCTATATTATACAGAACAATATATTGCAGCTATAATCCGTTCTGCCTCTCTTTGTTGGGTTTTGGCTAGAGCTTGCAATTGGATCTGTACCCTCTTAGAGCTTGGTATTCACCCCCACTTCAGCCTCACAGCACTCACATCTATATATGTAATTTATTTATTTATTTTTTACTTATTTATTCATTTATATCAATGTCTGCCTCCCCCCTCTAATCTATAAGATCTCTGTGGACAGGAGACATGTTTATCAACTCTGTTACGTTGTTCTTTCCCAAGAAGCTAGTACAGTGCTCTGCATATAACAAGGGCTCAATAAATACCATTGATTGATTGTTTGATTGATTTATAGAACCCTTTCCGGGAACTTAATCCAGTGCTTGGCACATCCCAACCAATCAATCACTGTACTTCCTAAGTACAGTGCACTGTTCTTAGCTGTTGGGAGCAGACATGTTCCATGCCCATAATGAGCTTACAGTCTAGATAATAAGTGCTTAATAAACACCACAATTTATTAACATTATTACTACTACTATTATCCAACTCTGTGAACCTATCCGGATGCCTATATGTTTTAGAAAGAAACGCTGCTTCTACTCTCCCAAGTGCTTATTGCAATGCTCAGCACACAGGGAGTGCTTAATAAATGCCATTGATGGTGACGAGTGCAGTGTTGGGCGCGATGAGTGCTACAGCAGGGCTCTCCTTAACACAGAGTTCTGTGAGAACACAACCAGTGCAAGTCTAGGAGAAAATGGGTGTAAATGACAAGAGAATCACGGAACGCTGTGTAGCCACAATCCCTGCTGATGTTTAGAGTGAACTAAACATCAATAAACTCTGGAAGCTTTTCTGTTTTGGTCCTAAACCAAGCCAGGAGGCTGGATGAAGTGAGCAGACGAGGCTTATTCAGATACTGAGTCACTGTCCTGTTGTGCAAACTTCTCTCTGAAGGTTGTAATCTACCTCTGAATCAGGTTATTTTTATGGTTTCAGTTAAGCACTTACTATGTGCTAGGCACTATGCTAGAGAAGCAGCATGGCTCAGGGGAAGGAGCACGAGCTTGGGAGTCAAAGTACATGGGTTATGTGACCTTAGGCAAGTCACTTTATTTATCTGTGCCTCAGTTACCTCATCTGTAAAATGAAGATTAAAGTGTGAGCCCCACATGGGAAAACCTGATTACCCCGTATCTATCCCAGCGCTTAGAATAGTGCTTGGAGCATACTAAGCACTTAACAAATACCATAATAATAATTATTATTATTATTACTAAGCGGTGGAGTCGATACAAGCTAATTGGTTTAGACACAGTCCATGACCCACGTGGGGCTCACAGTCTTAATCCCCATTTGCAAAATGGGGATGAGGGAATTGAGACACCGAGAAGATAAGTGACCAGTCCAAGGTCACCCAGCAGACAAGTGGCAGAGCCGGGATTGGAACCCAGGGATTACAACCCACATCTTTAAATGCGGTGGCCAAGGTCCAAACGCAGGACGTGGCCAACATCTCCATGGTGACAGAATTCCTCCTGCTGGGTTTCTAGGAGGTCCGGGAGCTGCAGCTGGTCCACGTCGTGCTGTTCCTCCTGGTCTATCTGGCGGCCCTGTTGGGGAATCTCCTAATTGTTTCCGTCACCGCCTTCGATTCCTCAGGAACTGTCAATCCTCGACCTCTGCCTCATCACCGTCATCGTCCCTAACTCTGTCCTCAACTCCTTGACCAACTGCAGCTCCAACTGCTTCTTGGATTGTGCCACTCAGGTCTTCCTGGTGGTCCTGTTTAGCAGTTCAGAGTTTTTCATTCTCACGGCAATGTCCTATGACTGCTACGTGGCCATCTGCCGCCCCCTGAGCTATGGTGTCATCATGGACACAGGGACCTGTGTAAAGATGGCTGCCGCCTCCTGGCTCAGCAGGGGACTGTGTGGAATCTTGTTTCCAGCTCCAACCTTCTCTCTGTCCTTCTGTGGGTCCAACGTCATCCAGAAGTTCTTCTGTGACGTCCCCTCCCTGTTGAAGATCTCCTGCTCCAAGGGCCACGTCGCCCTCGATGTGTATGAGACTACCGGGGTGGTGCTCGCTTTTGTCAGCTTATTCTCCATCGTTGTCTCTTAAGTACGCATCTTCCGGGCCGTGCTGAGGATGCCGGCCGCCGAGGGCCGGGCCAAAGCCTTCTCCACCTGCCTGCCTAACCTTGCCGTCGTCACTCTCTTTGTCATGACTTGTTCCTATGCTTACCTGAAGCCTCCGTCAGACTTCCACTTGACGCTGGACCTGCTGTTCGACACCACGGTGCCCCCAGCCCTCAACCTCCTCATCTACAGCCTGAGGAACCGGGACATGAGGGCCTCCTTGGGGAGGGTACTTGGAGGGAATGGCTTCCATTTTGGGGAGAAAATCATCATCCTATGACTTGAATGAACCCATTATCGGCCAGCGACCTATTCTTTGTACCTAAACATGTTACCCAAATTTTCCCGTAGGAATCAATGAATACATCAATTAGTCCTATTCATTAAGTGCTTACTATGTGCAGAGCACTGTGCTAAGCGCTTGGGAGAGGACAGTATAACAGAGCTGACAGACACGTTCTCTGACAACCACTCAAGAGCGCCTATTGTGAATCAGCTCAGCCTGAGCACTGTAGTAGCTGCTTTGAAGAGAACAATGGAATTCGTAGACATGATCAGTCAATCAATGGTATTTGTTAGACTCTATTTGCAGAGCACTGTACGAAGCACTTGGGAGAATACAAAGAGTTAGCAGACACAATTCCTGCCTTTAACAAGCTTACAATCTAAAAAGGGAAAAGGCATCAGAATAAACTACAGACAGGAAGAAGAAAGAAAAGGGGCGGTTTTACTGTGTAAATAATAAGGTATATATAGTATTTACATAAATGCTAAAGGGGTTTGTGAGTACTCAACTTCATAGGTGGTACAAGATTCTGAACAGGCAAATCATTCATTCATTCAATCGTATTTATTGAGCACTTACTGTGTGCAGAGTACCATACTAAGTGCTTGGAAAATACAATTCAACAATAAAGAGAGACAATTCCTGCCCGTAATGGGCTCACAGTCTAGAAGGGGGGAGGCAGACAACAAAACAAGAACAAAGTATCAATAGAAATATATAGAATTATAAATATATACATAACAAAACAAGTAAACAGACATTAATACAGATAAATGGAATTATAGGTATGTACATATATACATAAGTGCTGTGGGGCGGTGGCGAGAAGGAAGGGAGAGAGATGGGGCGATGTAGAGGAGAGGAGGAGCTGAGGAAAAGGGCGGCTTAGTCTGGGAGGAAGGGGGGGACTTGTAATAATAATACTTGTGGTATTTGTTAAGCGCTTATTGTGTGCTAAGCAGTACAATAAGCACCGGGATGGATACAAGATAATCAGATAATCAGATCCCACATAATCAGATCCCACATAGGGCTCACAGTAGGAGCTTTATGCGGGACTCCTACAAATGGTAAATAATATCGCCGAAGCTGCAGTCGAGATGGGGTCATCTCGAAGTGCAGGCTAGCAAAGCTAAAGGGCCAACCAATGGGCCGCCCCACAGTATGGCACTTATAATGGGCACCAACTGGGACCCGGACGCCTCGCACCCAGACGAAGAATGGGGTGATGAGGAAATGATAAACACCATAGAAGAAGACATCGAGAGAAAGGTACGACCCCTCATCACTAAGGAAACTAAAACTATCCTGAGCCCTGAAGGTATAAGGAACCCTGAACCCAGAGACCATCACTGTACCGGATTATACCCCGGAGGAAATGATGGAGGTTCACAAGCAATACTGGCAGCAGCCTTGAAAAACGCTGCTATCCTGGATTATCTGATGCTGGGACCAGGGGGGTGACGGGATTGAACTATCTGGAGTAGCAGCTACCCCCCATATCAGGAAGCGGTTGAAGGTGGGTCAGTCCAACAGTGGTAACCGCTCTCTGATGGATGGGTAGTGGCCGACACCTGGGCCACCCCGGACGAGATACCCGCTGAACCAAAATAGTGGGTGGATATGGAAGGGGCATACGCATTATTGAAAAGGTTGGGAATGAGTCAGAAAATATACGCCGCGAGAGATTATAGCCTCGGTGCAGCACCCTTGAATTCTGGGATGCGCAGTGAGCTCCTCCAGTCGGCGCCCCCCACCACCACCCCGCCCCACACATACAGGGAGTGTTGCTGTCCCTGTCTGAGGAAAAGATGGGCAAGCCTGTCATAGATCTTACACTGGCTTTGGGGAATCTGGAGGGGCTGATTGCAAAGCCTAGCAGGATTCGAAGGGTGTCCCCAACAAAACCCATCGCTCCGGAAAGAGCAATACAGAAGGTATCCCGATCCCAAATGTGGAGGGATTCAATAGTGGCCGGGACCAAGCAAGAAAAGATAGATACCGTGCTGTTCACTCTATGGAAAAAAGAGGTATACCACAGGGGAAAGCAAACCAACAGCTGAAGAACCCGAAAGTGTCAATGGGCGTAAAAAAGGAGGCCCGTTCACTCTGCACCGGGTGGTGCTTCTGCACCACCACATCTGGACCTGAGCGAACATAGAGGGAAGGGTCAAGGCCCCCCACTTCGGGGCAGGTCAGTCGGAGGGAATCGGAGGCCATACGTTACCCTGACCATTTCCTGGGGTCCCCGGAATATTCGGTATACCCTAGCCTTGGTAAACACCGGTACAGAAGTCACCCCTGTACACGGTGACCCCAGAAAATTCACGGGCCCCCGGTTGTGGATCGGAGGGTTTAGGGGGCACAACACCTCCGCCATGAGAACCACCCTCTGATTCGGTGTGGGCCGGATGGCCCCCGCCACCTATCAGGTACTCATCACAACGGTACCCGGGTGTATATTGGGGTGGTGACATATGAGGACCCTGGACCCCCTACCTCAATCCCCTCGGTAAAAATTTGCTAGAACCGGCCCGTGGAGGAGGGGGAGCGGGCGCCGCCAACTGGCACATGGTACACTGACGGGTCAGCCAAAGGGAACCCGAGTATGTGGGCTGCAGTTGCAGTCCTCCCCCACCAACCATGTGCACCATCCTCTGGGAAGAAGGGGTCCGTCAGTACAGGCAATGGGCTGAACTCAGGGCGGTATGGATGCTCATATCCACGCACCCTGATGTAGATGCCTTGGCAACAGACTCGTTGGCCATATACAGCAGCCTAGCCCCATGGTTTGGGGTGTGGAAAGCCAAGGCGTGCATGGTAGGATGGGGTGAGGTATGGGAAAAGAGATGTGGCATGGCATCGCTCGAATATTAAGAGCCCGGGAGGCCCCCCCGCCGACCATGTACCATGTACCAGCTCACCAGGGGCCGGGAATGAGGAGGCAGACGCGCTCGCACAAGTATTGGAGGCACGGCCCACCAGCGCCATCCAGATTGTACATAAGGCACTAGCTCATAGCGGGGTGGATGCCACGTATCAAATCCTCCGGGGACAGGGGTGGGAAGGAACGCGCAGGGAGGTATGTGAATTCTTGCAAGATTGCAAACATTGTAGGTAAAAGAATTTGCAGCCCTATAGCCAACATAGGGCCCCTGTCCCTAAGCCAGGGAAAGAGATGCGCGTTCATTGCGGTGATACTCGTACAGGACTGGCGTTTGTCTACCCAGTGGCAGCAGCCATGCAGGTTGCGACTATACAAGGTCTTCAGGTGATCGGAGCTGGATATGGCTTGCCGGCCTAAACAGATTCTAATCAGGTGACCCACTTTACGGGGCACGAGGTCCTTCTTATTCCCAGGCCCGTTCTCTATCCACCACTGGCCCCATCACCGACACAGCTCTCCTCCCTCCAGCATTCTCATCCTAGGTACCATGGCAACCGCCCACCAGGATCGGATCCTACATCACTTCGGCTGTCAGTGGTTCCTGTATGTAAAAAACGTTTTCAGCGGGAACGTGATTATCAGGGATGAGAGAGCGTGACTGATTCTGGGAAAAGTTCTGGTGCCATCATCAATTTTTCTGAACGGAAATTCTTCTACGAATCAATGCCTTACCGTGGCAGGAGAGTTTGCATATACCAGTGAAACTTAGAGACATGCCATTGAAAAATACACTCGCTAGGGTTACCCATAACGGAATGGTCTAAGTGGTAGCATCAAACAAAGTTCATTTACCTGTGCTGAGCAGCAGCGGCATGGGAAAGAGTCAAAGGCAGATGAACAAATGATCAAAATGTGGATCAAAGACAACGGCAGAGACTCAGGTTTTCACTGTGCAGAAGGAGGCAATAGTAAACCACTTCTTCATGTTTACCAAGAAGCGTGGCTCAGTGGAAAGAGCATAGACTTGGGAGTCGGAGGTCATGGGTTCTAATCCCGGATCCGCCATATGTCTTCTGTGTGATCTTGGGCAAATCACTTAACTTCTCTGAGCCTCAGTTACCTCATCTGTAAAGTGGGGATTAAGACTGTGAGCCCCACGTGGGACAACCTGATCACCTTGTATCCCCCCCAGAGCTTATAACAGTGCTTGGCACATAGTAAGCGCTTAACAAATGTTATTATTATTATTATTGTTATTATTATGGATGCATATACCACAATGACTATTGGTAGTTTATCCATAAAGCCTTCTTGGTAAACGTTTGGCAGAGGTTTACCATTGCCTTCTTCCATGTGGTAAATTTGAGTCTCTACCCTCGACTCTCTCCCATACCGTTGCTTCCCACCACAGGTGAGTTTTGATTTGTAGCAGATTGCCTGCCACTCTCTAGCCACTGCTCAAGCTAGGAATGGAATGGGTAGGCCTATGCTTGACTCTTCCTCTCATGGCTGATACTGGTAGAGTACTGGAAACTCTCCAGGTGCTATCCTGAGAGGGGCTGAGGATATTAGTTTGAGTATAAAATCACTTCTAGACTGTAAGCTCGTCGTAGGCAGGGAACGTACCTACCACCTCCATCATGTTGGACTTTCCTGAGAAATTACTACAGTGCTCTGCACATAGTAACTGTTCAATAAATACGTTGATTGACCTAAAAAATTTCACAACAGCCAAGTTTATCTCTATGATCTTTGGTGGTCTCCTATCTACAATTTATTTTAGGATTCTCTCTCCCCAAATAATAATAATGCTTGTGTCTCGTGTTAAATGCTAATTATACACCACCCACATTAGTATGTACAGGAGGAGATGCACAGTAATCAGGTAGGATATAGTGTTTACCCCATACTGTGATCACAGTCTCAGTAGCGAGCATAAATTGAGGCCTTGAATTTCCGTTTTTTAGATGAAGAATTTGGTGCTCAGAGAAGTTGAGTATGCTGTGCAAGGTCACATAAGAGGCAGGTGGAAGAGCCAGAATTAAAGCCCAGGTCCTCCGACTCCAACGACTGTGCCCTTTTCACTTCACTATGCCACTCCAACAAGTCTGTGAGCTTGGAATTCCTTGACAGAAGGTATCATTTGTACTAATACTATTGAACTCTGTAGGTGCTCAGAACGTACAGATGACTGATTTTCTCCTATGTGAATTAATGTTGATTCTTTTATCGATGCCATCAAGGCCTGTAAATTAACGTCTTCCATCTTCCTGTTCAAGAAGTCGTCATCTTCCCCCAGAAATGTCCAGCGTCTCCACGGTGAGGAAATTCCCCCTCCTGGCATTCTCGGAGGTCCGGGAGTTGCAACTAGTCCATGCCATGCTGCTTCTCCTGGTCTACCTGGCGACCCTGATGGGGAATCTCCTCATTGTCGCCATCACCGTCCTCGAACGGCGCCTCCACACCCACATGTGCTGCTTTCTCAGGAACCTGGCCCTCATCGACTTCTGCCTCATCTCCGTCACTATCCCCAAATCCGTCACCATCTCCTTGACTAACTGCCGATCCATCTTCTTCTTGAACTGTGCCACTCAGCTCTTCCTGGTGGTCCTGTTTACTACCACCCGGGGTTTTTCATCCTCATGGCGATGTCCTACGACTGCTAGGCCACTATCAATCAATCAATCAATCAATCAATCGTATTTATTACTGTAATCGTATTACTGCTTACTGTGTGCAGAGCACTGTACTAAGCGCTTGGGAAGTACATGTTGGCAACATATAGAGACAGTCCCTACCCAACAGTGGGCTCACAGTCTAAAAGGGGAGACAGAGAACAAAACCAAACATATTAACAAAATAAAATAAATAGAATAGATATGTACAGGTAAAATAAATAAATAAATAGATAAATAGAGTAATAAATATGTACAAACGTATATATATATATATACACAGGTGCTGTGGGGAAGGGAAGGAGGTCAGATGAGGGGGATGGAGAGGGGGGCGAGGGGGAGAGGAAGGGAGGGGCTCAGTCTGGGAAGGCCTCCTGGAGGAGGTGAGCTCTCAGTAGGGCCTTGAAGGGAGGAAGAGAGCTAGCTTGGCGGATGGGCAGAGGGAGGGCATTCCAGGCCCGGGGGATGACGTGGGCCGGGGGTCGATGGCGGGACAGGCGAGAACGAGGCACGGTGAGGAGATTAGCGGCAGAGGAGTGGAGGGTGCGGGGTGGGCTGTAGAAGGAGAGAAGGGAGGTGAGGTAGGAGGGGGCGAGGTAATGGAGCGCCTTGAAGCCGAGGGTGAGGAGTTTCTGCCTGATGCGCAGATTGATTGGTAGGCACTGGAGTTTTTGAGGAGGGGAGTAACATGCCCAGAGCGTTTCTGGACAAAGACAATCTGGGCAGCAGCATGAAGTATGGATTGAAGTGAGGAGAGACATGAGGATGGCTGATGCAGTAGTCCAGACGGGATAGGATGAGAGCTTGAATGAGCAGGGTAACGGTTTGGATGGAGAGGAAAGGGTGGATCTTGGCAATGTTGCGGAGCTGAGACCGGCAGGTTTTGATGACGGCTTGGATGTGAGGGGTGAATGAGTGAGCGGAGTCGAGGATGACACCATGGTTGTGGGTTTGTGAGACGGGAAGGATGGTAGGGCCGTCAACAGAGATGGGAAAGTCAGGGAGAGGGCAGGGTTTGGGAGGGAAGACAAGGACTTCAGTCTTGGACATGTTGAGCTTTAGATGGCGGGCAGACATCCAGATGGAGATGTCCTGAAGACAGGAGGAGATGCGAGCCTGGAGGGAGGGGGAGGGAGCAGGGGCAGAGATGTAGATCTGGGTGTCATCAGCGCAGAGATGATAGTTGAAGCCGTGGGAGCGAATGAGGTCACCAAGGGAGTGCGCGTAGATCGAGAACAGAAGGGGACCAAGCACTGAACCTTGGGGAACCCCCACAGTAAGGGGATGGGAGGGGTAGGAGGAGCCTGCATAAGAGACTGAGAATGAACGAACGAAGAGATAAGAGGAGAACCAGGAGAGGATCTGCCACCCACTATGCTATGAGGTCGTCATGAAACCAGGAGTATGTGGGAAGATGGTGGTTGCCTCCTAGCTCAGTGGAGGGCTCTTCGGGGTCTTGTTTTCAGCTTCAGTCTTCTTGTCCTTCTGCGGGTCCAACGTTTTCCAGTAGCTATTCTGTGACGTCGCTGCCCTGCTGAAGATCATCTGCTTTGAACACCACTCTGTCATCGACGTCAGCGTGACATTTGGACTAACCATAGGTGCCATAGGCTCAATTTCCATCGTCACCTCGTATGTGCGCATCTTCTGGGTCCTTCTGAGGATGCCAGCCACCAAGGGCCAGGACAAAGCTTTCTCCACCTGACAGCCCCATGTCATCGCCGTCACCATTTTCCTCTCCACAGGCATATTTGGCTATCTCAAGCCGCCCTCACACTCTTCCTCCGTGTTCGACCTGTGTCACCCATCGTCCGGGGACGGGTTCGTTCAGTGATCGGCGAGGCGAGAGAGAGAGAGGCCGGGGACGGAAAGCCTACGTTTTATATAAAATGTATTCCGCGCGGTGAATTGAATTTATGGAATTGTTTAGGCGCAATGGATTTCACTTCCCTTTCGGGAGGAATATAATCAATTAGCAATATTAGAGCTTCCCTATATGGGAGGAACACAATCATCCGTTAATCGCACGTGGGTGAGTTGGTTAACTCTCACCCATGTGCACTTCCCACACGGGAAGAATCCACTTACTTTCCCACATGGGAAGAATTCATTACATTACCCGCGCACGTGGTGGGCGGCTAGCCCTCACAATGTGCTCTCCCTACATGGGAGGAATCCACTCATAATTCCCATCAGCAGCGGGATACCGAGGTCCCACCCACAAGACACTCACCCATTCCGCGGCCCTTGCCTCAGTGTGTTGGTTCTGGTTGTAGAGCGGGCATCTGGCCTTCTGGGCAGAGAGAGACACGTGGGCTGCTGCTGCTGAGGCTGCTCCTGCTACTGCGTGCCCTGGTGTTCTGACCTCGAAGGTCAGAGGCGACAGGCATTTATTGCCTGTGCCCCTCGGCCATTCCAGCTTCCGGCCTCAGTCTATCCAATCTCTGCCCTCCCCGCCTCCTCCATACCTAATTTGATTGGCAGAGGGGCGAGGGACATGTTCTGTATCCCCAGCTTGGGCTGTCAATCTAGCAGATTTGGTCGTGGGGGCGGTATCCCACCCTCACTTCCGAGTTCCGCCTGCTGGCTCAGGTGGTCACGAGATAGCTTTTGACCGTAAGATGGCCGGTACCCAAGGGTCACCTCGGGACATACCACCCCTTGGCCGTCGCCATCCGTGCCCACCTGACCCCGCCTCTTCCTGCATCCCCTCCAGGTCGCATAGTGGTGGGGTTGCACTGGAAGCCGTGCCCTCCGGCGCTGTCCCTACCCTGACCGCATGGGCTGATAACCTCCCTGGCTTGCCACGGGAACCAGATAAGCAGATCCACGGGTTGGGGCAGAGGACGTTTCCTATCCCATGGCCAGGGGCAACAGAAGGCGGCGCCCTGCCCTCAAGGCGTGTGAGTAGGAGGTATGGAGGTATGGAAGGTGGTCGGTGGCCCACCATGGTTTTGAGGCACTGCACTGAGGAAAGGGGCCAGGGATGGTTGAAGTGGCCGCTATCCACAGATAGAGCAGTGTAACACCGGGGCAGATAACAACCCCTTCCCTTACTAGCACAACGGTCTTAAGATAGCACACAGAGGTAAGAGCTGGGAGCGACTGTGTGTTTGTCGCACCTGTGTGAAAAGGGCCAAGCAACAGCAACTTAGTAACCACCATCCTCCCACTAAGCCCACCGCCAGGAGCAAAAGTAGCAGCAACCCCTGGAATAGTGAGCTTCACTCCTCAAGTCTAAAGAGTCCATAGAACCAGTACAAAACTCCTCTGGTGGTGGGGACTCTTCATTAGCTGCATGGTACACTGCCAGAGATCATCGTGTCCAATTGTTCAGAGTCACTGGAATGAGGGGGTGCGAAGCACCGGTCATGTTGAAACAGGAACAGGTCGCCTGGTAGAAATAGGTTCCCTTCCCTGATGATGTCACACCATGGCTAAGACTGAAGACAGGCTCTCTGGGAGGCAGTTCAGTGATGATTCCTTTGCTGGGTCGGTCTGGAAGTCAGGCAATAGAATTGTGAGGCAGAGAAGTACCCAGGAGCATCATATAGCCAGATATGATTGATAAAGATTGAAATAATAGCTTTTTACTAACAACATTAAACAATTATTCTTAGCTCATTCTTAAAAACTACTAGCAATTTTAACAAGTTTTCCAATTATTCTTCTGTTGCTTTCCAAATCCTTGGGATATGATGACTAAACCTTTTCAGTCCCTTAAAAGGAAACAATCGCAAAGACAAAGTAGACATCCAGATCTGTACATATGTGTGATACCGAATAACATACAGCTGCTTTTTGCCCATTAGCTAGGCTATAGCAGAGACAGCATGCAGAACTTGCATTGTCAACCCTGAAAAATGGAGATTTTATATTAAAGACCATCTGAACCAATTTTACAAGCAAAGACAAACAAACCCCAGTTCTAATACATATAATTTGTAATATGCAGCAGTTAAATCTGGACTTTGCGCGTTCCAATACATTAAGTGACGAGCAGGCCAAGCAGTTTCACAGAGTGATGTGTCGTCATTCCCCCCTCCCAGGCGTGATGTCTGCAAAAGAGAAGGTTCTAGGTCTTGGAGGATCTCCAAGCCTCTACCAAAGTTAGTGGGCAGCCCTCATTGGGATTAGCTACACAGGTTTGCCCAGTCAGATTCATTTATCATTTCAAATATATCAAGATGACTTTTGTATTTGATCTGCTTTTACCGTTTACTAAGAGAAATTTAAGGCAATGGCATTTCAGATATAATGATTAAATCACCACCCCTCCAGTTGTTCCTAGGCTGGGAGAACAACGGCAAGTTCACTCCCAATTCATTCCTAATGACCGCCATTGTAGTTTCTATGGGGAAGTGCGTTAGACTGAGAAAGGCAGCCATTCACTAGGAGGGAGGCAACCCTTTGTTAGAGGGAGGTGCCTTCCCTCAAAGGAATTCCCTTTTGATCTCCCATCTGATAGCTCTCGCCCTGAAGGCAAAGTGGTTAAGTTTCCTACACCCATGCTTTAGCTTGCAAATTTCTTGAGTAGCTGGGTGCTCGGGTGACGGGACGGGTCCCCCGTTTCCCAGTAAACCCAATTATGGAATTGTTTCCTGTAATTGATGGTTGGCCTCCTTGCCAAGCATCCTTCCTCATCATAGATACCTGGGCCCTGGTGTCTACCGGTAAGACTTTCCGACGATCATTTACTGGGACGGTCATATGACGGGTGGAGGCGGGGGGGGCACCCGGGTTGCAAGAGGGCCGAGGCCGCCGTCCAACGGCCGAGCCCGCCGGATCCCCCTTCTAATTTCCCCGCTCCGTGGTGGTTGGGGCCGTTGGCCTACCTTCCTGAGTGAGCAGCTTCAGGATATGTGTGGGCAGCCCATCCAGCTCGTCCATAGGAAATCCCTGCTCCCTTAACTCCCTCCATATGATCACCCGTTCTCCTGGACCCAACCTTCCTGAGCCGACCCGCTCTGGGGGTCGGTGGGTATCCCTTTAACTATTCGTTGGAACCAGCTTTGCCCTCCTGAGCCCCAGGCCTTTCCTAATCATGGCTGCTACACGCCGGGTAATCGGCATCTTAGGGGACTGGAATAGGGACCAGTCACTGTTGACCACGTTGGCCAAAGTGCTCCAAGTTTGTACCCTAGTGGCCCTATCCCTCAAACGGTGGGCCAGCCCGCGCTCCGGCCCTGGGGGTGCACCCATTACTATTGCACGAAGTAGGCCCTCTTGGGCGGGGAGGGACCAGGGGCTTGGTTCCTGAGTTTTCTCCCTCTCATCCAGGAGTTGTTCAATGCCAAGCACCAGGAGATGCTGGTTTAATGTAGCTGGGTCGGTCCAGCGGAGGGTGCCGGCCCTTCCCTGTTCACTCCGGGGGACTGTCCGAGCCCAGTGTACCGCGAGTGTCCAGAGGGTATGACCTTGAGTGTGAGTGTGGGTCACATCCACCCCTGGGCCCAAATCGAGGCGGCTGCTTTCATTTGGGCTGAGGTCCAGCTGGGCTGCCGCTCCCTTCCATACCCTGGCCAACCAGCCTATCATCGGCTCTCCGGGGTCCCGGGAAAACTCCTTAGAGAGCTGCCTGAGTTCAGTGGCTGTGAAGTGAGTAGTTTGGGTGGTGACCTTTCCCTCAGGATTCCGCTTTTCCTTGATAATAGGATAGAGGGGCTTGGGATGCCCCTTAGGGTTCTGCGGGGGCACCTCCCAATCCCAAGGGGAAGAAGCTGGTTCCAGTTGTGGTAGAGGATCGGGACCCCGCTTCTCCTCCCCAGAGGGATTCTTCCCACCCAGCTCCGAGTACATGACCCGCTTGATCTCCTGCTCAGTTACGGGAAGTTTCCTCTGTGCTTCCAACTCCTTAGCCACCCGGGGTGCCAATTTCTGCTCTAAAAGTATCGCCTGCTGCATTTTTACCTCGGCCGCTGTCTGCAGTAAGAGGCACTTCGTCTCACTTTCCTTTGGTTTTGCCTCTAGGGCGGCCCGCTCCTGCCGCTACCGCCGGCGGTCCTGGGCAGCGGCCAGCAGCGCCGTTGCTAGGAGACCGAGGAGGGCGGTCTTTCCTTTCCTTTTCCTGATTTGGGTAGCCTCCCGCCAATCACAAAATTCCCTCACCAAATTGGCCGGGTCTTTCCAGTGCTTCTCCACCCAGCGGCTGTCCCATCTTGGGGTTTTCCATCCCTGATCCGCGAGGAATTCAAAAAGCCCTCTCGGCTCTCTGTCGCCTATCGCCGATCCCACCCTCGTCTCCATTTATGTCACCCGTCGTCCGGGGACGGGTTCGTACAGTGATCGGCGAGGCGAGAGAGAGAGAGAGGCCGGGGACGGAAAGCCTAAGTTTTATATAAAATTTATTCCGCGAGGTGAATTGAATTTATGTAATTGTTTAGGCGCAATGGATTTCACTTCCCTTTCGGGAGGAATATAATCAATTAGCAATATTAGAGCTTCCCTACACGGGAGGAACACAATCATCCGTTAATCGCACGTGGGTGAGTTGGTTAACTCTCACCCATGTGCACTTCCCACACGGGAAGAATCCACTTACTTTCCCACATGGTAAGAATTCATTACATTACCCGCGGACGTGGTGGGCGGCTAGCCCTCATAATGTGCTCTCCCTACATGGGAGGAATCCACTCATAATTCCCGTCAGCAGCGGGATACCTGGGTCCCACCCACGAGACACTCACCCATCCCGCGGCCCTTGCCTCAGTGTGTTGGTTCTGGTTGTAGAGCGGGCATCTGGCCTTCTGGGCAGGGAGAGACACGTGGGCTGCTGCTGCTGCGGCTGCTCCTGCTACTGCGTGTCCTGGTGTTCTGACCCCGAAGGTCAGAGGCGACAGGCATTTATTGCCTGTGCCCCTCGGCCATTCCCGCTTCCCGCCTCAGTCTATTCAATCTCTGCCATCCCCGCCTCCTCCATACCTAATTTGATTGGCACGGGGACGAGGGACACGTTCTGTATTCCCAGCTTGGGCTGTCAATCTAGCAGATTTGGTCGAGGAGGCGGTATCCCACCCTCACTTCCGAGTTCCGCCTGCTGGCTCAGGTGGTCACGAGATAGCTTTTGACCTTGAGATGGCCGGTACCCAAGGGTCACCTCGGTACAACCTGCTACTGCCGTGTTCTACGTCGTCATGCCCCAGGCCCTGAACCCCCTCATCTACAGCCTGAGGAACTGGGACTTGAAAGCTGCTCTGTGGACAGCGTTAAAAAGGAGATTCCCCCAGGCCCCTCTATAAGTTGAAATGTCCGTTTCCTTGCGCTGATATTCAATCCATCAGTCAATCAATCATATTTACTTTACAGGAACGAAGCGTGCTGTCTAGGTTGTAGTAGGAGAGTAGAGAGGTGTGGTACGAGGGGACAAGTTATTGAGTACTTTAAAGCCAGTGGTGAGGAGTTTCCCTTTGATGCGGAGGTGCATGTGCAAACGCTGGAGGTTTTCGAGGAGTGGGGAAACACGGATTGAAAGTTTTTTATAACAAAATGATACAGGCGGCAGAGTGAAGTATGGACTGGAGTGGGGAGAAACAGGAGGCGTGGGAGGTCAGCAAGGAGACTGATAAAGCAAACAAGGTGGGTTAGAATAAGGGATTGGATTAACATGGTAGCAGTTCGGTTGGAGAGGAAAGGTCAGATCTTCTCCATGCTGTGAAGGTGGAACTGACAGGATTTAGTGACGGATTGAATATATGAGTTGAAAGAGAGAGAGGAGTTGAGAATAATGCCAAGGGTATGGGCTTGTGAGAACAGGAAAAATGGTGGGTCATCTACGGTGATGGGAAAATCAACGGTAGGACAGGGTTTGGAGGGGAAGATAAAGAAAAGATTTGGTAGGCACGTTTCCTGCCCATAAGGAATTTACAGTTTAGAGGGGATTAATCATCCCACTGGGAGCCATGGCACTTGAGTTCTATTGTCAACCCTTCCACTGACCAGCTCTGTTACCTTGGGTGACCAACTTAAACTCTCTGGGTCTCTGTAGAATGAGGATTTGATACATGCTTTCTCTTTCTCTTATATTCTGAGCCTCTTACGGCCAGGGACTTTGTCTGAGATGATCATTTTGTTTCTACTCAGCACTTGTCACGGCCTTTAGCATGTAAACTGTCAATAAAGACTATAATGATAATGTTGATAATTACGATTATGATAATTAATTATGATTATGATCAGGAGCCCATGAATTTATACTTCCTGGATTAGATCCAGCTACCCCCTGCAGATTCTTGCATAAGTATACTTAGAGGGATCTTGTAATTGCTTTCTAGGGTATCTTCCAGGTGGGTTAATCATCATCATCATCATCATTATAATTGTTATGGTATTTGTTAAGGGTTCTCTTTGTCCCAGGCAATGTACTAAGCACTGAGGCGGAAACAAGCAAATTGGGTTCGACACATTCCGCTGTCCCACGTGGGGCTCACAGTCTCAGTCCCCATTTTGCAGATGAGGTAACTGAGGGCCAGAGAAGTGAAGAGACTTACCCAAGATCACACAGCAGACTAGTGGCAGAGCAGGGATTAGAATCAGGATGGATGGACCACAATGATTCCCTGCATTGCTTTGATTTTTCCTAAAGTATTGGGGGTAAGAGGGATAGCCTGTGGAATCCCGATCTAATATCCAAGACATTTCAGCCTCCCAACTGTCCCAGGTCTGGGTCATTTTATCCAGTGGGCTGACAAAATATTAAATTAGGTTGTCTTATAGACTGCTAGTTTATTATGGGCAGGGAACATGATGGCTGATTTTGTTGTATTGTACTCTTCCAAGATTTTAATAGAATGCTCTGCACATAGTAAATGCTCAATAAATATTTTTGATTGAGGATGATGATGATGATATTAATAATAATGATTTAGGAGTCAATCTCATTTATTGAGTGATTACAGGATGCAGAGCACTGTACTAAGCAGTTGGAAGAGTATAGTATAGCAATATAACAGAAACATTCTCTGCCCACAATGAGCTTACAGTCTGGAGTGGGAAACAGGCATTACGGTTATGGACATGATTGATGTGTATCTGTGAGGGGGATGAATAAAGACACTGTTAGGGCGACATAGAAGGAAGTGGAAGAAAAGGAAAAGAGGACTTAGCGAAGGCCTCTTGGAGGAGATATCCTTAAGTAAAGCTTTGAAGAGGTGGAGCATGACACACTCTTAAGGTAAGTAAGACCATTGGAAGAAGGGAGGCAAAGATGGATACAGATCCCATCCAATGGCTCAGATCCATCTCCTCTCATCCACCGACCTATCCATTCATCCATTCATTCATCCATCCAGTAGTCCATCACTGCAATTGATTGAGAACTTCTTGTGTGCCAAGTGTGGTACTTGGAGACATTTTGGAGACTTCGTGACCTGTCCCACCCAGAAGACCAAGAAGAGATGAAGGTCAGGGACCTTCAGGCCCATGCTGCCCCAGTGAGAGTGACTTTGGTGGAGGGGTGGTGGAGGGACAGGGAGGGACAAGGAGGTGGGTAGAAGAGTAGGAGCCAGTCTGGGGAGATGCTCACACTCGGGACCTATGTTGGGGTTCAGACCATGGCCACATCCCCCGACCGAGGAGGGGGCTTGCAGGAGGGGGGCGTTGTCCACTGCAGTGGCCCCAATTATCACAAGGCCCTCCATCCTGATTGGCTTGTATCCACCCCATTGCTTAGTAAGGTGCCTGGCACATAGTAGGAGCTTAACAAATATTGTTATTATTATTATTGTTGTTTTTGTTATTGTTATCCACTGCCCAACCATGGCTACCAGGCAAGCACCTGCCGGGTTTTGGCATTGTGGCACAGCCTGGTAGTTTGGATGAGCTTACAGTCTACCCAGGTGCTTTGACAGTGCTCTGCACACAGTAAGCGCTCAATAAAACAATTGAATGAATGGATGAATCTTAAGCCCATGCTCTTTCCACTAGATCACACTACTTCACCTCATAAGTCATAGCACTGATAACACGGTCACTCTCAGGAAACGTAGAATATAGGATAGATAAACTTTATTCAGGAGAAGATATTGATACAAAGGAAGGCAACACAAGAAGGGAAGCTTTCCACATCACATGAGACTGATAGATTTTGGAGAGCTTCAGTGGCCTGGGAACGAAAAAATAGTTTTGTTAATTATGAAGGTTAAATGACTTGCCCAAGAGAAGCAGCGTCGGCAAGTGGATAGAGCTCAGGCCTGGGAGTCAGAAGGACCTTTGTAATAATCCCGGTTCCGCCATTTGTCTACTGTGGGACATTGGGCAAGTTACTTCACTTCTCTGTGATTTCAGTCCACTCTTTTGTAAAATGGGGATGAAGATTGAGCCCCTTGTAGGATATAAACTGGGTCCAACCTGTTAGCTTGTAAGGACTCCAAAGCAATGCCCTCTGAGGCAGGATTATACAGCACACACTGATCTTATCAGACGACCCTCTGGACTCTGAGAAAGCCTCCTTTCAGCCAGAAAAGACAACTGTTCATATACACCCCTCTGTAGGGTATCTTACTGAAGTGAGTGATGGCAATATAAACACAAGGAGACAGTTTTTTTCCAAAGTAAAGGGTGGAAAAAGCTCCCCTTTATGACTATCCCCATGCGGCCTTCATGTTCCGGTTCCCTAAGCTGTAGATGAGGTGGCTCATTGCAGGGGGTAACACTGCGTAAAACACAGACACCAGCAGATCCAGCATTGAAGTGGACTCTGAGGGTGGCTTCAGATGGGCGGTGATGGCTGTCAAAATAACAGTGATAACAATGGCGAAATGAGGCAGGCAGTTGGAGAAGTCTTTGGCCCGGCTCTCAGGCCGTCATCCTCAGCATGGCCTGGAAGATGCACAGGTAAGAGATGATGATAGAGACAAGCTTATGACGGATAAAAGCTCCTCCGACGCTCCTGCTCACATTCTTGGCGATGTGGTCCTCGGAGTAGGTGATCTCCAGCAGGGAGGAGACAACACAGAAGAACTGCTGGATAACGCTGGACCCTCAGAAAGACAGGGAGAAAGTCAAAGTTTAGAATAGAACCCCTATCAGCATTCCGCTGAACCAGGAGGCGGCAGCCATCTTCTGACAGGACCCTTGGTCCATGATGACCTCGTAGTACAGGGGGTGGCAGATGGCGGCGTAGCAGTCATAGAACATCGCCGTGAGGACACACTACTTCAAAGCGCCATACAAGGTCACCAGTAAAAGCTGAGCCACACAGCCCAAGAAGGAGATGTAGCTGTTATTAGTCAATGATATGGTGACAGATTTGGGAATAGTGATGGAGATGAGGCAGAGGGCAAGAACGGACAGGTGCCTGTGGAAGAGGTACATGGGGGTGTGGAGGTGCCTGTCGAGGGCGGTGATGTCGATGCCTGGATCAGCTGAAGCTCCTAGATTTCCGAGAAACCAAGCAGGAGAAATTCACTCACCGTGGAGACATTGGGAATTTTTGGGAGACAGCACTGACTTTCTGCATGTGATGAGGGAAGATCCAAAGTTAGAGTCAATTGTTGGGATGAGTGAAGAAATTGACAGGACACTTGCTGGTAATTCTCTATGGAGAGGAGACAGTTATTGAATTCAAAATGATCTTTGAGTTCCCCGTGGATACGTTGACAATTTCTGTGAAATGATGTTGACTCCTTGCGAAGGAAGAGAGAGGGTAGACTTCAATTTAGAGACATTGATGTTGTTGGTGAAGGAACAGGACTAACTCAATCAGTTCTATTTACTGCGTACCTACAGAGGACATGTTATTAGTACATATGATCACTGCCCTCAAGGATCTTCCGTTCTATTGGAAGCACCAGGTTTCGAACTGTGTAGAAGCAGGGTGCTGTTGGGATGAATACAGGCCTGTGTGTCAGAGGGCCTGGGTTCTAATCCCAACTCTACCACTTGTCGGGTGCATAGCCATGGGAAAGTGACCTAATTTCTCTATGCCTCGGCTTTCTCAATAGTAAAATGAGGATTCGATACGTGTTTTCCCTCTTACTTAGTCTGTGAATCCCTTTTCTGACACGGACTATGTTCTACCAGGTTGTCTTGAATCTCCCCCGGCACTTAATACTTTGCCTGGAACGTAGTAAGCACTTAATAAATCTTGAGTACTATTTATCGTTGAGTAGACTGAACCTAAAATGAATAGCAGATAGTAGAAGTCAGAGAACAAAATGATATGTGCATGACTATTGTGAAACTTTTTGGATGGTTTTATAGTCAAACAAGAAGGGCCTTTATACATACATTCATCCATTTAGTGGCGAGAGAATCAGCCTGGTAGACAGAAGGAGCTCGTTTCTAATCCTGACTCCATATCTTGTCTGTTGGGTGACCTGGGGCCAGTCACTTACCTTCTCTGTGCCTCGGTTACCTCATCTGAAAAATGCGGATTAGAACTGTGAGCACCCTACGGGGCATGGACTACGTCCAAGCTGATTAGCTTGTATCCATAATAGGCACTTGATGATACCGTAAAACAAATAAACAAACAACAAAAAACACGTATCCTCCAAACTGAATCCATTTGCTCACGTATCTGCGTCCACACCTTTACACACACTAACACAAGCATACCTCATCATTCATCTTGTCCTTTCCTAAAGCATCGCTCACCCTACATCTCTCCTCTCCTCAACGTCCTCTCATGACAAGTCTTTACACAAGCAACAAATACTCACAATCGGCTTGAAGGCTCTCCGCCATACAACTGCACATAACCTTTTTTCATCATTCACCTCGTCTACTCAGCTATCAAGACAACTTTCTAGTTGTTACTCGTGATCGACTGTCATGTTTGAATCCTAGGCTGGAACTCCCTCTCCTATCAACTCAAAATCAGAGAGAGCATAGTTCATTCTGAATTCTGAGCACTCCGAAAATCCCACCCTCCTCCAACCAGCTACCTCAATTCACTTCCCAGCCCTCTAAACCCACTGCACCTAACTCAAGTGCGAATCAACTCATTTCCAACCTCATTTAGTGGAAAAAGCATGGGCCCAGGAGTTCTCTTCTTGTCTGTGAGCTGCTTATGACCAGCATACACATATACCAGCTGTGCTCTATTGTACTCTCCCAAGCATAGCTAAATGGGACTCAAAAGACTTGGTTTCTCATCCTGCCTCTGTCCCTTTGCTGCTGTGGGACCTTGGGCAAGTCGTTTCTCTTGTCTAGGCCTCAGTTTCCTCATCTGCAAAGCGGCACGCAATAATTGTATATTCATCTTTCCATTCTTTCTTTCCTTCTAGGGCAGGGAATGTGTCCGTTATGGTGTTTTCAAGTGAATAGAGCATGGGCTTGGGAGTCAGAAGGAGTCAGAAGGACCGGTTTCTAAGTCCAGCTCTGCCTCATCTCTGCTGTGTGACCATGGGCAAGTCATTTAACTTCTCTGAGCCTCAGTTACCTCATCTATAAAATGGGAGTTAAGACCGTGAGCCCCATGTGGAACGAGGACTGTATCTAACCTGCTTAACTTGTATCTACCCCAGCGCTTAGGACCGTGCTTGGGACATAGTAAGAGCTTAACAAGTACTACTATTACTAAGTGCTTAGTACACACAATAAGCACTCAGTAAATATGCGTCAACCTATAACAGAAGGCTGGAAAGCCCATGAGGGCAGAGATTCCACCTTTTCCCACTATTTGTCTTCTCCCAACATTTGGATAGAATTTTACTAGGAAGAATTGCTGATAATGCCAGTGGCTGTCCAAAGCTCGTCACATTCTCTCAGCCCTACCTGTCGTTTACCCTGTCCAAGTGATTCTCGGACCCACTGAAGGCCAAAGTGACTGTCCACAATGCTGACAGTGTGCTTCAGTAACATAGCCCAGCAGGTAGTTTACATGGTAGCAAATCTTGAGGAGGAAGTTGGAGAGGAATATGGTGGTTTGGGGTTACTGAACTGGAAAACACCTCCCCTCCTGCTAGCACCCTGCTCCGCTAGGGGTCGCAGCTCTGGTCCAAACCCCAGTTTAGACCCCATACTGGCTCCCTCTCTTCCATCCTCATCCTCGTCCCCGTCCCCCACCCCCGACCCTCCATCACACTTAACTCCAATCACTCTCAAGGGGGCTACGTGGGGCAAGGGGTCGCTGACCTCTGCAGGATTAGGCTGGTCACCTCTTTTCCCTCAGACCCCTGGGTTCCATCAGCCAGGAAGGAACAGAGAGGAGCCCTCGGTCTCTCTCTGCTCTTCCTCAGACCCTGAGAAGCTTTCTGTACTGCCCCGGTCCCTGTAGATAAAGCAGGAACTGCTCCGAGGGGGATCCCTGGAGGATGGCTGGTGGCGCTGTCGAGGACTTCGTGGCCTGCACAAGAAAAAGATCCTCTGGTCACGTGGTTCCTGAGGCTCCTGCTTCTATCTGAGGGCCTCACACCCCACCTCGCCTCCCTTCCCTCCCTACCCTATCTTGATGACCAGAATACTGCTCTCAACTCTACCTCACTACTCAGCTCAACTCGTTCGCTGTCCTTTCCCTTCACCGCTCTCTTGCCACTGACCCACAGCCCTGGATCACTACCAGTGTCTGCCTCCTTCGCTCCTATGCTCAAGCTGCTGAACCTTGCTGGCGAACGTCTAAACACCAGGCCAACCTCCTTCACTTCAAGTTTATCCTTTCCTGCCTTAACTTTGCCCTTTCCTCTGCCAGCCAAAACCATTTCTCCTCCCTTATTGTTACCCATGCCCATCATCCCCGTCAGCTCTTCCGTACATTCAACTCCCTTCTCAGGCCTCCCCTTCCTCCCCCTACTCCTTGCCTCACCCCCAAAGATCTGGCCACCTAGTCCATTAATAAAATTAACTCCATCAGGTTTGAGCTCCCCAAAGTCACTCCTCCCCCTTCTCTAACCCCAGCCCTCAGCCGTCTACGCTAGTCTCCCATCCTTCCCAGCAGAATCCTCAGATGAGATCTCCTCCCTCCTCTCAAGTGCTACTCCGGCCACCTGTGCTTCTGACCCCATTCGCTCTCACCTTATGATATCTTTTGCTCCAATCCTCCTCCCCTCCTTAACCTCCATCTTCAACCGCTCACTCTCCACTGGTTCCTTCCCCTCTGCCTTCAAACATGCCCACTTCTCCCCTATCGAAAAAAAAACCCCTCTCTTGACCCCACCTCCCCTTCTATTTATCGCACTATCTCCTTCCTACCATTCCTTTACAAACTCCTTGAACGAGTCGTCTACACCCGCTGCCTCGAATTCCTCAATACCAACTCTCTCCTCGACCCCCTCCAATCTGGATTCCGTCCCCTACATTTCACAGAAACTGCCCTCTCAAAGGTCACCAATTACCTCCTGCTTGCCAGAACCAAAGGCTCCTACTCTATCTTAGTCCTCCTCGACCTCTCAGCTGTCTTCGACACTGTCGACCACCCCCCTTCTCCTTAACATGCTATCCAACCTTGGCTTCACAGACTCTGTCCATACATGGTTCTCCTCTTATCTCTCCGGCCGTTCATTCTCAGTCTCTTTTGCGGGCTCCTCCTCCCGTTCACTGTAGGGGTTCTTCAAGGGTCAGTTCTTGGTCCCCTTCTGTTCTCTATCTACACTCACTCCCTTGGTGAACTCATTCGCTCCCACGGCTTCAACTATCATCTCTATGCTGATGACACCCAAATCTACATCTCTGCCCCTGCTCTCTCTCCCTCCCTTCAAGCTCGGGTCTCCTCCTGCCTTCAAGACATCTCCAGCTGGATATCTACCCGCCATCTAAAACTCAATATGTCCAAGGCTGAACTCCTTATCTTCCCTCCCAGACCCTGCCCTCCCCCTGACTTTCCCATCACTGTTGACGGCACTAACATCCTTCCCGTCTCACAAGCCCGCAACCTTGGTGTCATCCTCGACTCTGCTCTCTCGTTCACCCCTCACATCCAATCCGTCACCAACACCTGCTGATCTCACCTCTGCAATATCGCCATGGTCCTATCGCCAAGATCCGCCCTTTCCTCTCCATCCAAACTGCTACCCTGCTGGTTCAATCTCTCATCCTATCCCGACTGGATTATTGCATCAGCCTCCGCTCTGATCTCCCATCTCCCTGTCTCTCCCCACTTCAATCTATACTTCACGCTGCTGCCCGGATCATCTTTGCGCAGAAACGCTCCGGGCATGTTACTCCCCTCCTCAAAAATCTTCAGTGGTTACCAACCAACCTTCGTATCAGTCAAAAACTCCTCACCCTCGGCTTCAAGGCTTTCCATCACCTCACCCCTTCCGACCTCACTTCCCTTCTTTCCTTCTACAGCCCAGCCCGCACCCTCTGCTCCTCTGTCGCTAACCTCTTCACTTTGCCTCGTTCTTGCCTATCCCACCGTCGAACCCCGGCCCACGTCCTCCCCCTGGCCTGGAATGCCCTTCCTCTGCACATCCGCCAAGCTAGCTCTTTTCCTCCCTTCAAAGGCCTACTGTGAGCTCACCTCCTCCAGGAGGCCTTCCCATACTGAGCCCCCCATTCCATTCGCCCTCCCCATCCCCCCGCCCTACCTCCTTCCCCTCCCCACAGCACCTGTATACATGTTTGTACAGATTTGTTGCTCTATTAATTTTGCTTATGCATATTTACTATTCTATTTTTTTATTTTATTAATATGTTTTGTTTTGTCATCTGTTTCCCCCTTGTAGACTGTGAGCCCGCTGTTGGGTAGGGGTCTTCTCTATACGTTGCCAACTTGTACTTCCCAAGCACATAGTACAGTGCTCTGCACACAGTAAGCCCTCAATAAATACGATTGAATGAATGAAGGAAGGAAGGAATGAATGACAAGGGCCCGGTCCCTGCAGCATAGGCCATGGGGCCGGCCCTCGGGGTTTCCGTGGAAACAGCAGCATCTGCATCCCAGCGTCCCAAAAGTTCCTGTTTTCACCGACAGTCTTTAGCCACTGTGAATGGTTGCACATATGTCTAATTCACAATCTGAGACACTCAATCTGTCAGTCAATCGGCCAACTGTAACTTTGTCTTATGGTCTTTGTTAAGCGCTTAGTATATATCAGGCTCTATACTAACTGCTGGAGTAGCTACAAACTAATCAGATTGGACAGAGTCCATGTCCCCCGTGGGGCTCACATCTCAATCCCCATTTTACAGATGAGGGAACTGAGTCACTGAAAAGTTAAGCAATTCTGTCCAAGGTCACACAGCAGACCACTGTGGAAAAGAGATCAGAACCCCATTTGAATGTCCGTTTCAATCCCTGCCCCGCGCTCTACCCATTATGCAACGCAGCTTCTTCTGACTTGTCCTGGTTGCAAATCAGTTGAAGCTCACTTCATACTGGCTATAGAAACTGCTCTCGTTAATCAAGCGATCATCCATTTTCTCATCTTTCCCTTCTCTCCTTCCTACTCTACATAATTCATTCCGTGTCTGTGTCTGTGTCTTCTGGAGAGCAGGAAAATTGTAATTATATCTCTTTTCAACTCTCCTGAGAGGTTACTACAGTGCTTTGCACCCAGGATGTGGCCAATAAATACCAGTGATAATGATAATACTAATAATAGGGAAGCACCGTGGCTCAGTGGAAAGAGCACGGGCTTGGGAGTCAGAGATCATCGGTTCAAATCCCGGCTCTGTCACTTGTCAGCTGTGTGACTTTGGGCAAATCAGTTAACTTCTCTGTGCCTCAGTTACCTCAACTGAAAAACTGAGGATTAAGACTATAAGCCCCACGTGGGACAACCTGATCGCCTTGTAAACTCCCCAGCGCTCAGAACAGTGCTTTGCACATAATAAGCCCTTAACAAATGCCATCATTATTGTTACTATTATTATTAATCATGGTCTTATCTTAAGCGCTTACTATGTGCCAAGCACTGTTTTAAGTGCTGGAGTTTCTACAGCCTGATATATACTAAGCGCTTCACAAAGACTATAAGACAAAGTTACAAGTGGCCGATTGACTGACAGATTGAGTGTCTCAGGTTGTGAATTAGACAAAAGTGCAACCATTCACAGTGGCTAAAGACTGTCGGTGAAAACAAGGTAATCAGGTTGGACACAGTCCCTGCCCGACATGGGGCTCACAGTCTCAATCCTCATTTTACAGATGAGTTAACTGAGGCACAGAGAACTGAATAGACTTGCCCAATGTTACATGGTAGGCAGGTAATTGAACTATCAGAACCCATTACGTCCGACCCCCAAGCCCGTGCTCTGGATGGATGGATGGATGGTTGGATAGTTGAATGGTTAGTAGGATGGATGGATGGAAGGAAAGATGGATTGATGAGAGAGGATGGATTTTACAAGACATATTGAGCTGCAGTCATCCTTTCTTCCCTTCTCCCAAACCTCGTCTCAGTTTGCAACTTTCATTCCCACCCCCAGAGTTATGCTAAAGAGCGTATCATTATATTTTCACAGTCGTTAGTAATAATGATATCATTATCGTATTTATTAAGAAGTTGTGTGCCTGAATTGTTCCACTTGCCGGAGTAGAAAGAAGAAAATCAATTCAGACACAATTCCTATCCCACAGGAGCGCAGGGTGTAAGAGAAAGAGAGATTCTAGGGACGTTAGGTCACTGCTTCTAGGTCACACAGCAGGCCAATAGCAGAGCTGGCATTAGAACTCGTCTCAATCAATCAGTCATGTTTATTGAGCACTTACTCCGGGCTCAGCACTGTACTAAGCACTTGCAAAAGTTCAGTGTAACACAGTTGGTAGACAGGTATCCTGCCCACAATGTGATAACAGTCCAGAGCAATTCCCATTCCTTTAGGCCATGTTAAAATAAAAAATAAATATATATTTTATTTGTTAAGCATTTGCTATGTGCCAAGCACTGTTCTAAGTACTGGGGCAGATACAGGTAATCGGGTTGTCCCACGTGGGGTTCATAGTCTTAATCGCCATTTTACATATGAGGTCACTGAGGCACGGAGAAGTGAAGTGACTCGCCCAGGGTCACATAGAAGACAAGTGGCAGAGCAGAGATTAGAACCGTCTCCAAACTGGATTTACTGTACTAAGCACTTGGGAGAGTTCAGTTTAACAGAGTTGTTAAACACAATCCCTGCCCACAATGAGCTTACAGTCTACAGGGACTGCCCTTCCTTGAGGCCATGATGCCTCCCCAAAACTGAATTGTCAGTCCTACTTCAGTCTTAGCCGCCTCCTTCCCAGAGTTTGACAGTTCATCAATGTTCACTGTTTTCTGTGAACCCTGTAGGACAACTAAGTATATGGCTAGGTCCAAGGATAATTTCTTGGTTAAGTGGTAGTGTAAGATTATTTGCACAAGGAAGGAGACATTTTGTCCAGAGCAGAGGCTGGGTGAATGACTCTTTTAGGATCCTGCCCATGGCGGCCTTCATGTCTCCTCATCTCAGGCTGTAGATGAGGGGGTTCAGGGAAAGAGGCCCCACCATGTAGAACACGGACACCAGCAAATCCACGACCAAGGAGGAGTCTGAGGGTGGCTTGATGTGGACAAATAAACCCGCAGACACGAAAACAGTGAAGACGACAAGGTGGGGCAGGCAGGTGGAGAAGGCTTTTGTCCGGCCCTCAGTGGCCGGCATCCTCAGCACAGCCCAGAAGATGCACAGGTACTAGTTGGCGATGGAAATGAAGCAGACGACGCCTAAGGCTACCCCAAAAGTCACAGTCGTGTCGATGGCAATGTGCTTCTTGGGTCAGGTGATCTTCAGCAGAGAGGGGACGTCACAGAAATGGGGAACGACGCTGGGCCCGCAGAAGGACAGGGAAAACGTCCCAGTTGAATACACTGCTGCATACAGGCCCCCGCTGAACCTGGAGGTGGCGACCATCTTCCCACAGGCCCCTGGGACCATGACGACCTCGTAGCTCAGGGGGAGGCTGATGGAGTCGTAACAGTCCTAGAACATGGCCGTGAGGATGGACAATTCCGAGACAGCAAACCAGACCACAGAGAAGACCTGGACGGCACAGCCCACTAGGGAGATGGATCTCTTGTTGGTTGTGGATGGAGTTGGAATCGTTAACGGAGATGAGGCAGAGGTCAAGGACGAGGAGGTGCCTGAGGGTGAAATACATGGGGGTGTGAAGGTGCCGGTAGAGGGCGGTGACGGCGATGATGACGAGATTCCCCGTCAGAGAAGCCAGGTAGACCAGGAAGAACGGCGCATGGACCAATTGCAGCTCCCGGATATCCGAGAAACCCAGTAGGAGGAATTCCCTCACCGTGGAGGTGCTGGTCATTGGTAGGTGTTGATGACTCCCTGCACAGGATAAAGATCTTTATGAGGTGAAGAAATCAGCATCTGTTTTGCCAGTGACTTTATGGGAGGAGCAGCATATGGTATATTGGAAGAGAATTACCAATTACAAACTGACCTAGAAATTTGGTAAAAGTCTTCCATGTAACTAGGAGGGAATTCCAAGGGAACATTGACACCATAATTCTCCAAGCAGTGACAAAGATATAACACAGGAAAGCAGTATCAGTAATAATAGCAGTAATAGCAGCAAAACCCCTAATAGAAGTTGTAGTATCAATCAATCAAACAATTCAGAAATCGTATTTTTGAGCATTTACTGTGTGCAGAGCACTGTACTCGTTACTTGGGAGAATACAATGTAACAGAGTTGGTAGACATATTTCCTCCCACAGCAATCTTACAGTCTTAAGGGGGATAAAGAAGTTAATATGAAATAAATTACGGACATGCACAGAGGCTGTAAGCTCATTGTGGGTAGGGAATGTGTCTGTTATATTGTTATATTGTACTCTCCCAAGCACTTAGTACAGTGCTCCACACACAGAGCCCTGCTCTGAGCTCATTAAATATTCATTCATTCACTCCTATTAATTGAGTGCTAACTGTATGCAGAGCACTGTACTAAGCAGATTGACTGAGCCTTCTCCAACCCCCCGGCTCTCAACGCTCTCCGCTACTCTCCCATCCTTCCCAGCAGGATCCTCAGATGAGGTCTCCTCCCTCCTCTCGAGTGCTATTCCGGCCACCTGTGCTTCTGACCTCATTCCCTCTCATCTTATGAAATCTTTTGCTCCGTCCCTCCTCCCCTCCTTAACTTCCATCTTCAACCGCTCACTCTCTACTGGTTCCTTCCCCTCTGCCTTCAAACATGCCCACGTCTCTCCCATCCTAAATAAACCCTCTCTTGACCCCACCTCCCCTTCTATTTATCGCCCTATCTCCCTCCTACCATTCCTTTCCAAACTCCCTGAACGAGTCGTCTACACCCGCTGACTCGAATTCCTCAACGCCAACTCTCTCCTCGACCCCCTCCAATCTGGCTTCCGTCCCTTACATTGCACCAAACCTGGCCTCTCAAAGGTCACAAATTACCCCCTGCTTGGCAAAACCAACGGCTCCTACTCTATCCTAATCCGCGTCGAACTCTCAGCTACCTTCGACTTTGTCGACCATCCCCTTCCCCTTAACACGCTATCCAACCTTGGCTTCACAGACTCTGTTCTTTCCTGGTTCTCCTCTTATCTCTCCGGCCGTTCATTCTCAGTCTCTTTTGCGGGCTCCTCCTCCCCCTCACTGTAGGGGCTCTTCAAGGGTCAGTTCTTGGTCCCCTTCTGTTCTCTATCTACACTCACTCACTTGGTGAACTCATGCGCTCCCGCGGCTTCAACTATCATCTCTATGCTGATGACACCCAAAATCTACATCTCTGCCCCTGCTCTCTCTCCTCCCTTCAGGCTCGTGTCTCCTCCAGCCTTCAAGACATCTCCAGATGGATATCTACCCGCCATCTAAAACTCAATATGCCCAAGACTGAACTCCTTATCTTCCCTCCCAAACCCTGCCCTCCCCCTGATTTTCCCATCACTGTTGACGGCACTACCATCCTTCCCGTCTCACAAGCCCGCAACCTTGGTGTCATCCTCGACTCTGCTCTCTCGTTCACCCTTCACATCCAATCCGTCACCAAAACCTGCCGGTCTCACCTCCGCAATATCGCCAAGATCCGCCCTTTCCTCTCCATCCAAACTGCCACCCTGCTGGTTCAATCTCTAATCCTATCCCGACTCGATTATTGCATCAGCCTCCTCTGTGATCTCCCATCCTCCTGTCTCTCCCCACATCAATCTATACTTCACGCTACTGCCCGGATCATCTTTGTGCAGAAACGCTCTAGGCATGTTACTCCCCTCCTCAAAAATCTCCAGTGGTTACCAATCAACCTACGCGTAAGTCAAAATCTCCTCACTCTCGGCTTCAAGGCTTTCCATCACCTCGCGCTCTCGTACCTCACTTCCCTTCTTTCCTTCTACAGCCTAGCCCGCACCCTCCACTCCTCTGCCGCTAACCTCCTCACTGTGCCTCGTTCTCGCCTGTCCCGCAGTCGGCCCCTGTCCCATGTCCTCCCCCTGGCCTGGAATGCACTCCCTCCACACATCCGCCAAGCCAGCTCTTTTCCTTCCTGCAAAGCCCTACTGTGAGCTCACCTCCTCCAGGAGGCCTTCCCAGATTGAGCCCCATTTTTCCTCTCCCCCTCCCCATCCCCCTCGCCCTACCTCTTTATATATATATATATATATTTGTACAAATTTATTACTCTATTTATGCTACTTGTACATATTTACTATTCTATTTATTTTATTATGTTAATATGTTTTGTTTTATTGTCTGTCTCCCCTTTCTAGACGGTGAGCCTGCTGTTAGGTAGGGACCGTCTATGTATGTTACCGACTTGTACTTCCCAAGCGCTTAGTATAGTGCTCTGCACACAGTAAGCGCTCAATAAATACGATTGAATGATTGAATTAATGAATGAATGAATGATGGATGGATAATAATAATAACGACGTTTATCAAGCCCCCAGGGGACATAAAAGGCAAGTATATACCAACCCTAGAAGGCACCCTGAAGCACACAAATTCATTCTCAAACACAAAAGTGCAGCTAAACATACATGTATCCAAACACACAGTGCCCTCACATGTATTCCCGCTCACTCACAGACCGGTGTTCTCCCACAGATGGACAATCAAACATAATCAATCGTATTTATCGAATGTTTACTTTGTGCAGAACACTGTTCTAATCAACACTGTTCTAATCACTTGGGAGAGTACAATACAAACAGGTTGGTAGACGCATACACCCATAAACGTATCTAGTCACTCCTTCGGTTCTTCCCTGACCCCCAAACCTGTCCATAAGGAGAAATGGAGAACATTCCCCACCGTTCCCTACCCAGATGGCCCCCTTCCCTAAAGTCTTGGATTTGCTCCCTGGTTCTCCTACCCTGCCCTGACATTTGTGCAGACAGCCGCAAACAAACACATACAAATCTGCAGGTCCAGGGAATGCAATTGCAGATTCCTCTATACGAGGAAATGGATGAATGGATAGGTCGTTGGATGAGAGGAGATGGATCTGAGCAGTTGGATGGGATCTGTATCCATCTTTGCCTCCCTTCTTCCAATGGTCTTACTCACCTTAAGAGTGTGTCTTATTCTCCACCTCTTCAAAGCTTTACTTAAGGACATATCTTCCAAGAGGACTTCGCTGACTAAGCCCTCTTTTCCTTTTCTTCCACTTCCTTCTATGTCGTCCTAACAGTGTCTTTAGGGCTGGGAGAAATGATGGCTTCCGTCCCCTCCACTCCACCGAAGCTGCTCTCTCAAAGGTCACCAATGACCTCGTTCTTGACAAGTCTAATGGCTCCTACTCTATCCCAGTCCTCCTCGACCTCTCAGCTGCCTTTAACACGGTCTACCATTCTGTTCTGCTAAACCAGTTACCCAACTTTGGCTTCACGGACTCCGTCCTCTCTGGTTCTCCTCTTATTTCTCAGGCCGTTCATTCTCGGTCTCCTTCACGGGCTCCTCCTGCCCCTCCCATCCCCTAACTGTAGGGGTTCCTTAAGGGTAAGTTCTTGGTCCCCTTCTGTTCTCGTTCTATACTCACTCTTTGGTGAACTCATTCGCTCCCACGGCTTCAAGTAGCCTCTCTATGCAGACGACACCAAAATCTACTTCTCCTCCCCTGTTCTTTCACCCTCCCTCCAGATTCGTATTTCCTCCTACCATCAGGACATTTCCACCTGGATGTCCGCCCGCCACCTAAACAGCATGTCCAGGACTGAACTCCTTATCTTCCCCCGCCTCAAACCCTGTCCTCTCCCTAACTTTCCCATCACTGTGGACGACACTACCATCATTCCCATCTCACAATACCGTACCCTTGGTGCCAGTGAGCCCGTTGTTGGGTAGTGACCGTCTCTGTTGTCACCTTGTACTTCCCAAGCGCTTTGTACAGTGCTCTGCACACAGTAAGTGCTCAATAAATACGATTGATTGAATGAATGAATCCTTGACCCCGCTCTCTAATTCACCCCACATATCCAATCCATCACTAAAACCTGCTTTCTCACCTTCACAACATAGCCAAGATCCGCCCTTTCGTCTTGATTCAAATCGTTACCTTGTTGGTACAATCTCTCATCCTATCCAGACTGGCTGACTGCAACAGCCTCCTTTCTGATCTTCCATAGTCCTGTGTCTCCCCGCTTCAGTCTATACTTCACTCAACTGCCCGGATTACCTTTCTACAGAAAGGCTCTGGGCATGTCACTCCCCTCCTCAAAAATCTCCAGGGGTTGTCTATCAACCTTCGCATGAAGCAAAAACTCCTCATTATTGATTTCAAAGCTCTCCATCGCCTTGCCCCCTCCTACCTCACCTCCCTTCTCTCCTTCTACATGCGAGCTCACATACCCGGCTCCTCTGGTGCCGCTAATCTCCTCACTGTGCCTCGTTCTCTCTTGTCCCATCGTCAACCCCTGGCCCACAGACATCCTACCTCTAGCCTGCAATGGCCTCCCTTCTCTCATCCGCCAAACTAGCTCTCTTACCCTATTCAAAGCCCTACTGACAGCTGACCTCCTCTAGGAGTTCTTCCCTGAGTGAGCCCCCCCATTTCCTCTGCTCCTCCTCCCCTCCCCACAGACCCTACTCACTCCCTCTGCTCTACCCCCTTCCCCACCCCACAGCACTTGTGTATATTTGTACATGTTTATTACTACATGCATTTTATTAATGATGTGTATATATTCATAATTCTATTTATAATAATAACAATAATGGTATTTGTTAAGCCCTTACTATGTGCCAAGCACTGTTCTAAGAGCTGAATAATTATGGCATTTGTTAAGTGCTTACTATGTCACTGTTCTAAGCGATGGGGTAGATACAATCAGCTTGTCCTACGTGGGGCTCACAGTCCTAATCCCCGTTTTACGGATGAAGTAACTGAGACATAGAGAAGTTAAATGACTTGCCCAAAGTCACACAGCAGACAAATGGCGGAGCTGGGATTACAACCCACGTCCTCTAACTCCCAAGCCCGTGATCGTTCCACTAAGCCAAGGATTCCCTGTCAGTGCCGCCAGGTAGACCAGGAGGAACAGCATGGAATGGACCAGCTGCAGCTCCCGGATATCTGAGAAATCCTGCAGGAGGAATCCCATCACCTTGGAGATGTTGGGCATTTGGGGGAGGCAGCATTGACTTTCTGCAGTGAAGATCCAAAGATAGAGGCCACTGATGAGAGAAGAAACTGAGAGAACATTCGCTAGTGATTCTCTATAGAAAGGAGACAGTTATTGAATTCAAAATGATCTTTGAGTTCCATATCCAGCGGGGAAAAGGAAAGGCCCATAATTACACATTATTTTGGTCGATCTAAATGGAATTCCAGAGACTGTGTCCCCTCTGCCACCCCAACAGAGTTGGTAGACACATTCCGTGACCACATCGAGTTTACAGTCTGAAGGAAGATCTTTTTTCTATCTTTGTCTTCAACCCTCCCCACTGCCTGAACATGTTCACTTCTGCCAGTACCCAATAGTTTGCGTGCACACACATATACACACAAACACACACAGCTTCTAGCAGAGGGAACTGGAATGCAGAAGCTCCTGTAAAATGGAAAATAAATTCGTTAAGTAATATTGATTGAGCACTTACTGTGTGCAGAGCACCGTAGCAGTGCTGGGGAGAGTACAATAGAATAATAAATAGACACAGTCCCAGCCCACAACGAGTTTAGAGTCTAGAGGAATAAAGGATTGTAGTTGGGTTGACTTCAACGAATGCCTGATCACTGGCTTCAGTGCCATCCACCTGTTCTAAATCTCCTCCTCATTATCCTTGTTCTTCAACCAACCCCCCAAAAATAACCTTCTTACTGTGACTTGCTTTCTATGCTTCTTCCTCCCACCTCTGGCTCCCACACTTCTTTTGGCCTGGAAATCCATCCTTTTCAAATCCCCTCCCCGAAGATATCCCAACCTCAAAAACCCTCTGGAATTCCACCTTCTCAAGGAAGATTTAGCTAATTCACTTCTTCCCACCATCTGTCAGTGACCATCTCCAGATTTAACGCATTCTCAGACCCTCAGGATATTGCTGCTGAAGGTAAGGTTCATTAATCTAGACTGTAAGCTCCTTGAGGAAACATGTTTACCAACTCATTTATTTTGTATTCCTCCAAGTATTTAGTATAGTGCTGTGCACCCAGTAAGCGCTCAATAAATGACTCCGACTGGTTGGTTGATTAATGTCTGCTTCCCTCCATAGACGGTGAGCTCCTTGTGGGCAGGGAGCATGTCTACCAAACCTTTTATAGGGAACGCTCCTCATCACTCGGTTTAGTGCTCTGTGCACATTAAGCACTCAAAGATATGATTATCAAGCACTAATAATCATGATAGTATTTGTTAAGAGCTTATTGTGTGGCAAGCAGTGTTCTGTGCATTGGGGGAGATAGAAGGTAATCGAATTGTCCCACCTGGAGCTCACAGTCTTAATCGCCATTTTACAGATGAGGTAATGGAGGCACAGAGAAGTTAAGTGACTTGCCCGAATTTACACAGCTGACAAGTGGCGGATCCGCGATTAGAACTCACGACCTCTGACTCCCATGCCCGTGTTCATTCCTCTAAGCCACGCTGCTTCTCATCCACATACCCACTGTTCCATTCTTTTCTCCTCCCATTTGTAAATGACATTTTGCCTATCTAGCTTATTGTATTGGGAAGTCTTTGAGGGCAGGGGTAATGCCTTTTACCTCTCTTTTTATGGTATTTGTTTAGCTCTCTTTACATGCTGGGCACTGTACTAAGCTCTGGGGTAAATACAAGAAGATTGAGTGGGTACAGTCCCCGGTCCCACACAGGTTTCACAGTAGCAACCAAGAGTGATCCTAAAATTAATATAATACTGGTTTTTTATCGTTATTAGTTGTATCAACATTATGATTATTGAGTTTATTAGGAATTTACTTTGCAAAAGACTGCCAAGTGCCGGAGTAGAAAGAGAATAATCAGAAGAGACATATTTTCCAGTCCACAGGGGCTCAGAGGATAAGAGAAAGAGAGAGCACATATTGAATCCTGATTTACAGAGAGGTCCAGAGAGTTTAGGTTGGTGGGCCAAGGTCGCCCAGGAGACTAGTGGCAGAACTGGACAAACATCTCAAGTCTTATGACTCCCAGCCACGTGTTCATTCCATTAGGTCCTGATGTCCCCCAAACAATGAATTGTCAGTCACACACGTCTTATCAGCTTCCCTTCCAAACACTGACAAATCTTCAGTCGCTGGATTTTGTCTTTGGATGTGTAGGCTAGCTGACGAGAGATGAGATAATCAGTGTAAGGATACGGACATTTCCTCCCATAGAGAAGGGATTAGGAATTTACCCTTTAGGATTCTCCCAGAGAGGCTTTCAAGTCCTGGCTCCTCAGACTGTAGAGGAGGGGATTCAGAGAGGGTGGTACTATGGTATACAAGATGGACACCAGTAGATCCAGAGCCGAGGGGAAGTCTGACACGGGCTTGGGGTAAGCAATGGTGGCCGTAGAGAGAAAGACAGTTACCATTACGAGGTAAGTCAAGCAAGTGCAGAAGGCCTTGGACTGGCCCTAAGCGGCCAGCATCCTAAGCACGGCCCAGAAATGTAGACATATGAGACGATGGTAAGAATGAAGCAGATGACGCCTAATGCTACCCGGCAGTGATGCTCACGTCGATGACGACGTGGTCCTCGGAGCAAGTGATCTTCAGCAGGTAGGGGACGTCACAGAAAAACTGCTGGACGATGGTGGACCCACAGAAGGACAGGGAGACGATCGGAGCTGAAATCAAGACTCCGAACAGGCCCCCAATGAGCCAGGAGGCGGCGGCCATCTTCCCACAGGCCCTCGAGCCATGACGACTTCGTAGCTCAGGGGGAGGCAGATGGCAGCGTAGAGGTCACAGGACATGGCCGTGAGTTCGAACAGCTCTGAGCTGGCAAACCAGACCACGGAGAAGACCTGTACAGCACAGCCCACTAGGGAGATCGTTCTCCTGATCTCCTTACCTTTCTCCTGATCTCCTAACCCCTATCAAAATCCTCGCTCTCCAACTGTACCTCCAAGCCCATCCTTTCGCACCTTATAAAATCACTTGTCCCCTCCTTTCTTCCCTTCCTCACTTTGATCTTTAGTAATTTACATTCCAATGGTTCCTTCCCCACTGCTTTCAAACATACTCATTTATCCTCTTTCTTTTATCTACACCTGCTCCCTTGGAGAGCTCATTGACTACCAAGGCTTCAACTACCATCTCTATGCTGATGATTCCAAATCTACATCACCAGCCCTGGCCTTTCTTCTTCTCTGCGGTCTTGCACTTTCTCCTATCTTCAGGAAATCTCTACTTCGATGTCCCACTGATGCCTCCAATTTAACACATCCAAAACGGAACTCCCCATTGTCCCATCCAAACCCTATTTTCTCCAATCTTTCCCATCACTGTAGGCAGCACTCCTATTCTCCCAGTCTCCAAAGCCCATAACCTTTGTATTATCCTTGACTCTTCTCTCTCATTAAACCCTCACATTCAGTGTCACCAAACCCTGTTGGCTCTACCTTCACAACATTGCTAAAATCTGCCCTTTCCTTTCCATCCTAAATGCTATGACACCAATTTAAACACTCATCTTCTCCTACCTTGATCGCTGTATCTGCCTGCTTACTGACCACCCTACCTCCTGTTTCTCCACACTCCAGTCCACATTTCACTCAGCTGCCCAGATCATGTTTATGAGGAAACCGAAGCACAGAAAAGTGAATTCACTTGTTCAAGTAACCCAGCGTGTACGTGGTGGAACAGGGATTAAAACCCAGGGCCTCTGAATCCAAGGACTGTGTTCTTTTCTCCCCTGAGTCACACTTCTTCAGGGTGCCAAGGTGCCATGATCTAACTGGCAGTTGCTTTGACAAAAGTTATGTTCTTCTCCACTCACATTAGCTAACTCTTAATGAAGATTCCAGCTGAACCTCATGGAAGCGATCAGTGGTATTTATTGAGTGCTTACTTTGTATAGAGCACTGTACGTAGCTCTTGGGAGAGTACAATATAACAGAGAAGTTCTGCACACAGTAAGTGCTCAATAACTATGATTTATTGATTAAGTTGAAAGGCAGCATGGCCTAGTGGATATAGCATGGGATTGGGAATCAGAAGGACCTGGGTTTTAGTTCTGGCTCTGCCACTGGTCTGCCGTATGACCTTGGGGGTTAACGGCGATTAAGACTGAGCCCCGAGTTGGAACAGGGACTGTGTTCAACCTGCGTAACCTGTATCTACCTCAGTTCTTAGTGAAGTGCCTCGCACATAGTAATCACTTTACAATTGCCATTAAAGAAAAAAACAGTGTTAATAGACACGTTTCCTACCCACAAGGCCCCAGAGGGTACTTTGTTCAGAAACGTTACCCCAGATGTCAGACCACATCTTCAGTCCATTTGCTCAATCAATGAAAAAATCAATTGTATTTACTGAGCACTCACTGTGTGCAGGACACTGTACCAAGTACATGGAGAGTACAATACGACAGAGTTGGTGGACATGTCCCCTAACAAACGATGATCTTACAGTGTAAAGGACAGTTGAGTCGGGTTTCCCTTCACCATTCATTGGACTGTCCATTAGTGTGTTCAATATTTCTCCCTCTCTCATTGGTCCAACTGGACAGTGGATCTTTTCTGCATCAAAAAGAAACACCACACCATCAGTTTTAAAAGACTCAATCACTTTGACTCCCTCACCTCTCCTCCCTGCTCTAGTTCTACAGCCCAGCCCACCAACTTAGCTCCTCTAGTGCTAACTCACTATGCCTCGATCTCGTCTACCTCACTGCTGATCACTTGCCCATGTCCTGCCTCTTACCTAGAACTACCACCCTCTTCATATCCGACAATTACTCTGACTCATATTCAAAGTCTTTAGAAGGCTCATTTCTTAATATACCAGTGCCAGTTGATTGCTGTGTGACCTTGGACAAGTCACTTAATTTCTCTGTTCCTCAGTTTCTTCAACTGTAAAATGGGGATTGAGGAAAGATAATCTGACTTGATTACCTAGAACTACCCCAGCCACTTAGAACAGTGCTTGACACATAGTAATCGCTTAACAAATACCATTAAAAATGGAAAAAAGAGGAAGAAGAAGAGGAAGACGATAACTACTGGGAAGCAGCATGAGCTAGTGGAAAGAGCAAAGGTCTGAGAGTCAGAGGACCTGGGTTCTAATCACAACTCTGCCACTTGTCTGCTGTGCAATCTTGAGCAAGTTACTCAACTTCTCTCTGCCTCAGTTACCTCATCTGGAAAATGGGTATTCTTATTCTCCCTTTGACTTAGATTGTGAGACCCACGTGATACAGGGACTGTGTCCAACCTGATTATCTTGCAGCTACACTAGCGCTTAGAACAGTGTTTGACACATATGAAGCATTCAATGGAAACCATAATTATAAATGAGGAGGATGAAGACAGGGAGTATGGATTTATTTGCATTATCTTCTACAAGGAAATGAGAGATATCCCTATTTTCATTTTTCCCTGTCGCAGTTCTCCTGTGAAATTCCCTCCCTGGCCCCCTCTCCTCCTCTACCTCCCATTCAGACTCACAGCGTCGAGCCTAAGCTTCAGTGTTCCTGTTGGTTCATATCTCTGGCTTTTCCATTCGAGCCTGGAAACGCATGGTGAGGAAAAAGAGGATTTCCTGATCTCTTGATCCCCACTCACCTTGGCTCACCAAGGGCAAAAGGATCAATGGCTGCTTCTAACTTCCCGTTATTAGAAGCGGCCAGGGTTCCCTGGGGGAAGGGGCACCTTGGGGAATGTGACTGGTACCTCATTACTGGTGAATCACTGAAGAGCTTTCCAGTTGAGTTTCTCTGGAGGACCCCCAAGCCCTGTCCTGGTGGCTCCGCTGGCAAACGGAACAGTCACCAGAATGTCAGTTCGCTTTCAGTTAAGCCCTGCTGTTGTTGTTGCTTGTTTTGTTTATGGTATTTGCTAAGGGATTACTGTGTGCCAGTCGCTGTTCTAAGTGCTGGAGTAGATATAAGTTACTCAGTTTAGACAAAGTCCCTGTGGGTCTGGGGTAAAGAAGATGCCCCTGTGAATTTAGAGACCCTGAACTAATAATAATAATGATAATAACTGTGACATTTGTTAAACGCTTACTCTGCACCAGACACCAAACTACGTACAGGGGAAGATATGAGCAAATCGGGGTGGACACAGTCCCCGTCTCAAAATGGGGCTCACAGTCTTAATCCTCATTTTACAGATGAAGTAACTGAGGCACAGAGAAGTGAAGTGACATGCCCAAAGTCTAACAGCAGACAAGTGGTGGAGCTGTAATTAGAACCCAGGTCCTGCTGACTCCCAGGCCCGGGCTGTATCCTCTAGGCAAATTCAAGCCCCAGCTCTGCTTGCTGGCACTGGGCCACCTCTGGGGGGAGGTTTCTGACCAAAGAGTCAGCGTTCATTCACTCATTCGATTGTATTTATTGAGCGCTTACTGTGTGCAGAGCACGTGAGTGTTGTGTTAGGTGGGTGTATCGTGTAGGAATCCCGCAAAAGAGATGGCTAATGTGTATAGCAAAGATGTCGCTGGAAGACTGGAGATCTGGTCCAAACTTCAGTACTCTCTGCTGTGACCTTGGCAATGTCATTAAACTTCCCTGTGCCTCAGGTTGTTCCTCTGTCAAATGGGGAGTAAACACCTCTCCACCTGCTTTTATTTCAATGCTGTCAACTCCTCTAGACTATAAGTTCATGGTGGACAGGGAACATGTTTACCAACTTGATAATATTATTATATTGTATGCTCCCAAGCCTCAGTACAGTAAGCATGTAATAAATAAGACTGATTAGTTTAAAAAGCAATGTGGTCTGCTGGAAAGAGCCTGGGACTTGGAAGTCAAAGAACGTCATGGGTTCTAATCCCAGCTCTACCACTTGCCTGCTGTGTAACCTTGGGGAAGTCAATTCACTTTTCTGCACCTCTACTACCTCATCTGTAAAATGGAGATTGAGACTCTGAGCCCCACATGGGACAGGGACTCTGTCCAACCGTATTTGCTTGCATCTACTCCAGCTCTTAGTACAGTGCCTGTCACATAGTAAGCACTTAAGAAATACTATTATTATTGTTATTATTATTATCATCCTGGGTTCTAATCCTGGCTCCTCCATTTGCCTTCTGTGTGACCTTGATTAAGTCATTTCACTTGTCTGTGCCTTTCGGAGGATGAGATCCCCTGAGGGCCAGACCAAAGCTTTCTTCACCTGCCTGCCACATCTCGCCGTGGTCTCTCTGTACTTTTTCATGGGTTCGTTTGCCCATCTGAAGCCGCCCTCATTCTCCCCATCTACACTGGAACTGCTGGTGTCAGTGTTCTACACAGTGCTGCCCCCCACCCTGAACACCCTCATCTGCAGCCTGAGGAACAATAACATGAAAGCCGTGCTGGGGAAGTTCTTCTCCAGCAACTTCACTTCTGGGATGAACCGGCCCTCTTTTGTGCTGTGGTAAGAGGAGGATGGAGGGATCCCCTTGAGGAAAACAGCATGGCGAAGTTAAGAGCCTGAGCCTGGGAGGCAGAGGACCTGAGTTATAATTCTGTCTCTGCCATTTGTCTGCTGTGTGACCTTGGGCAACTCACTTCACTTCCCTGTGCCTCAGTTCCATCATCCGCAAATAGGGGATTCAGCACCTGTTACCCCTCATATTTAGACTAGACAAGGACTGTGTCCAATCTGATTATTCGTATCTACCCCAGTGTTTAGTAAAGAACGTAGTAAATTCTTAGAAAATACCACTGTCGTTATCAAAGGAGGAGTCTAGTCTCACTGGTCTACAGGACAGAGTGTTTCTATTGTTCTTCCTCCCTCAAACCTTTTCCATTCTCCACTCCTTCTTGGCAAATCCAATGACTCCTACTCTATGTTATCGTGTTCTCCTCAAGCAAGCAATCATATGTTTTACTCTATATATTTACTTGTACATATTTACTATTCTATTTATTTTGTTAATGATGTGCATATTGCTATAATTCTATTTATTCTGACGGCTTTGACACCTGTCTACGTGTTTTGTTTTGTTGTCTGTTTCCCCCTTCTAGACTGTGAGCCCGTTGTTGGGTAGGAATCATCTCTATATTTTGCCTACTTGTACTTCCCAAGTGCTTAGTACAATGCTCTGTACACAGTAAGCGCTCAATAAATACAACTGAATGAATGAATAAATTCCTTCTCTTTTTTTCGTCATGGTATTTGTTAAATGCTTACTATGTGCCAGGCACTGTATTAAACACTGGGGTCAATACAAGCTAATCAGGTGGGACACAATTCATGCCAGAGCTCACAGTCATAATCTCCATTTCAAAGATGAGGTAACTGAGGCCCCAAGAAGTTATGTGACTTGCCCATGGTCACACAGCAGACAAGTGGCGGAGTCAAGATAAGCACCCAGGGCTTCTGACTCCCAGCCTCGGGCTCATTCCACTGGACCCTGCTGCTACTCTAACTAAGCAGTTACTATGTGCCAGGTGCTGTTCTTAGGGCTGGTGTAGTTACAAGTTAATCAGGCTATGAACCCCTTGAGGGCCAGGGGCCCTTTCTAATTCTCAATGGTGTATTTTCTATGGTATTTGTTAAGTACTTACTACGTGTCAAGCTACACACTGAGCATTGAGTATTTACAAGTTAAACAGGTGACCCAAATGGGGCTCACAATCTTAATTTCCATTTCACAGAAGAAGTAACTGAAGCACAGAGAAGTGAATTGACTTGTCCAAAGCCACACAGCTGGCAACTGGTGGAACCAGAATTAGAACCCTAATCCTCTGACTCTCAGGCCCATGTTCTTCCCACTGGGCAAGACTGCTATTCTTTCCCAATACTTAGCATACTGCTTGACACATAGTAAATGCTTTAATAAATATTCAGACCACATAGCCATTAGACACTACTGATTGGGCTCTGGACCAAACAGACGCCCATTTCCTCTGGAATCCTGATGACCACCAGCTTCCAGGACCCTCGGTATCCTCCTTTTTTAATGGCATTTATAAAGGGCTTTCTATGTGCCAGGCACTGTATTAAATGCTAAGGTAGATTAAAGCTAATCAGGTTGAACACAATCCATGTTCACAATCCATAGTTCTGATTCTTCCCACTAGGCCATGCTGTGTCTCAATAATAGAACTCCTCATGCTATGAGCTACTTTAATAAAGATTAAACAGTAGTTTAATGTCAATGTCAGAGAACATAGCACAAAGTGGAATTTCTTATTCTTTTTCCATAGGTTCTGGAATAAATTCTAATTTAGAACGGGTATTCATATGAGAAAATCAACTCCAAGTTAAATTAGGGTCCACTTGGATATTTTGGTGATGATAACGCCATTTGCTAAATACTTACCATGTGCCCTAAGCCTTTATTCTATCCCCCTCTAGATTGTAAGCTCGTTTTGGGCAGGGAATGTGACTGTTTATTGTTTCACTGTACTCTCCCAAATGGTTAGTACAGTGCTCTCCACACAGTAAGCAGTCAATACAAATGACTGAATTGAATGTCAAGTACTGTTCTAAGCTTGGGGTAGATACAAGTGAATCAAGGTGGACACAGTCCCCGTCCCATGTGGGGCTCACAGTCTAAGTAGGAGGGAGAAAAGGATTGAAACCCACTTTACAGATAAGGAAACCCATTTTGCAGTTGAGGATTTTTGCTTCTCACTCAGTTCTCCACATTATTTCAGAAGACGTTAATAATCTGATCGCTTGCTTCCCCACCTCTCAATCCAACACCACGACTCTCCCCAATGTCAAATCCCTTTCCCTCAGAAACCCTCCCCTGATTATTTCACAGGACCCCAATCTCTCCAACCCATTGCTTAATATAGATGGCATTCTTAATCTTAGCACTTATTCACTTATGCTTATTTTCATATTCTATTTAAAGATTTATTCAGCTATTTTTCATCCTGATACAATTTTGCTACTATTTATAATAATTGTGGTATTGGTTACTCAATCAACCAGTGATATTTATTGAGCATATACCTTGTGGAGAGCACTATACTAAGCATTTGGGACAGTACAATGTAACAGAGTTGGTAGACAGGTTCCCTGTCCACTGAGACCTTTGTGCCAAGCTACTGTGACTCACAGTCTAGTAGGAGAGAGAAAAGGTATTGAATCCTCATTTTACAGATAAGGAAACAGAAGCTGAAAGAAAGTAAGTAACTTGTCGATGGTCACCCACCGGGCGATTGGCAGAGATGGGATTAGAACCCAGGTCCTCTGACACCAAGGACCGTGCTCTTTCCACTAGGCATGCCACTTCAGCTTCATTCATTCATTCAATCATTCATTCAATTGTATTCATTGAGTGCTTACTGTGTGCAGAGCACTGTACAAAGTGCTTGGGAGATTATAATACAACAATGAACAGAAACCTTCCCTGCCTACAGCGAGTTTACAGTCTAGAAAGGGAGACATACATTGATATAAACAAATAAATTGCACAGCACTATATTAAGCCAAGAGCCCCTGGACTCTCCTTGCCAGTCTTTTTGATTAGACTGATCCATGGACAATTGAACCTTCTGCTCCGGGCATCATCCGATTATTTTATTGTTGTTATTGCATGTTAATTGCTCTCTGTAATGTCATCTGCTTATTTTACTGCTGCTATTGCGTGTTAATTGTTAACTGCTCGCTGTGCTGTCATTTACCTCGCTGGCCTCACCATGAACTATCAGTTCCCCTTCTCCCATCTGTCCTTCCCAGTCCTCACCTTCCCCTTCCCCTCTCCCACCCAGCTCTTTTCCTCTTTTTCCCACACCCACACCCCTCACCCCCACCCCTCCCCAGAATCGCTCTGTACCAGCGCCAATACTCAAACCCTTCCTTCCAACCCCTTCCTTCCACTCCTCCCCGTCCTCGCCCCATCCCAGTTCTCCTTCCTCATCGCCATCGCTCATCGCCCCCTCCCAGCCCAGGTCCCCGCCAACTCATTCCAATCTAAACGCTCCCCACCCCTCACACCCTTCCCCCTACCTCTCCTCCCTCCACAGCCGCTGCCAGGTGTGGCCAATGGAACCCACGCTCCATTATAGGTAAGCTCCCTTTCATCCTTGACCTGTTCCTGTCGCGCTCTCTCCTCCTCCTCGCCCTTACCGAAACTTGGCTCATCCCGGATGACACGGTCTCTTCTGCTGCTCTCTCCAGAGGAGGCCTCTTCTTCTCCCACTCCCCGGGAAAAGAGGAGGTGTCGGCCTCCTTCTCGCACCCCAGTGTCGCTTTCGCACTATCCCTCCCCACCTTCCATTTCCTTCCCCTCCTTTGAAGCCCATTTTATTCGCCTCCACCGCTCCCTCCAGATTCTTGTAGCCGTCATCTACCGTCTCCCTGGCCCCAGCTCCAACTTTTGTATTCATTTTGACCCCTTCACACCTTCCTTCTCTCCTCTTCCATGCCCATTCTGATTCTCGAAGACTTCAACATCCACATGGATGTCCCCGGTGACACCTCTGCCCCCCGCTTTCTATCTCTCCTTGACGATGCCAACCTCGTGCTCCACTTCACCTCTCCCACTCACCAACTTGGTAACGCCCTCAACCTCATCATCTCCTACCGCTGCACTATCTCCACCCTCACCAATTCTGAAATCCCTCTCTCTGATCATAACCTTCTCACCTGTCTCCTCTCTCACACTCCTCCCCCCTGTAAATCTATATTACTCCCACACAGAGACCCCCACTCTCTCGAACCCATTCATCTCTCTCAGCGCATTCCACTCCACCTCGCCTCCTACCCTCTCTACCCACCCCTGATGACCACATTATTAATCTCAACCCCACTCTCTCTACTCAGCTCGCTCGCTCCACTTTCACTTCGCACTCTCACACCACTAAACCACAGCGTTGGATCACTCCCACTGTCTGCCTCTTTCGCTTCTTTGCTCTAGATGCTAAACGCTGCTGGCGAAAGTCTAAACATCAAGCCAACCTTGTTTACTTTAAATGTATCCTTTCCTGTCTTAACTCTGCCCTCTCCTCTGCCATGCCCATCACCCCCGTCAGCAGTTCCGGAAATTTAACCCCCCTTCCACCCCTCACCCCCAACTATCTGGCCACCTACTTCATTAGTAAAATTGACACCATCAGGTCTGAGCTCCCCAAAGTCACCCCACCTCCTCTCCATCCCCCCCGGCTCTCAGCCCTCCCCTCTAGTTTCCCATCCTTCCCAGCAGTATCTTCAGATGAGATATCCTCTCTCCTCTCAAGAGCCACCCTACTCACCTGTACTTCGGACCCCATTCCCTCTCATCTTATGAAAACCCTCGCCCCTTCCCTTCTCTCCTCCTTAACTTCCATCTTCAACCTCTCACTCTCCATTGGTTCCTTCCCTCTGCCTTCACACATGTCCACATCTCCCCATCCTAAAACCACTCTTTTGACACCACTGCCCCTTCTAGGAATCGCCCTATCTCCCGCCTACCTTTCATTTCCAAACTCCTAGAACGAGTCATCTACACTCGCTACCACGGATTCCTCAACTCCAACCCTCTCCTAGACCCCCTCCAATCTGGCTTCCGTCCTCTACACTCCACCGAAACTGCCCTCTCAAAGGTCACCAATGACCTCCTCCTTGCCAGATCCAATGGCTCCTACCCTGTCCTAATCCTCCTCGACCTCTCAGCCTCCTTCGACACCATAAACCATCCCCTTCTCCTCAACACGCTATCCAACTTTGGCTTCAAAGTCTCCGTCCTCTCCTAGTTCTCCTCTAATCTCTCTGGCCGTTCATTCTCAGTCTCCATTGCGGACTCCTCCTCCCCGTCCCATCCCCTTACTGTAGGGGTTCCTCAAGGGTCAGTTCTTGGTCCCTTTCTGTTCTCCATCTATACTCGCTCCCTTGGTGAGCTCATTCGCTCCCACGGCTTCAACTATCATCTGTACGCTGATGACACCAAATATCAAACCCCACCCCCTGTTCTCTCTCCCTCCCTCCAGGCTCGTATCTCCTCCTGCCTTCAGGACATCTCCATCTGGACGTCTTCCCCCCATCTAAAACTCAATATATCCAGGATATCCAGGACCGAGCTCCTTATCGTCCCTCCCAAACTCTGTTCTCTCCCTGACTTTCCTGTCACTGTAGATGGCACTACCTTCCTTCCCCTCTCACAAGCCCGCAAACTTGGTGTCATCCTCGACTCCACTCTTTCCTTCATCCTACACATCTAATCCGTTACCAAAACCTGCCGGTCTCACCTTCATAACATCGTCAAGATCTGCTCTTTCCTCTCCATCCAAACCACTACCTTGCTGGTTCAGTCGCTCATCCTATCCTGACTAGATTACTGCATCAGCTTCCTCTCTGATCTCCCAATCTCCTGTCTCTCTCCACTGCAGTCTATACTTAACTTTGCTGCCTGGATTATCTTTGTATAGAAACGCTCTGGGCATGTCACTCCCCTCCTCAAAAATCTCCAGTGGTTGCCTATCAACATTCGAATCGAGCAAAAATTCCTCACTCTCGGCTTCAAACCTCTCCATCACCTCTCGCCCTCTTATCTCACCTCCCTTCTCTCCTTCTACAGCTCAGCCTACACCCTCCTTTCCTCTGCCGCTAACTTCCTCACTGTGCTTCGTTCTTGCCTGTCCCATCGTCGATCCCTGGCCCACGTCCTGCCTCTGGCCTGCAATGCCCTCCCTCCACACATCCGCCAAACCAGCTCTCTTCTTCCCTTCAAATCCCTACTGAGAGCTCACCTTCTCCAGGAGGCCTTCCCAGACCGTGGCCACCTTTTCCGCTCCTCCTCCTCCCCTTCCATTGCCCCCCCGTCCTACCCCCTTCCCCTTCCCACAACAGTTGTGCATATTTGTACATATTTATTACTCTATTTTATTAAGGATGTTTATATCTATATGATTCTATTTATTCTGATGGTATTGACACCAGTCTACTTGTTTTGTTTTGTTGTCTGTCTCCCCCTTCTAGATTTTGAACCCGCTCTTGGGTAGGGACCATCTCTATACGTTGCCGATTTGTACTTCCCAAGTGCTTAGTATAGTGTTCTGTACACAGTAAGTGCTCAATAAATACGATTGAATGAATAGTAAACGCTTGAGAAAGTATGATACAACAGAGTTGATAGACATGTTCCCTGTGAACAAGGAGTTTACAGGGAGAATAAACTAAAATGATCAAACGAAGATATGTATGAAACGATCTTGGAACATGGACTCCTGAGACCCCTTCACCTCTCCAGGAAAATGGTCCTTAGTCACATATACCTGTACGTGACCCAGCCTTATAAATTTTTTTATGATGTTTGTTAATCATGTTGATAATGGTATTTCTTTAGCACTTACTATTAGTCGGCACTGTTTAAAGCTCTGGGATGGATACAAGCTAATCAGGTTGGACCCAATCCCTGTCCTACATGGGGCTCACGGTCTTAATCCGCATTTTTTAAATGAGGAAACCGATGCCCAGAAGAGTTAAGTGACTTACCCAAGGTCACACGACAGACATGTGGTGGAGCTGGGATTAGAACCCAGATCGTTCTGATTCCCAGGTCTGTGCTCTTTCCACTAGGCCAAGCACTTACTATGTGTTAAGCACTGTTCTGTGCACTGGAGTAGAAACAAGTCAATCAAGCTGGACATAGTCCCTGTCCCACGTGGGGCTCACAGTCTAAGCGAGCTCCTCCACCATTTGTCTGCTGTGTGACTTTGGGAAAGTACCTTCACTTCACTGTGCCTCAGTTACCTCATCTGTAAAATGGAGATTAAGGCTGTGAGGCCCATGTTGTACATGGATTGCGTCCAACCAAATTACTTGGAATCTGTCCCATTGGTTAGTACAGTGTCTGTCACATAGTAAGCACTAAACGGATACCAAGGGACAAAAACAATGAAAAAAAGGCTCACTTAGATTAAGATAGGAAAGGATCTTTTGGCATTAGGTGGGCTACAACACCCACGGTGGCTGGTCCAGCTATTGGGCAGATCCAGTGAGGCCTGCACACTCAAACACTCTGTGTAAAAGGACTGACATTCCCTGCGCACTCCTGATCCTACCTCATCCTCTCCGCAAAACCAACAGCCTACCTAGCATCCTTACCCCAGGGTATCTTTCTGCTGAGCTGGAATTTGGATGGAAGCCGGAAATCGAAACGGTGAACCCAAATTGGCTACGTCACCGGTTTCCCGTAGCAATGTAACTTCCCTGCAGCGGGCTTCAGTTTCCCCATCTATAGAATGAGCACAGCAGCTGCAAATCCGAGACGGGACATTAAGATCCTACCGTAATGGTGGAATGGAAGGCCATAAGTCAGGAATCCGCTCTCCCGATCACGAGGAGAGGCAGGACTGATACCAATGGCTCTTTTCCGGCTTCTGCATCTCAGTAGTGAGGCCAGACTAGGGTCGGGGATGAAATATTAGGGCACGTTAACTGGGGTTCTGGGGAAAAAGGAAAAAAACAAAACTTTGATTAGACCCAGTAGGGAATGCAGTTGAAAACATTGCTATGGGGTGGTGGTTTTGGGGAGCAGAGGGATGGAGAGGAGGGAGGTGCTGCTGACTTGTTGGCATTTTCTTTGGTCCCCAGAGATCAGGGAGGTGAGAGGCTCAATTAGACAGGGCAGGGAATCCAATCATAGAATTGCATTGCCTGAAACAACCTTAAGGTGTCATTCCTTCCATCCCTCTTTGGTGACTTTTTACTGTGCTCAGGGTAGGAGAAATACTGCCATTCTGGCCTCTGAACTCAACCATGTTAGAACTTTCTTTTTTTCTTGACTCCTCTCCTTCATTCAACCCACCTATTCGATCCATTACTAAATACTATCAGTCCCACCTTCACAACATCACTAAAATCCACCCTTTCCTCTCCACCCAACGCTACCACCTTAATACAGTCACTCATCCTATCCCGCCTGGATTATTGAATCAGACTCCTTGCTGGCCTCCCAGCCTCCTGCCTCTCCCCACTCCAGTTCATACTTAACTCTGCTGCCCGGATCATTTTTCTATAAAAATGTTCAGTACATGTTTCTGCACTCGTCAAGAAAATCCAGCGTTGCCCATCAACCTCTGCATCAAACAAAAACTCCTCACCATTGACTTTAAAGCACTCCATTACCTTTCCCCCTCCTACCTCACCTTGCTCCTCTTCTACTACTATCCAGCCGACACACGTCGCTCCTCTAATGCCAACTTTCTCACTGTACCTCTATTTCATCTATCTCACCACTGACCCCTTGCCCATGTCCTGCCTCTGGCCTGGAATGTTCTCCCTCCTCAAATCCAATTACTCTCCCCCCTTCAAAGCCTTATTGAAGGCACATCTCCTCTAGGAGGCCTTCACTGATTAAGCCCTCCTTTCCTCTTTTCCCATTCCCTTATGCATTGCCCCGAAATTGTTCCCTTTGTTATTCCCCCCTCCAAGCCCCTCAGCACTTATGTACATATCTGTAATTTATTTGCTTGTATTAATGTCTCTCTCCCCCAGAGCTCTAGACTGAGACCCACAAAGAGTTTGTGGGTAGGGAATGTGCCTGTTCATTATTGTATTGTTCTCTCCCAAGTACTTAGTACAGTGCTCTGAGCACAGTAAGTGCTCAATAAATATGATTTAATCAGTGAATATTCATTAAGCGCTTACTATGTGCCAAGCACTGAACTAAGCGCTGGGGTAGATACAAGAAAAGCAACTCCCACATGGGACTCACAATCTAAGTAGGAAGGAGAAAAATATTGAACATCCATTTGCAGATGAGCGAACTGAAGCCCAGAGAATTTAAGTGACTTGCCTAAGGTCACACAGCAGGCAGGCTTATGGTGGAAACGGAGTTAGAACTCAGGTCTCTGACTCCCAGGGCAGGGTTCTTTCCACTAGACCATGCTGCTTCTCTGTAGATCATCAACTCAGTTCTCCCCTCTACTGTTCAGGAAGAAAGAGTTGGCTCTCCTGCCATTGGTGGGAGACGAAGCTCTCTTTTTTCCCCAGAACTCCTCGTGTTCTTACCTCCAGTTCCATTTTGGCATAGGTGGGCTTCAGGCCTAGCTAGTCTGGAAATCTATCCCCTTCATATACACCAGACAACCACTCTCCCCACATTCAAAGCCTTATTAAAAGTGCATCTCCTCAAAAAGGTTTCCCCCAAGTAAAACCTCTTTTCCCTGGCTCTCTCTCTCTTCTGCACCACCTATGCACTTGAATCTGTGATGTTTGCATATTTAATATCTGCCCCACTCCCAATCCCACAACATTTCTATGCATATCTTTAAATTATATATTATAAGTTATTTGTATATATTAATTTCTCTCTCCACATCTAGATTGTAAGATCATTGTGGACCGGAAACATATCTACCTACTCCGTTGTGTTCTACTCTCCCAATTATTTGGTAAAGTGATCTGCACACAGTAAGCACTCCATGAATACCACTGATGATGAGGTAGACAGGGTGTGTAAGTGCTGGATGTGAAGGAAATGGAGTTGACAATCAGAGTAATAAAAATAATGATTCATTCGTTCATTCAACCAATCATATTTATTGAGAGCTTACTGTGTACAGAGCACTGTACTAAGTGCCTGGAAAGTACAATTCAACAACACATAGAGACAATCCCTGCCCACAGAGGGCTTACAGTCAAGAAGGGGGGAGAGAGAAATAATAATAGTGGTATTTGTTGAGCACTTCCTATGTACCAACCACTGGACTAAGCGCTGGGGTAGACACAAGATGATCAGGTCCCATATGGGACTCACAGTCTAAGTAGGAGGGAGAATAGGGATTGAATCCCCATTTAGCAGATGAGGTAACTGAGGCATAGAGAGGTTAAGAAACTTGCCTTGGGTGGGCCCCTCCCTGCTCCCATTTTATAAATGGAGAAACGGAGGCGGAGAGATGTGCGGTGATGGGGTCTGAACTCTACTACAGAATGAGCTTCTGGGGTGTTCACTTGGGAATCTGTGGGCAGGGAGAAACAGCCTAAGGGCTGGAGGAGTTGTCGGGGGGGTGGTTGCTTGAAGGAGGTCTTCAGCTCTCATCCATACAATGTGCAGAGCACTATTGAAAACACTGGGTTTTTTTTTAGGTTGGATACCGCCCCTATCCCACATGGGGTTTCCAGTCTAAATTGGAGATTGATCGATTGATCAATTGATTGACTGCATGAATGCAAGGAATTATAATCAAACAGAAACCCCTGACCTCTGGCTTTAAGGCATTCAGTTAGCTCATTCCTCTCCCCTTAAGATCTCTCCTCTCCCACAATACCCCAGCCCACACACTTTCATTCATTCCTATTTTTTGAGCGCTTACTGTGTTCAGAGCACTGTACTAAGCGCTTGGAAAGTACAAGTTGACAACTTATAGAGAAAGTCCCTACCCAACAAAGTGTTCACAATCTAGAAGGGGGAGAGAAAAAAACCCAAAATATATGAACAGGTGTCGTCATCACAATAAATATGTGCTCCCAGACTGAGCTCCCGCCTTCCTCTCCCCCTCCTCCCTCTCCCCATCCCCCCTGCCGTACCTCCTTCCCCTCCCCACAGCACTTGTATATATGTATGTACATATTTATTACTCTATTTTACTTGTACATATTTACTATTCTATTTATTTCATTTTGTTAATTTGTTTTGTTTTGTTTGGTTGTCTGTCTCCCCCTTCTAGACTGTGAGCCCGCTGTTGGGTAGGGACCGTCTCAATATGTTGCCAACTTGTACTTCGCAAGCGCTTAGTACAGTCCTCTGCACACAGTAAGCGCTCAATAAATACGACTGAATGAATGAATGAAATAGAAATAGAAATAAAGATAGATGCGTATCATTAACAAAATAAATAGAATAGGAAATATGTACAAGTAAAATAAATAAAGTAATAAATCTGTACAAACATATATACAGGTGCTGTGGGGAGGGGAAAAAGGTAGGGCGGGGGATGGGGAGGAGGAGAGGAAAAAGGGGGGCTCAGTCTGGGAAGGGCTCCTGGAGGAGTCGAGTTCTCAGTAGAGCTTTGAAAGGAGGAAGAGAGCTATCTTGGAGGATGTGTGGAGGGAGGGCATTACAGGCCAGAAGGAGGACGTGGGCCGGGGGTCGACGGTGGGACAGGCGAGAACGAGGCACAGTGAGGAGGTTAGTGGCAGAGGAGCGGAGGGTAGGGGCTGGGCTGTAGAAGGAGAGAAGGAAGGTGAGGTAGGAGGGGACGAGGTGATGGAGAGCCTTGAAGCCGACATAAGGAGTTTTTGTTTGATGCATAGGTTGACTGGCAGTCATTGGAGATTTTTGAGGAGGGGAGTAACATGCCCGGAGCGTTTCTGCATAAAGATGATCCGGGCAGCATCGTGAAGTATAGACTGAAGTGGGGAGAGACAGGAGGGTGGTAGATCAGAGAGGAGGCTGATGCAGTAATCCTGTCGGGATAGGATGAGAGATTGAACCAGCAAGGTATCGGTTTGAATGGAGAGGAAAGGGCGGATCTTGGCTATGTGGCAGAGGTGAGACCGGCAGGTTTTGGTGATGGAGTGGATGTGAGGGGTCAGCGAGAGAGCGGAGTCGAGGATGACACCAACGTTGCAGGCTTGTGAGACTGGAAGGATGGTAGTGCCATCAGCAGTGATGGGAAAGTCAGGGAGAGAGCAGGGTTTGGGAGGGAAGATAAGGAGTTCAGTCTTGGACATATTGAGTTTAGATGGCTGGCAGACATGCAGATGGAGATGTCCTGAAGGCAGGAGGAGACCCGAGCCTGAAGGGAGGGAGAGAGAGCAGGGGCAGAGATGTAGATTTGGGTTTCGTCAGCATAGCCATGATAGCTGACGCCGTGGGAGCGAATGAGTTCACCAAGGGAGTGAGTGTAGATAGAGAACAGAAGAGGACCAAGAACCGACCCATGAGGAACCCTTACAGTAATGGGATGCGAGGGGGAGGAGGAGCCCGTGAAGAAGTCATAGAATGAACGGCCGAAGGGATGAAGAGAATTAAGAGAAGACAGAGTCAGTGAAGTCAAGTTTGAATGGCGTGTTTAGGAGAAGCAGGTGGTCCACAGTTCGAAGGAAGCTGAGTTGTCGAGGAGGATTAGGATAGAGTAAGAGCCGTTGGACCTGGCAAGAAGGAGGTCATTGGTGACCTTTGAGGGGGTAGAGAGGGTAGGGAGGTGAGGTGGGGTGGGATGCGCTGAGAGAGATGAATGGGGTCGAGAGAGTGGGAGTCTCTCTGGGGGAGTAATATAGATTTACAGGGGGGAGGAGTGTGAGAGAGGAGGCAGGTGAGAAGGTTATGATCGGAGAGAGGGATTTCAGAGCTGATGGCTAGAAGAATCTGCAGTGGGTGGTAGTGGTGAATTATGTGGGCTTCAAAGGAGGGGAAGGATACGGAATGGGGGAGGGGTAGTGTGAAAGCGACATGGGGGGGAGAGAAGGAAATCGACACCTCTTCCTTTTCCAGTGAGTCTGGGGTTGTGGGAGAAGAGGAGGCCTCCACTGGAGAGAAAAGCAGAAGGGACCGTGTCGTCCGGAGACAGCCATGTTTCAGTTATGGCGAGGAGGAGTAGAGAGCTGGAAAGGAATCCGTCCAGGATGAAAGGGAGCTTACCAATTACAGGGCAGGGGTTCTAGAGGCCACACCTGGCAGCAGCTGTGGAGGGAGGGGAGGGAGGGGGAAGGGTGCGAGGAGTCAGGAGGGCATGGATTGGGATGAGTTGGCGGGGGCCTAGGCGGGGAGAGTGGGAAGAGAGTTGGCCTTGAGAAAGGAGAACTGCGATGGGGTGGGGGCTGGGAGGAGGTGAGGGAGGGGGCTTGGAGGGAGGAGTTGAGGGTTGGCGTTGGTACAGAGGTATCCTAGATGGGGGGTGAGGGGGACGGTTGGGGCGGGGGAAAGGGAGGGAAAAATCTGGGTGGGAGAGAAGGGGAAGGTGAGGAATGGGAATGGCAGTTGGGAGCAAGGGAATTGATAGTTCATGATGAGGTCAGCAAGGTAAACGACAGCACAGCGCGAGGTTAACAGTTAACATGTAGTAGCAATAATGTAGTAGCAATAATAAAATAAGTAAGTGATGACATCACAGAGAGTAGTCAACAATTAACATGCTATGGCAGTAATAAAATAAGCAGATGATATCACAGAGAGCAGTTAACAATTAGCACTTCATTCCTCTCATGCCACCCTGTCTCATTCTTATCTTTCTCACCATCAATCTCTTGCTTTACCCTTCCCTGGAACACCCTCCACCTTTACATCTGGCAAACCATCAATCTCTTCATCAAGATCTTTCTAAAACCGCGTCTCTTTCAAGAGATATTCCCAGATTATTCTTTCATCTTCCCATCATATTTCCTCCCCAATGACCATGGTTACTCTCACACACCAAATCGCACTTATGGACACATCTTTATCCTCTCTGGCTTCCTCTTAGTTTTAATTATTTTAATGTCTATCTTCCACACCAGATTATGAGCTCCTCGAAGGAAGGGATTAATGTCTTTTAACTGTATTGTACTCGCACAAGCATTTAGGACAGTGATCTTTAATAATAATAATAATAATAATAATAATAATGGCATTTATTAAGCGCTTACTATGTGCAAAGCACTGTTCTAAGCGCTGGGGAGGTTACAAGGTGATCAGGTTGTCCCACAGGGGGCTCACAATATTCATCCCCATTTTACAGATGAGGGCACTGAGGCCCAGAGAAGTTAAGTGACTTGCCCAAAGTCACACAGCTGACAAGTGGTGGAGCCAGGATTTGAACCCATGACCTCTGACTCCAAAGCCCGGGCTCTTCTCCACTGAGCCACGCTGCTTCTATACAGAATATGTGTCTGATAAATATCATCCATTGGCTGATTGCTGTGACTATGTCAGTTCCAAGCAATTCTGTGAAGTACACTCTCCAAATTCTCCTCACAAGGGATGGCGTTGAGCAGAGAGGAGGAGGGACGGAGTGGGAGAGAGAGAGAGAGAGACATGGAGAGAGAGAGAGAGACAGAGAGGGAGAGACTGCACGCTTCTTGTGGACAGAGATTGCATCTACCAACTCTATTGTATTGAGATTAATTATGATGTTTGTTAAGTGATTATCATATACCAAGCACTGGACTATATACCAAGCACTGGACTCAGCTCTAGGGTAGTTATAAATTAATCAGGTTGGACCCAGTCCCCATCTTAAGTAGTACTTTCCTAAAAACTTAGAACAGTGCTCTACACACAGTAGATGTTTAATAAAATCCATCGATTGATTGAGAGAGACAGAGAGAACGAGAGAGAGATACTGTAGATTGTAAGCCCCTTGTGGGCAGAGATCTTATCTTTTGTAATTAATCACTCAATTAACTGTCTTGTCTTGTCTTATGCCAGCTAGTTGTTTCCCACACATAGTGACACAACGGGCTCATCGCTCCCAGAACACCCGTTCTCTATCTCCAATTGTACTGGTAGTGTATACGTAGAGTTTCCTTGGTAAAATACAGAAGTGGTTTACCACTGCCTCCTTCTGCATTGTAAACTTGAGTGCCCAACCACGACTCTCTCCCGTGCTGCTGCTGCCCAGCACAGGTGAGTTTGTACTTGTAGTAGATTGCCTTCCACTCGCTTGTCACTGCCCAAGCTAGGAATGGAAAGGGTAGGCCTCTGCTTGAGTTTCCCTCCCATATCCGAGACTGGTAGAGTCCTGGAAACTCTTTATGTGCGACCCTGAGAGGGGCCTCAATTAATTACCCTATTGTTATAAATTATGGTATTTCAAAATCTTTAACTATATCCCAAGCACTGTACTAAGCTATGGGATCGATACAAGATAATCAGGTCCCATAAGAGGCTCACAGTCTACCTAGGATGGAGAACAAGTATTGAATTCCCGCTTTGCTGATGAAGGAACTGAGACAACAGAGAAGTTAAGTGACTTGCCCAAGGTCACACGGAAAGTATGTGACAGAGCCAGAATGAGAACCCAGGTCTCTGACTCCCAGACCTGTTCTCTCGCCACTAGGTCATGCTGCTTCTCAAGCAAAGAGAACCCAAAATGAGGGGACCCACGAAAAAATATGAAGAGGATTTGGTGGGATGTAAAGTAAGACCAGGGATAAGGAATTGGAGCAGGAGATTCCACCCATGGAGGTCTATAAGGAAGTGGCAGGCTCTGCTTCACTGGAGAGACGTTGCTCCCGGTGGTTTCGGGGGCAATTCTCGGGTTCTTACCCTCTCCGGGTCTTCGGATGTCTCCGGACGCGGCCCGCGCGTTCATACCAGGAAGAGTCAGCCAGAGGTTCAAAGCTTGGTTGCCGTTTATTTGCTATCAGTGGTTACATGGTTGAAAGAGAGAGAGAGAGAGCGAGAGCGAGAGAGAGAGAGAGAGAGAGGTAGAGAGGAGAGAGAGAGCGAGAGAGCGGGCGCGTGCCCCCCCCCCCCACCTTTGTCTTGTTCGTCTCTTATACCCCCCGTTGCCCGGGGGCAGGGTTTTCTCGGGGGATGGCGTATCGAGGCTTTGACCGCCCTCCAGCCACTAGCCTAACAACAGCTCTGTCCAGTCACGAAGCGTTTGCTCTGGCTCGCCCCCAGCCACCCGTTGCCAACCATCGCTGGCTGCGGATATGGCCTTGAGGTTGCCTCCGAGCCTTGCAGGTGCAAGCTTGTTTTTCTTGCCCTGGTCTCTTTATCTCCTGTTGTTGAGTCTGTTTGGCCTTGAGCCGTTGGGTACGGTTTGTGTGCACATACTGCCTGTCTCATCGCCTTCCCCCGCTCCCTACGGAGAGGTAGACACCTTCTTGCCCACAGAGAGGTTAGAGGCTGAATTTCTCCTTTCCTCATTAGAACTCCTGACTGGGACCTTCTCCCTTGAAGTGGCAGGAATGGCCAATCACACAGTAGTGACATAATTCCTCTTCCTGGAGTTCTTGGAGGTCCAAGGGCTGGAGGGAAAGTCCGGTGGATTAAAGAGAGTTTCAGGATGGAGTTTTGAAGATGGAAAGCCCTGTGGTCTGGTGGATATGAAGGGAAAGGGAATTCCATGTGGAGGAAAGGTGATGAGGTAGGGGTCTGAGTGGGGCAGCTGGGAACGAAGCACAGTGATATGGTGCACCTGAGAGGAATGGAGAATGAAGATAGGAATTCAGTAGGGGAAAATAATGCATATCAATCGATCAATCATTTTTACTGAGCGCTTACTAAATGAAGACCTTGTTACTAAGCTCTTGGGAGAGTTCGATTTAACAATATAACAGGGCTGGTAGCCAGGTTCCCAGCCCATGATGAGCTTACAGTCTAGAGGGAAATGTCTAAATTGGATTGCAGCAGTTTTCAGATGCTCCCAAGCCCTGTCATGCGATGAAGCTCCAAACGTCAGAGCTTAACCAGAAAGCTATTATTAATCACAGAAAGAGAATTATGATTAGTCTGTTGATGCTGTCATAAGAAGGAGTCCCAGAGTGGGAACAACGTGGGACTGAACAGTCATTTAGGTTGTGGAGGCCGGGACCACAGGGAGCCCACGATTCCGGCCTTCCGAGATTCCCGGACAGTCAGCTGTCTCTGCAAAGCCCCGGGCTCGTTCTGCCACGGGGAATCCCCCAGGAAATAACCGGGCTGTCATCTGAGGGGAAAGCGCAGCCGAGAGGTGTAGCGAGGTTCCTGACAGCTCTCATCTCTCATACAGACTTTCCTGTCACTGCCACGAGCATCCAGGACCGATGGGATAGAGTGAACCTCTCTCTCAGCAGTGTTCCGTGCTCTCCAGCCCAGGACAGGTCCAGTGACTCCGGAGAGGAGCAGGGGAAGAGTGAGGGAAATTTCAATAGGAAACTGGATGACCAAGGTCAGAGTCACAATTTCTCTTAATTAAAAGCAGTGTCGCTTAGTGGAAAGAGCATGGCCCCGGGAGTCAGGAGGACCTGGGTTCTAATCCCAGTTCTGCCACTTATCTGGTGTATGACATTGGGCAAGTCACTTCATGTTTTTTGGGCCCCGATCCGGTCCTCAAGGGATTCCCCTTACAGCGGCGGCTGCTTTATCTTGGGGGATGGGGTCCATCTGGAGAAACATCTCAGTTTCCGCGGGAGAGCAGAGAGGGGCTGAGGGCTCCTAGATGTCCCTCCTTGGCTGACCGAACCCAGGAGTCCGAGGGGAGACAGGGGACGAGCCCAACCTGGCAGAGATCGACGACCTCCAGCCCCATGCTGCCCCGGTGAGTGTGTCCTGTGGAGGGAATTGAGGGTCGGGTAGAGGTCAGCAGCCCGTAGTGAGTCTGTGGAGAAGCTCGCACTTGGCCTCCAGGTTGAAGGCTTTGCAGACAAGTTCACAGAAGCAGAAATCAGGCTTCAGCAGGGACGACACAGTGACAGGTACCACGGCACAAGCCACTAGGACTGGAATCACTTCCTTTGCTCAGTTTATCAGTCGCATGGACTTTGTACCTGGACCAGCACTCATCTGCTGTTTGTTCTAGGACACCGTCGCTGACATCACTTCATCGGCCCTCCGTCGGCCTTCTCTCATCACTCCATCAGCGCTCCATCGTCATTCCATCATCCCTCCATCATCCTTCCATCCCCAGATATTGTCAGCTCGTTGTGGGCAGGGAACATGTCTACCAACTCTGTTGGATTGTCCTCTCCTTAACGCCTTAGTCCAGTGCTTTGCACACAGTAAGCACTCAGGAAATACCATTGATTAACCATTTCTCACAGCCCTATGCCAAGCCAGAGGCGAAGTATGTAATTGGGGTCCCAAGTCAGACCCTTCTATATTTAACCAGACTTCACTCTGCAGTTCATTTTCCACGTACAGAGACAGCTGCAATCAGATTCCTCGTACTCGCACCTTTGTGTGTGTGTGTGTGTGTGTGTGTGTGTGTGTGTATGTGTTTGTGTGTGTGTGTGTGCACACGCGTGTGTGTGTGCTCAGGGAAGGGTAGGAGAATCAAGGAGCAAATCCCAGACTTTAAGGAAGGGGGCCATCTGGGTAGGGAACAGTGGGGAATGTTCGCCATCTCTCCTCAGAGAACAGGTTTGGGGGTTAGGGAAGAGTGACTAGAAACGTTTATGGGTGTATGCGTCTACCAACATGTTTGTATTGTACTCTCCCAAGTGATTAGCACAGTTCTCTGCGCACAGTAAGCACTCGATAAACACGATTGGCCCTGTGCGACTGTCAGTCTGTGGGAGAACCCCGGTTTGTGAGTGAGCGGAAATCAATCAATCAATCAATCAATCGTATTTATTGAGCGCTTACTGTGTGCAGAGCACTGTACTAAGCGCTTGGGAAGTACAAGTTGGCAACATATAGAGACAGTCCCTACCCAACAGTGGCCTCACAGTCTAAAAGTCTAAATACATGTGAGGTTATTATGCGTTTGGTTACATGTATGTTTAGCTGTGATTTTGGGTGTAAGAGTGAATTTGTGTGCTCCAGGGTGTCTTGTAGAGTTGGCATATCCTTGCCTTTTTTGTCCCCTGGGGGCTCGATACACACCGTTATTACTATTATCAGCCAGTCACTCAACTTAGTACAGTGGTCTGAACACACTGAGCGCTGAATAAATAGAATTGAATGAATCAATATTTACTGATATTTACTTTTTCAGTTCTGGGCCCTGGGTAAGTGCTCAAAAATATGATCGATTGATTGAGACTTGATTTACGATGCCTGCTCTGCAACTGGATTGCTTTGTGACCTAGGGGCAGTGACTTAACCAGCCTAGGATCTCTCTCCGTCTTACACTCTGAGCCCCTGTGGGACAGGAATTGTGTCTGATCTGATCCTTTTGTTTTTACTCCAGCAAATGGAAGAATTTAGGCACACAACCTATTACTAAATACAATAATGATATCATTACTAGTAATGACTATGAAAATATAATGATATGCTCTTTAGCACGAGTCTGGGGGTTGGAATGAAAGTTGGAAAATGGGAGGTGGTATGGGAGAAGGGAAGAAAAGTTACTTTAGCTCCATCTGTCTTGTCAAATCCACAGTCTCTCATCAATCTATCTTTCCTTCCTTCCATCCATCCATCCTTCCAACCATTCATCTATCCATCCACCCATCCCTCCGTCCAGAGCACAGGCTTGGAAGTCAGAGGTCGCGGGTTCTAATCCCCATTCCACTACTGGTCTGCCATGTGACCTTGGGCCAGTCACTTCACTTCTCTGTGCCCTAGTTACCCCATCTGCAAAATGGGGATTGAGACTGTGAATCTCTTGTGGGCCAGAGATTGTGTCCAACCTGATTACTTTGTATCTACTCTAGGACTTAGAGCAGTGCTTGACACATAGTAAGCATTTAACATAGTAAGCATTTAACACCAAAATTATTACTATTACTATTACCAATGGTATTTATTGACCACATCCTGGGTGCAAAGCTCTGTAGTAAGCTCTCAGGAGAGTTGGAAAGAGATAAAATGCGTTGTTACTGCTCTCCAGGAGATTATGATCTAATGGGGGCGATAGACACAGAATAAATTACGTAGGAAAGAAAGGAGAGAAGGAAAAGATGAGAAAGTAGACGAACGCTTGATTCAAGAGTACAGTTTTTATGGTCACTATGAACAGAGCTTCAGCGGATTTGAAATCAGGACAAGTCAGAAGAAGCAGCCAGTGTGAAGAACGCGGGCCTGGGATTCAAATGGACATGGGTTCTCATCCCGGTTCCACCACATGTCTGCTGTGTAACCTTGGACCGGGTCGCTTAACTTCTCTGGGCCTCACTTCCCTCATCTGTAAAATGGAGAATGAGATCTGAGCTTCATGGGGGACATGGACTCTGTCTAATCTGATTAGCTTGTAACTACTCCAGCACTTAGTACAGTGCCTGATATAGAGTACGCACTTCGGAAAGACCATAGGAAAAAGTTACAGATAGCTGATTGACTGACAGATTGAATGTATCAGGTTGTGAATTAGACAAATGGTTGTGAATTAGACAAACGTGAAAGCATTCGCAGTGTCTAAAGACTGTCGTTGAAACCAGGAACCGTTGGGACACTGGGATTCAGCTTCCGCTGTTTCCATGGGAACCCCGAGGGCCGGCACCATCACTGATACTGCTGGGACCGGTCTCTGGTCTCCCAGGAGCCTCAGGAGCCACGTGACCAGAGGGTGCGTGGTTTTCCCAGGCCACGAGGTCCCTCGGCAGAGCCCCGAGCCATCCTCCAGGGATCCCCCTCGGAGCAGCTCTTGCTTTATCTACCGGGACAGGGCCCTGTCTGGAGAGCTTCTCAGGGTCTAGGGGAGAGTGGAGAGGGATTGAGGGCTACTTTCTGTTCCTTTCTGGTTGACTGAACCCATGAGTCTGAGGGGAAAGAGGGAACCAGCCTAGCCCTGCAGAAGAAAGCGACACTCAGCCCCACGCTGACCCGGTAAGAGTGACTGGGGATGAGTGGGATGGAAGGGCAGAATGGGACGAGTATAAGGATGGAAGAGATGGAGTCAGTCTGGGGCCTAAGGTTGGGTTAGACCAGGGCCGCAGCCCCCAGCGGGTAGGAGTGCTAGCAGGTGGGGAGGTGTTTTCCAGTTCAGTAATCATCAGCCATCGCAAACCTATCCTCCTTGCTCCTCAAACCTTGCTACCATGCCAACTACCTGCCAGGCTACAGTGTTCCAGCACAACGTCAGCACTGTGAACAGTCACTTTGACCTTCAGAGGATCCCAGAATCTCTTGCAGAGGGTAAAGGACAGGCAGGGCTGAGAGACTATGACGAGCTTTGGAAAGCGACTGGCACTATCAGCAATTCCTCCCTGTAAGAGTTCTTCCTAAATGTTGGGAAATGACAAATAGGGGGAAAGGTCGGAATCCCTGCCCTCATGGGCTTTCCAGCCTACTATGCAATGTTGACTCAGTCTAATTTACTATCAATCAATTAATCTTGAATCATACAGATTGAGCACTTGTGAGCACTAAGCAAATGGCACTGCCCTAAGCGCTGGGGTAGATACAAGTTAGGCAGGTTGAATACACACTTCGTTCCACATGGGGCTCACAGTCTTTACCCCCATTTTACAGATGAGCTAACTGAAGCTCAGAGAAGTTAAATGACTTGCCCATGGTCACACAGCAGACATGAGGCTGAGCCGCAATTAAAACCCAGGTCTTTCTTACCCTTTCGGACTCCCAGACCTCTGCTCTATGCATTTTAGAACACCATAACAGACACATTCTCTGCCCCTTCCAGAAGGAAATAAAGAATGGAAAGATGAATATGCAATTATTGCATGCCATGTTACAGATGAGGAAACTGGGGCCCAGAGAAGTGAAACGACTTGCCCAACGTACCTCATCAAGCAAAGGGACAGAGCCAGGATTAGAACCAAAGTCCTCTGATTCCCACTAAGCTATGTTTGGGATAGTACAATAGAACAGAGTTGGTAGATGTGTATGTTGCCCTCCAGGAGCTCACAGTCAAGAGGAGAACTCCTGGGCCCATGCTTTCTCCACTAAATGAGGATGGACATGAGGTGATTCACGCTTGAGTTAGGTGAAGTGGATTTACAGGGCTGGGAAATGAACCGAGGATGCTGGTCGGTGTGGAGGGTTGGTTGGAGATTTTAGCAGTGCTCAGAATTCAGAAAGAACTGTGCTTTCTGATTTTGAGTGGATAAGAGAGGGAGTTCAAGGCTAGGATTGAAACGGGAGATTCGATCACGAGTAACAATTAGAAAATTTCCTTGAGGGCTGAGAAGATGTGTTAAACAATGGAAAGAGGCTGAAATGCAGTCATCCGGCGGAGAGCCTGCAAACTGATTGTGACTTTTTGTTACTTGTGAAAAAACAAAACTTGTCAGGAGAGAAGGTTGAGGAGTGGAGAGATGTAGGCTGAGCGATGCTTTAGCAAGGTACTAGATGAATTATGACGTATGCTCGTGTTTGTGTGCGCTCAAGTGTAAATACAGATATGTCAGCAAATGGAATCAGTTTGGAGAATACGTGGTTTTGTTATTGTTGTTGTTTGGTTTATGATATCGTTAAGGGCTCATTATGTGTCAGGTACTGTATTAAGCACAGGGGTGGATACAAGCTATTCAGGTTGGTCATAGTCCATGCCTCATAGGGTGCTCACAGTTGTAAGCCCCATTTTTCAGATGAGGTAACCGAGGCATAGAGAAGGTGACTGGCCCCAGGTCATGCAACAGACAAAGAACGGAGACAGGATTAGAATCCAGGTCCTTCTCTTTACCAGGTCTATTCTCTCTCCGGTAAATGGATGAATTTCCTTGTAAAGGCACTTCTTGTTTGACCCTAAAACTACCGAAAACATTTCCCAACATTCACCTTTATTTTCTCTGACCTCTGCTGCTACTCATTTTTGTTTCTGTCTTCTCAACCAAAAATAATTCTCTTGAAATTTATTAAGTGCTTACTATGTGCTAAGCAAATAACAAACCGTATAAACAGACCATATCCCATAAGATATTCACTAAGTAAGAGGGAAAACAGGTGTCGAATCCCCATTTTACTATTGAGAAAACTGAGGTGTAGAAAAATTAGGTCACTTGCCCATGGCTATGCAGCAGAGAACGGGTAGAGTTGGAATTAGAACACAGGTCCTCTGACTCCCAGGCCTGTGTTCTTCCCAATAGTGCATCCTGCTTCTACACAGTTTGAAGCTTGGTTCTTCCAATAGAATTGAAGCTCCTTGGGGACAGTCAGTGATCATATGTACTAATACCGTGTCCTCTGTAGGTACTCAATGAATAGTACCTACCGTTGACTCAGATTGACTCAGTCTTATTCCTTCACCCGCAACATCAATGTCTCTAAATTGAAGTCTTCCTTCTTCCTGAGCAGTGAGTCCACATCATTCCCAAAAAATGTTCAATGTCTTCACGGTGAACTCACAGATCATTTTAAAGTCAGTAACTGTCTCCTCTCCAAAGAGAATCACCCGCAAGTCAATTTCTTCACTCTTCCCATCAGTGGACTCTAACTTTGGATCTTCCCTCATCCATTGTAGAAAGTTAATGCTGTCTCCCAAAAATGCCCAACCTGTCTATGGTGACGGATTTCCTCCTGCTGGGATTCTGACACATCCGGGAGCTGCAGCTCGTCCATGCCGCACTGTTCCTCCTGGTCTACCTGCCGGCTTTGGTGGGGAATCTCCTCATCATCACCGTCATCATCCTCGACCGGCGCCTCCACACCCCCATGTATTTCTTCCTCAGGAACCTGTCTGTCATCGACCTCTGCCTCATCACTGTCATCGTCCCGAATTCCGTCCTCAACTCCTTGACCAATAACAACTCCATCTCCTTCTTGGGCTGTGCTGCTCAGGTCTTCCTGCTGGTCCGGTTTGTCAGTTCAGAGTTTCCCATCCTCACAGCTATGTGCTACGACCACTACGCCGCCATCTGTCACCCCCTGTGCTATGAGATTATCATGACCTACACGGCCTGTGGAAAGATGGCAGCCGCCTCCTGGCTCAGCGGGGTGTTATTTGGGGTCCTGTATTCAGCTTCAACTTTCCCCCTGAGCTTCTGTAGGTTGAACCTCGTCCAGCAGTTCTTCTATGATGTCCCCAGTCTGCTGAAGATCTCCTGCTCCGAGGAACATGTCGCCATTCATGTGGGCGTCACCGGTGGGGTAGCTTTATGTTCAGGCTGCTTTGTTTTCATCATTATCTCCTACGTGCACATCCTCTAGGCTGTGCTGAGGATGTCGGCCACCGAGGGCCAGGCCAAAGCCTTGTCCACCTGTCCGCCTCACCTCGCCGTCGTCACCATCTTCCTCGTTATGGCCGCCATTGCCTACCTCAAGTCCGTGCCTGACTCCCCTTCGACCCCGGACCTGCTCGTGTCCGTGTTCTACACTATGGTGGCCCACCCTGAACCCCGTCATCTACAGCTTGGGAACCGGAACCGGGACATGAAGTCCGCCCTGGGGAGAGTCCCAAAGGGGAGATTCCTCTTCCCTCCTCTAAAGGGATAAAATGTATGTTTCCCTTTCCTGACCATACCATTCCCCATCAGGGTTCTGACAGTGGGGGTATCCATATAAAGAGCTGTCCAAAGAGAAAGTCCAGCATCTGAGGACTTCTCAGTGTCTGGGACAGAGGTTGATAAGACGTGTGTGACTGTAAGCATGGTGTGGGCAGGGATTGTCTCTGTTTATTTTGAATTGTACTTTCCAAGCTCTTAGTACAGTGTTCGGCACACGGTAAGCACTCAATAAATATGACTGATTGAATGAATGAAAAAATGACTGGCAAGTGATTGTTTGGGCGGCATCATGGCTTAGTGGAATGAGCATGTGGCTGGGAGTCAGGAGATTGGAAAGGTCTGCCCCGTTCTGCCACTGACCTGCTGTATGACCTCAAAAATCTCCAGTGGCTACCAATCAACCTACGAATCAGGCAAAAACTCCTCACCCTCGGATTCAAGGCACTCCATCACCTCGCCCCCTCCTACCCAACCTCCCTTCTCTCCTTCTACAGCCCAGCCCGCACCCTCCGCTCCTTTGCCACGAATCTCCTCACCGTGCCTCGTTCTCCCCTGTCCCGCCGTCGTCCCCGGCCCATGTCATCGCCCTGGCCTGGAATGCCCTCCCTCCGCACATCCGCCAATCTAGCTCTCTTCCTCCCTTCAAAGCCCTACTGAGAGATCACCTCCTCCTGCTGGCCTTCCCAGACTGAGCCGCCTCCTTCTTCTCCCCCTCCTCCCCCTCCTCACCCCCCCCCCGCCTTACCTCCTTCCCCTCCCCACAGCACCTGTATATATGTTTGTACGTATTTATTACTTTATTACTTTATTTATTTTATTTGTACATATTTATTCTATTTATTTTATTTTGTTAATATGTTTTGTTTTGTTTTCTGTCTCCCCCTTCTAGACTGTGAGCCCGTTGTTGGGTAGGAACCCTCTCTATATGTTGCCAGCTTGTACTTCCCAAGCGCTTAGTACAGTGCTCTGCACACAGTAAACGCTCAATTAATACGATTGAATGAATGAATGACCTTGGTCCAGCCACGTAAACTCTTTGGGTCTCTCTGTAAAATCAAAATTGAACATATCAATAAATCGGAGAGTGAAAAGGGAGCAGGGATGCAATCATGGAAATTGTCCCCCACATTTGACTGCCTGTTTACTTGTTTTGATGTCTGTCTTCCCCTTTCCGGACTGTGAGTACGTTGTGCGCTGGGATTATCTCTATTCATTGCTAATTGTACTTTCCAAACCATTAGTAAATGCTCTGCACACAGTAAGCAGTCAATGAATATGATTGAATGAATGAATGCATTTGACTGAGCAAATTTTATCTCTAATTCATTCATTCATTCATTCATCCATCCATCCATCCATCCATCCATCCATCCATCCATCCATCCATCCATCCATCCTTTCTGACCACCCATCCGTCCATCGATCTGTCTGTTCACCCATCTATCTATCTATCCACCCACCCACCCACCCATCCACCTATCCACAGTAATAATAATAATAGTGGACATCCACATGGATGTCCCTGGTGACTCCTCTGCCGCCCGCCTTCTATCTCTCTTTTTCGCTGTCAACCTTCTGCTCCACCCCACCTCACCCAGTCACCAACCTGGCTACACCCTCGACCTCACCATCTCCTACCTCTGCACTATCTCCATCCTCACCAACTCTGAAATCCCTCTCTCTGATCATAACCTTCTCACCTGCCTCCTCATTCACACTCCTCTCTCCCGTAAATGTATATTACTACTTCACAGAGATCTCCGCGCTCTCGTCACCATCCACCTTTCTCAACGCATAACACCCCATCTCGCCTTCCTATCCTCTCTACCTAATATTGATGACCAGATTACTGCTCTCAACTCTACCCTCTCTACTCAACTCAACTCGCTCGCTCCCCATTCCCTTTGCCGCTCTCGTACTACTAACGCACAGCCTTGGAACACTGCCACTGTCTGCCTCCTTCTCTCCACCAAGCCAACTTTGTTCACTTCAGGTTTATCCTTTCCTGCCTTAACACTGTCATCTCCTCTGCCAAGCAAAACTATTTCTCCTCCCATATTGACACCCATGCCCCTCATCCCCGTCCGCTTTTCCGTATATTTAACACCCTTCTCAGGCCCCCTGTTCCTCCCCCTCCTCCATCCCTTACCACCAACGATCTGGTCTCCTACTTTATTAGTAAAATTAATTCCATCAGATCTGAATTCCCCAAAGTCACTCCTCCCCCTTCTCCAACGCCCCCGCTTTCACCTTCTCTGCCACTCTCCCATCCTTCCCAGCAGTATCTTTAGATGAGATCTCCTTCCGCCTCTCAAGTGCTATTCCACCCACCTGTGCTTCAGACCCTATTCCCTCTCATTTTATGAAATCTCTCGCCCCTTCCCTTCTCCCGCACTTACCTTCCATCTTCAACTCGTCACTCTCCACTGGTCCCTTCCCCTCTGCCTTCAAACATGCTCACGTCTCTCCCATCCTAAAAGAACCCCTCTTCACCCCATGTACCCTTCTAGTTATCGCCCTATATCCCTCCTACCATTCCTTTCCAAACTCCTAGAACAAGTCGTCTACACCCGCTGCCTCTAATTCCTCAACGCCATTTCTCTCCTTGACCCCTTCCAATCTGGCTTCTGTCCCCTACACTCCACTGAACCCGCCCTCTCAAAGGTCACCAATGACCTCCTTCTTGCCAAATCCAACGGCTCGTACTCTATCCTAACCCTCCTCGACCTCTCAGCTACCTTTGGCACTGTGGACCACCCGCTTCACCTCAACGTGCTATCCAAACATGGCTTCACTGACTCCGTCCTCTCTTAATTCTCCTCTTATCTCTCCGGCCGTTCATTCTCCGATTCCTTCGCGGGCTCCTTCTGACCCCTCGCATCCCCTTACTGTAGGGGTTCCTCATGGGTCAGTTCTTGGTCCTCTTCTGTTCTCTATCTACACTCACTCCCTTTGGTAAACTCATTCACTCCCACGGCTTCAGCTATCATCGCTACGCTGATGACACCCAAATCAACATCTCTGCCCCTGCTCTCTCTCCCTCCCTTCAGGCTCGGGTATCCTCCTGCCTTCAGGACATCTCCAGCTGGATGTCTGCAACTCAATATGCCCAAGACTGAACTCCTTCACTTCCCTCCCAAACCCTGCCCTCTCCCTGACTTTCCCATCACTGTAGACGGCACTACAATCTTTCCCGTCTGGCAAGCCTGCAACCTTGGCGTCATCCTCGACTCTGCTCTCTCGTTCAACCCTCACATCCAATCCATAACGAATAACTGCCGGCCTCCCCTCGGCAACATCGCCAAGATCTGCCCTTTCCTCTCCATCCAAATCATTACCTTGCTCGTTCAATCACTTACCCTATCCCGACTGGATTACTGCATCAGCCTCCTCTCTGTTCTCCCATCCTCCTGTCTCTCCCCACTTCGGTCTGTACTTCACGCTGCTGCCCTTATCATCTTTGGGCAGAAACGCTCTGGGCATGTTATCCCCTCCTCAAAAATCTCCAATGGCAGCCAGTCAACCTACGCATAAAACAAAAACTCCTCACTCTCGGCTTCAAGGCTTTCCACCACCTAGCCCCCTCCTACCTCACCTCCCTTCTCTCCTTCTACAGCCCAGCCCATACCCTCTGCTCCTCTACGGCTAGCCTCCCCACTGTACCTCGTTCTCGCCTGTCCCGTAGTCAACCCCTGGCCCACGTCCTTCCCCTGGCCTGGAATGCCCTCCCTCCACACATGCGCCAAGCTAGCTCTCTTCCTCCCTTCAAAGCCCTACTGAGAGCTCACCTCCTCTAGGAGCCCTTCCCATATTGAACCCCCTTTTTCCTCTCCTCCTCCCCATCCCCCCTGCCCTACCTCCTTCCCCTCTCCACAGCACTTGTATATATATATTTGTACAGATTTATTACTTTATTAATTTTACTTATACATATTTACTATTCTATTTATTTTGTTAATGATGTGCATTTAGCTTTAATTCTATTTGTTCTGACGACTTTGACACCTGTCTACATGTTTTGTTTTGTTGTCTTTCTCCCCCTTCTAGACTGTGTGCACACTGATAGGTAGGGACCGTCTCTATGTGTTTCCAATTTGTACTTCCCAAGCGCTTAGTACGGTGCTCTGCACAAAGTAAGCGCTCTATAAATACGATTGAATGAATGAATGGTACTTGTAAAACGCTTACTAAGGGCCAGGCGCTGTGCTAAATGCTGAGGCGAGTACAAGCTAATCAGGTTTTACACATTCTCTATCCCATGTGCGGCTCACAGTCTCATTCCCCATTTTACAGATGAGATAACTGAGGCACAGAAAAATGAAGTGCTTTGCCCAAGGTCACAGAGCAGACAATTCACCCATCCTTCCATCCATCCATCCATCCATCTATCCATCCATCTACCCACCCACCCGTCCATCCATCCATCCATCCTACAACCCATCCATGCATCCATCTCTCCATCCATCCATCCATCAATAAATCAATGATATTTGTTCAATGCATCCTGGCTGTAAAGTACTATAGTGAACAGTTCAGAGAGATCAAAATAAATTCAACCCCATCCCTGTTTTCCAAGAGCTTAAAATCTAACAGGGGAGATAGACACAGATATAGTTAATGGGAGAACAAAGAAGAGAATGGAAATAATGGTAAATAAATGATTATACATTTAAAGAGTACGTTTTAATAAAGCCACTATTTACAAAACTATAATGATGGGTGTGAGTGCAAAAATGGAGAAGTAGCTTAGGATACTGATTAGTAGTTAAGAGAAATGACGTAGTGAGAAGAAAAATGAATCGTGCGAGGCATTCTGGAGGTGGTGGGATGATGGAGGGGCTTTTAAGATGGGGAAAACTGTGTTCTGATGGACTGAAAAGGGGGAGAAGGAAATGTGGGTTGACAGATTATTTCTCCATTTTCCATCACTGAGATATTTTGAAAGGGGACAGGGCCATTCAGAAGAGAGAACACGGTGACCTCCTCGCCCCAGTTTGGTTCACTGTCTCAACTCTGAGATAGAAGGGGACGAACCTTAGGCTACAACCTATTCATTCTGAAACCAGGAATTTTCCTTTCAAGTCCACCCAGTCAGTATCAGTGATTCGTTCCATTAACCCCATTCTCAGAACCCCTCAGCACCTCCCAAACTGATAATAATAATAATACCAATAATAATAAGTGCATTTATTAAGTGCTTACTATGTGTCAAGCACTGTTCTAAGCGCTGGGGTAGATATAGCGGAATCAGGTTGTCCCACCTGGGGCTCACCGTCTTACTGGCAGTGCCAAAGGAGAAATTTGCTTCACACAAAGTATCTCCACTTTGTTTTCCCTAGCTTAGGAGGTCTTCAGGGCTATCAAGGAGAACATATGAGATGAAAAAGAGGAAATTTGCTCTAAGAGGAAACTCTCCTGCTGTAGTTTCTCTATCCAAAGTTTTCAAGGCCTGAAAAGACAATATTTGGGGTTAAAAAAGGGAGAATTTTGCTTCATGCAAAAACCCCCTTCTTTATTCGTGCACCCAAGATCTTCAGGGCCTCGAAAGAGAGTACTTGAGGTGCCAAAGAGGAAATCTGTTTCCCTGAAAATACATCTCCTGGTCCTTTCTCTACCTCGGACCTTCAAGGTCTTTTAATTGAGAATGAATAAAGAGAATATTTGAGGCGAAAAGGGAGAAACCTTCTGCATGCGAACAATCTTGGCTTTTCTTTTTCTGACTGAGGATTTCGAGGCCTCCGAAAGAGGGTATTTGAGGGGAAAAATGAGAAGGTTTGTCTCATGCACACAATCTTCAATTGATACTTTTCTAAGGTCTTTAAGGTCTCAAAAGAGAATCTTTCCAGGGACAAAGGAGAACTTCGATTTATGCAAATCATTTCCTGCTTTCATTTTATTCACTAAGTTCTTGAGTGCCTGAAAAAATATTATATGGCATTAAAAAAGGGGGAATTTTACTTCATGCAAACACTGTCCTGCTTATTTGTCCATCTTAGGTCTTCAAGGCCTTCGAAGGGCATCTGAGAGGTGATGAATGATCCATTTGCTGCATGCAAACAATTTCGAACTTTAATTCCCTAAGGTCTTCAAGGCCTTACAAGAGAATTATTTAGGTGAAAAGGGAGAAGTGTGCTTCATGTGACAGATACATCTCCTGTTCATTGCTCCAATTCAGGCCTCCCAGGCTTATTCACTGAGAACGAATAGAGACTATTTGAGGTTCAAAAGGAGAAATTTGCTTCATGCAAACCATTTCCAGCTTTTATTTCTCCATCTGAAGTCTTCAAGGCCTCCAAAGGGAATGGTGAGGTGAAAACAGAGAAATTTGCTTCATGTCAAACCAGCTCCTGCTTTCATTTGTCTACCTAAGTCTTCAAGACCTGAAAAGCAGTTATTTGAGATGAAAAAGGGGAAATGAGCTTCATGCAAAGCCTTGCAGCTTAGATTTCTCTACCGAAGTTCTTCAAGGCCAACAGAGGGCAAATTTGAGGAGCATAAGGAAAAATCTGCTTCGTGCAAACCATCTCCAGTTTTTATTTCTCTACTTAAGGTTTTCAAGGCCTTAAAAGTAGAAAATATTTGAGGTGAAAAATGAGAAATTCGCTTCCTGCAAATTCCTCCAGCTTTTATTGTTCTACCCAACATCTTCTAGGCCAGATGAGAGGGCATTTGTGGTGCATAAGGAGAAATTTGGTTCATGCAAACCGTCTCCAACTTCTATTTCTCTACTTCAGGTCTTCAAGGCCTTATAACAAGATAATGTTTGAGGTGGAAAGGGAGACATTTGCTTCCTGCAAAGACTTTCAGCTTTGATTTCTCTACGCAACGTCTTCAAGGTCAATAGAGAGAGTATTTGAGATGTATAAGGAGAAATCCGCTTCGTGCAAACCATCTCCAGCTTTTACGTCTCTACTTAAGGTCTTCAAGGACTTAAAAAAAGAGAGTATTTGAGGTGCAAAAGAAGTAATTTGCTTCCTGCAAAGACCTCCAGGTTTGATTTCTCCACCCAAGTTCTTCTAGGTCAGAAGAGAGAGTATTTGAGGTACATATTTTAAAAATTTGCTTCATGCAAACCGACTCCCACTTTTTCTTCCCTGTCTAAAGTCTTCAAGGCCTCAAAAGCAAGTATTTGAGATGAAAAGGAGAACATTTCCTTCGTGCCAACAACTTCCAGCTTTGATTTCTCTATCGAGGGTCTTCAAGCCCAGAAAAGAGACAATTTGAGGTGGAAAAGGAGAACTTTGCTACATGCAAAGAGTCTGCAGCTTTGATTTCTCTACCAAGGGTCTTCAAGGCCCTGGAAGAGGATATTTGAGGTGACAAAGGAGAAGGTTTCATGCAATCTCCCCATGTGTATTTCTCCAACGTCTCCAAAGAGACTATATCTACTGCAAAAGGAGAAATTAGCTTTATGCAAACAATTTCCTGCACCGATTTTTCTAAATCTGATCTTCAAGGCCTGGAAAAAATAAATAAATAAATAAATAAATAAATAAATAAATAAATAAATAAATATATATATATATATATATATATATATATATATATAGGGTTAAAGAAGGATAATTTTACTTCATGCAAATACTTACCCGCTTATCCATCCTCCGTTTGTCTTCAAGGTCTTTGAAAGAGAGAATACCTGAGGTGAGAAATGATGAGTTTTCATCCCGCAAGCAATCTCCAGCTCTTATTGCCGTAAGGTCTTAGGTTTTTAAGGCCTCAAAAGCGAATATTTGAGGTGGGAAAGGAGAAATTTGTTTCATGCCAAGTCTAGCTTTTATTTCTCTAAGGTCTTCAAGGCCTGAAGAGATAGTATTATGGCATTTAAAAAAGAGAGTTTTCCTTCATGCAAAAAAAGTCCTGTTTATTTGTTAACCTAGGGGCTTCAAAGCCTTTCCGGGAGAATATATGAGGTGAAACATTATGAGTTTACTTCAGGCAAACAATCTCCAGGTGTTGCTTCTGTTAGGTTTTCATCTTCAAGGCCTCCAAAGAGAACATTTGAGAGGGAAAAGGAGAAATTTGGTTCATGCAAGCCAGCTCTAGTTTTGATTTCTCTAAAAGACTTCAAGGCCTCCAAAGATTATACTTGAGGTGGTAAAGGAGAAATTTTCTTCATGCAAACAAACTCTAGTTTTATTTCTCTAAGGTCTGCAAGGCCTGAAGAGATAGTATTATGGCATTTAAAAGAGAGAATTTTGCTTCATGCAAAAAAAGTCCTGTTTATTTGTTAACCTAAGGGCTTCAAGGCCTTTCCAGGAGAATATATGAGGTGAAACATTATGAGTTTACTTCAGGCAAACAATCTCCAGGTGTTGCTTCTGTTAGGTTTTCATCTTCAAGGCCTCCAAAGAGAGCATTTGAGAGGAAAAAGGAGATATTTGGTTCATGTAAGCCAGCTCTAGTTTTGATTTCTCTAAAAGACTTCAAGGCCTCCAAAGAGTATACTTGAGGTGGGAAAGGAGAAATTTTCTTCATGCAAACAAACTCTAGTTTCATTTCTCTAAGGTCTTCAAGGCCTGAAGAGATAGTATTTGGCATTAAAAAAGGAGGAGTTTGCTTCATGACAAAAAGTGTCCTGCTTATTTGTCAACCTAAGGGCTTCGGGCCATCAAAGAAAATATATCAGTTGGAAAAGGATGAATTTGCTTCATGCAAACAGTCTCCAGCTGTTATTTCTGTATACAAGGTCTTCAGGTCAAAGCTTCCAGGGAAGATACACTTCCTGTGCACTACTCCATCTCAGGCCTTCAGGGCCTTGTAATTGGGAGTATTTGAGGTGAAAAAGGAGACATTTGCTTCATGCAAACCATCTCCAGCTTTTACTTCTCTGACTAAGGAGGAGGAGGGAAAGGAGAAACTTTACAACATGCAAACAACATCCAGCTTTTGTTTTTCTACCTAAGGTCTTCTAGGCCAGAAAAGAGAATAGTGGAGGTGAAATTGGAGAAATTTGGTCCATGCAATCCAACTCTAGTTTTGATTAATAAAGACGTCAAAACCTCCAAAGGGAATATTTGAGGTGGGAAAGGAGAAAATTGCTTAATGCAAACAGAGTACAGCTTTTATTTCTCTAAGGTCTTCAAAGCCTGAAGAGATAGTATATGGCCTTAAAAAAGGAGAAGTTTGCTTCATGCAAAAACTGTCCTGCTTGTTTGTCAACCTAAGGGGTTCAGGGCCATCAGAGAGAATTTATGTAGTGAAAAATGATGAATTTGCTTCATGCAAGCCGTCTCCGGCTTTTATGTCTCTATACAAGGCAGACCTTCAAAGGCAGATGCACTTCCTGTGCATTACTCCACTTCAAGGCCTTGTACTTGAGAATGAATAGAGAATATTTGAGGTACAAAAGCAGAAATTTTCTTCATGCAAACCTTCTCCAGCTTTTACTGGAAAAAGGAGAAAATTTCATGCAGACAATCTCCAGTTTGTATGTCTCTAACACATTCAGGGCCTCAAAGGAGAAGATTTCAAGTGAAAAGGGGGACATTTGCTTTAGGCAAAACAATTTCCTGCCCTCATTTTTCTAAATCAGACCGTCAAGGAATTAGAAAAAAATGCGAGGTTAAAGAAGGAGAATTTTGCTTCATGAAAAAAAGTGCCTGCTCATTTGACTACCTTAGTTTTCCAAGGCATTTACAAGAGAATATATGAGGTGAAAAATGCTTTGTGTACTTCATGTACACAATCTCCAGGTGTTATTTCTGTAAGGTCTTAGGTCTTCGACACCTCTAAACAGAATATTTTAATTGATAAGGCATAAACATGCATCATGCAGTCCAACTCTAGCTTTTATTTCTCTCAGGTCTTTAAGGCCTGAAGTGATAGTGTATGGCATTAAAAAGGAGACTTTCGATTCAGACAAAAAATGTCCTGCTTACCTGATAACCTAAGGCCATCAAAGAGAATATCTGTGGTGAAAAAGGAGGAACTTGCTTCATGCAAACAATCTCCAGCTTTGATTTCTCTATGCGAGGTCTTCAAGGCAGATCTTCCAGTGCAGATATACTTTTTGTGCATTCCTCCACCTCAGGCCTTCAAAGCCTTTTATTTGAGAATGAACAGAGTTTATGTGGAGTTGTAAAAAGGAGAATCCCCAGTATTTTCCTTCTCTTATGTCTTCAAGACCTCAAAAGTGAATACTGGAGGGAAAACATAGAAAATGGGTTTCATGCAAACTACCTCCAGCTTTTATTTCTCTACCCTAAGAACCTTAAGGCCAGAAAAGAGAAAAATCGAATTGAGAAAGGAGAAACGTACTTCATGGAAAAATCGTCTCCCGCCTTTACGTCTCTATCTAAGGCCTTCAAGGATGCAGAAGAGAATATTTGAAGTGGGAAAGGAGAAACGTTGCTTCAGGCGAACCACCTCCAGCCCTTATTTCGCTGCCAAAGGTCTTCAAGGCCAGAAAAGAGAATATTTGAGGTGACAGTGGTGAAATTTGCTTTATACAAACAATCTCTAGCTCTTACTTCTCTAAAGGTCCTCAAGGCCTGAAAAAAGAATGTTTGAGTTGAAATTGGGGAAATTAGCTTCATGCAAACCATTTCCTAATTTCTCATACTGTATGTCTTCAAGACCTGGAGGGAGAATATAAGTGTGAAAAAGGACAGATTTTCTTCATGAGAACAATCTACTGCTTTTGTTTCTCTGCCTAAGGGCCAGAGAAGGTAATACATGGAGTTGAAAAGGGAGAAACTTCCTTGATACAAAAACTCAACTCATAATTTTCCACCTAAGGTCTTGAAGACCTGAAGGGAAAATGTACAAACTGGAAAAGGCGAAATTGGCTTCCTGCAGAAACACCTCCTGACTTCAGGCCTTCAAGGCCAATAAAATGAGAATGAATAGAGTATATTGGTTGTGAAAGGGAGAAATTTGTTTCATGCAAAAAATCTGCTTTGATTTTTCTCCATTAGGTCTTCAGGGCCTGAAAAGAAAATATTTGAGGTGAGAAAGGAGAGGGTTGCTCCGTGCAGATACCTCTCCTGTTCATTACACCACTTGAGGCCTTCAAGGCATTTTAAAGGAGATTATTGACTCGTTGTGTCACTCGGACCCCGGCCACCTCTGTTGATGACCCATTGAGTCACCAAGCCACTGACTAGACATCTCAGAGGCTTCAGTGAGGGGCGAACAAAGCTTCCAGTTCCAGGTAAGAACCCAGGACACAGGGGAGTAGAAGGGGAAGAAGGCTTGGACATGAAAGGGAGTCGAAGAAAAGGAATCCGTTTAAACAAGATCTAAACGACAAAAATGACTCCAGAGAAACAGAAAATACTAGCCCAATCGTTGTACCCCTCCCCCTTGGGGACTTTGACGGGATTTGCGTGACTAGGTAGAAAAGGCGCGGGCTTGGGAGTCAGAGAATGTGGGTTCTAATCCCGCCTTCAACACTTAGATGCTATGTGACCTTGGGCAAACCATTTAACTTTTCTGTGCCTCAGTTACCTCATCCTCTCCGCAGAGCGCCATCACAGAAGCCCGGGATTCCGTTCCCGAGAGGCCGGCCCGTCATCACAACTCGCGGCCCTGCTTCTGGAAGTATACTCTCCGCAGACCGCTGCCATAGGAGCCCGGGACTCCATTCCCGAGAGGCCGGCCTGCCATCACACCGCGAGGTCCTGCTCCCGGAAGGGTCCTCTCCGAAGAACGCCTCCATAGGAGCTCGGGATTCCGTTCCCGAGAGGCCCACCCGCCCACCATCACACCGCGTGGCCCCGGTGCTCCCGGAAGGATCCTGTCCTCCGGATGCTGCCACGAGGTCCAGGGCTCCCCCGCCCTCCCTCCCTCCTTCCGTCCGTCGGCCCATCCTTCCGTCCCCGTGCTGCCTGCTATCGGGATGTTATGGCCCGCGGCCGGGATCCTGGCCATCCCCCGCCCGGGCATCTGCATCCCTGCCTGACCACACCGAGGCCCCTGGGCTGGGTACTCACCCCCCCCATCATCGCTACACTTACCCCTCGAAGCCACCTCCACTCTGTCCAAGTAGCCAACTGGGATCGTGGAACATTGTGTCACCCTGCTAGATCGTGAAACATTGTGCCCCCCTGCTTGTTCATGAGACATTGTATCCCACTGCTTCCATCACCCCCGCCACTGCTTAAGCGACCATCTTTGAGGATCCCCCTGCTCCCCCCTTCCCGGTCCGGACCTGACTGATTTCCACCCCCTCCCGTGGGAAAAAGGCCCTTGTTATCACCAAGTTACTTTAACGACAACGTCATTCCCACCTAGTCAGCATTCCCATGCTATTTGGCTGTTCACTCCTCTCCCCAGGCATCTCCGCTCCCTGACCCCCCTTAACAGTTCCGCCTTACCCCAGAGCTGCCATCCATAGGACTCCATCCTCCTCCACCTCTGAGACAATTTTTCCAAGAGCCCCTTGACTCTGCTTGCCATTAACCTCTGTGACCTGATTTGACTGACCTATGGACAATTCATCCTTCTGCTGTGAGCATCATCTGCCCATTTTATGGTCGCTTCCGCATGTTAATTGTTAACTGCTCTTTGTGATGTCATCGTCTGCTTTTTTATTATTCCCGTTAAATGTTAATTGTTAACGCCTCTCAATGATGTCATCACCTGCTTATTTTACTGCCATCGCATGTTAATTGTTAACTGCTGTCTGCGATGTCATTAACTGCTTATTTTTTGCCATCACACAGTAGTTGTTATCTGCTCTCTGTGATATCATCACCTGCCTATTTTATTATTGCCATAGCATGTTAATTGTTAACTACCGTCTGTGATGTCATCACCTACTTTTATCATTGATACTGTGTTGTTGCTTCTGCATTTCAATTGTTAACCTCCTGCTGTGCTGTCATTTACCTTGCTGACCTCACCATGAACTATCAATTCCCTTGCTCCCAACTGCCATTCCCATTCCTCACCTTCCCCTTCCCCTCTCCCACCCAGCTCTTTTCCTCCCTTTCCCCCACCAACACCCCTCCCCCTCACACCATAAACAGGAGCCCTCTGTACCAGCGCCAACCCTTAACTCCTCCCTCCCAGCCTCTTCCCTCCCCTCCCCCCGGGCCCCACCTCATCCCAGTTCTCCTTTCTCATCGCCACCCCTATTCCCACTCTCCCCGCCGAGGCCCCCGCCAACTCATCCCAATCCAAGCCCTCCCCACCCTTCTCCCCCTCCCTCCCCTCCCTCCATAGCTGCTGCCACGTTTGGCCCCTGGAGCCCCCGCTCTGCTCCTTTAAACTCGCCTTCAATGCTGCCCTAGTCCGAGCTACAACCTGGAGGACAAGTGCGAGCTTCTCCACAGACTCACTATGGTCTTCTGGCCTCTCACCGCCCTCAATCTCGACCCCAGGGAACACTCACTGCGGAAGCGTGGGGCTGGAGGTCGCCGACCTCTGCCAGGCTGGGCTCGTCCCCTATCTCCCCTCGAACACCTAGGTTCGGTCAGCCAAGGAGGGACATCTAGGAGCCCTCAGCCCCCCTCCGCTCTCCCAGGGACACTGAGATGTTTCTACAGATGGAAACCATCCCCCAAGATAAAGCAGCCGCCGCTCTGAGGGGTGGAGGACCGGATCAGGGCCCAAAAAAGTGAAATGACTTGCCCAAGGTCACACACCAGATACATGGCAGAACTGGGATTAGAACCCGTGGAGGTGGCGGGCCCGCTGGTGGTTGTCAGTACAGGACAAACACCAAGTAGCACCTGGGATTAGAACAAAGGCCCTTCTGAGTCCCAGGCCTGGGTTGTATCCACTGGGCCATGCTAAGAGCACGGCCTTAGGAGTCAGAAGACGTGGGTTCTAATCTGCTGCGTGACCTTGGGCAAGTCTCGTAACTTCTCTGGGCCTCAGTTACCTCATCTGTAAAATGGGGATGAAGACTGTGGCTCCATGTGGGACAACCTGATTACCTTGTATCTACCCCAGTGCTTAGAACGCTGTGACACATAGTAAGCCTTAACAAATACTATTATTATTATTATTATAAGATCCCTTTGGCAAGATCTGGTAATATCAGAAGAGTAGCCTGCAAGTTTCAGAAATGCCACACATCTTACTAGGTATGGTATTTGTTAAGCTCTCACTAGGTGTCAGGCACTGCACTAAGCACTGTGGTAGAAACAAGCTGGTTGGACACAGTTCACATCCCACACGTGGCTCGTGTCATTAAACCCCATTTTACAGATGCGGTAAATAGAGGCCCAAAGAAGTAAATAGAGGCCCAAAGAAGTAAAGCGGCTAGCCTAAGGTCACACAGCAGACAGGTGGCAGAGCTGGTCCTTCTGAGTTGCGGGTGTGGGCTTTAACCACTAGGTGACGCTGCTCCATCCCTGTTTGGGGAGGATCCGCGGCCTGAAACAGGCAGGTAGTCTTGTTGGCCCGGGGCTGGAGATCTGCAGAGCCTTAATAAGGCTCCATGGGGCAGGCTCAGGACTGGCCCTGTTTGTGGGACCCTCCCAAGGCCACCCCCACCCCCGGAGTTGTTCGGTGGACAAGACTGGTCTAGTCAGAGAACAGTACTTCTCCTGGGGGAGAGTCCGTCATGGTTAAAAGCCGAGTTATTTTCTGGTCCTCCGCCTCAGAGAGCCAGGATTGATGTACCTAAGACCAACTGATCAGCTACGAAAAGGAGAAAGCAGAGGCGACCAGAAGACTCCAAACTACAGCACGTAAGCGAGGTTAACCATGGTCAGTGGTGTTTGTTGATCGCCTATTGTGTGCAGAGCGCTGTACTAAGCGCTTGGGAGAGTACCATGGAACCGAATTGGTAGACATATTCTCTGTCGACAACGAGTTTACAATCTAGAGGGTGAGAGGTTGATGAGTTGGTTATGATATGTATCGTGCTGGGTGGTTATTCAAGAAGCCTAGCCCAGTGGAAAGACCCCAGGCCAGGAAGCTGGGAGACTTGGATTCTAATCCCTCCTCCACCACTTGTCTGCCGGAACCTTGGGCAAGTCACGTCACCTCACTTCTCTGTGCCTCGGTTCCTTCTTCTGTATAAGCGTTTTGGGGCTGATATGAAGGAATGTGGGAGTTGATAAAGGGTTGCTCGTTAGAATAGGTGAGAGTTTAAGGAGATTGAAGTCTGGTGGACTTTTGAGGGTCGGAACTTTCAAATTAAGGATACTGTGAGGCTGCAGATGCAGGAGAGAGGATTAAAAGGGAAGTACAATTAGGTAGAAAAAAACTGAGAAGAAAAATGATATGTAATAATAATTGTGGTATTTTATTAAATGGTTACTGTGTACCAAGCAGTTACTGTGTACCAAGCACTACGGTAGATATAGCATGGTCATGTCAGACGGACTTCATGCCAGAGGGAGCTCACAGTCCAAAAGGGAGGGAGAGAGCAGGTATTGATGGCCATTTTACAGATGAGAAAACTGAAGGATGGAGAACATAAATGAGTTGTTCAAGGTCACATAGCAAGCAAGTTGCAGAGCCAGGATTGGAACCTAGGTAATCGGACTCCCAGGACCTGACCATCCTAATTGGGTCGGACACTTCAAAGAATGATCTATAAAACAATGGAGAAGGATGAGGACAGAGGCAATTCATTCAGTCATACGTATTGTGAGTTACCGTGTGCAAAGCACTGTACTAAGTGTTTGGGAGAGTACACTACAACAACAAAAGATACATTCCCTGCCCACAACAAACTCACAGTCTAGTGGCAATGTGGTGGAGGACTGAAACAAGAATGTAGTGACTATTTCATGAGAGCTTGGATTCGGGTGGTAAATCTTTGGGTGAGGAAAGATTCTGGGAATTGTTGAAGAGGAAGAATAGGAAAGATTTATCAGAAAATAAACCTGAGTTTAGCCACGATCATCGGCTTACCCTTCTTCTTCTTCGTGCTCATCGTGTTCCTATCTACGCACATCTTCTGGGCCGTGCTGAGGATGCCGGCCTGCAGAGGGCCGGGCCAAAGCCTCCCCCATCTACCTGCCTCCCCTCGCCGTCGTCACCCTTTTAATCACTTCCGGCTCCTCTGCGTACCTGAAGCCGATATTCGACTCCCCCTCGTTGCTGGAACTGATGCTGTCCGTGTTCTACTCTGTAATGACCCAGACCCAGAACCCTCTCATCTACAGCCTGAGGAACCGGGACATGAAGGCCACGATGGAAGAAATATTTAGGGCAGAAACCGCCCCAGGGAACATTCCTTTAGATTATCAACTCCTTGGGAGCAGGTGTGGTGTCGATGGCCAATGCCATGAAATAAAAATAATAACAATGAATAATTGCTGTATTTGTTAAGCACTTACTGTGTGCCATGTACTATTCTAAGCGCTGGAGTAGATACAAGGTAATCAGGTTGTCCCACGTGGGGCTTATAGCCTTAATACCCATTTAACGGATGAGGTAACTGATGCACAGGGAAGTGGCTTGCTCAAGGTCACACAGCAGAGAAGTGGCGGCGTCGGAATAAGAACTCACATCCTCTGACTCCCAAGCCTGTACGCTTTCCGGTAAGATGCACTGCTTCTCATGAAATTCATTCATTCAGTAGCATTTATTGAGCGTTTACTGTGTGCAGAACACCGTACTAGCACTTAGAAAGTACAATTCCGCAACAAATAGATACGATCCCTGCCCAACAATGGGCTTACATCAACCGATTGCCAGGGAGCCTTGATGAACCTAGGACAATTCACTTCACTTTTAGGACATGGAATTTGTCCAACCAAACCATCTTGTATTTTTCACAGCACTTAGTACCGTTCCTGGTACGCAGAAATTCTATTTGTTCTGAAGGTTTTGACACCTGTCTACATGTTTTGTTTTGTTGTCTGTCTCCCCCTTCTAGACTGTGAGCCCGTTGTTGGGTCAGGACCGTCTCTATGTGTTGCCGACTTGTACTTCCCAAGCGTACGTTGAATGAATGAATGAATGAATAGTAAGCACTTACAGATACGATTTTAAAAAATCGTACATTATTGTACATTAAAATTACTTTTTTCACTATAAACCATCATGGCATAATTGAGCAGGGAACCGACGCTGAAATGTCTTCTGTTTTCCAGGGGCTTTTTGAGTGCCGAAGAGAGGTGGAAATTCTGATACTGTGGGAAGAAACGCAGTCTTGCATGTCCGCAGGCGTCAGAGGAAATCAGGAAGGGAGCTAATTTGTTCAGGGCCTGGAAAAGTAGCAATCTAACCGTTAATCAATTGTATTTATTGAGCACTTATGGCACTCAACCAAGCACTTGGAAGAGTACGATATGACAGAGTTCATTCCTTCATTCATTCAGTCAATCGTATTTATTTAGCGCTCACTGTGTGCAGATCACTGTACTATGCGCTTGGGAAGTACAAGTCGGCAACATATAGAGACGGTCCCTACCCAACAACGGGCTCACAGTCTAGAAGGGGGAGGCAGACAACAAACATAACATGTAGACAGGTGTCAAAACCGTCAGAACAAATAGAATTAAAGTTATATGCACATCATTAACAAAATGAATAGAATAGTAAATATGTACAATTAAAATGAATAGAGTAATAAATCTGTACAAATCTATGCAAGTGCTGTGGGGAGGGGAAGGAGGTAGGGCAGAGGGGATGGGGAGGAGGAGAAGAAAAGGGGGAATGCCTGGGAATGCTTCCTGGCGGAGGTGAACTCTCAGTAGGGGTTTGAAGGGAGGAAGAGAGCTAGCTTAACGGATGTGTGGAGGGAGGGCATTCCAGGCCAGGTAAAGGACGTGGGCTGAGAGTCGACGGCGAGACAGGCGAGAACAGGTACAGGTACAGAGACAGGTACAGAGGAGATTAGCGGCAGAGGAGCAGAGGGTGCGGGCTGGGCTGCAGAAGGAGAGAAAGGAGGTAAAGTAGGAGAGGGCGAGGTGATGGAGAGTCTTGAAGCCGAGAATGAGGAGTTTTTGCTTAATTCGTAGGTTGACAGCCACTGGAGATCTTTGAGGCGGGGTGTAACATGCCCAGAGCGTTTCTTTACAAAAATAGTCCGTGCAGCAGCGTGAAGTATAGACTGAAGTGGGGAGAGACAGGAGGATGGAAGATCAGAGAGGAGGCTGATGTAGTAATCCATTCGGGATAGGATGAAAGATTGAACCAGCAAAGAAGCAGATTGGATGGAGAGGAAAGGGCGGATCTTGGTGATGCTGTGGAGGTGAGAACGGCAGGTTTTGGTGATGTGTGGGGTGAACGAGAGAGCGGAGTCGAGGGTGATACCAAGGTGGCGGGCTTGTGGGACGGGAAGGATGGTAGTGCCGTGTACAGTGATGGGAAAGTCAGGGAGAAGGCAGGGTTTGGGTGGGAAAATAAGGATTTCAGTCATGGACGTACTGCTGGGAACGATGGGAGAGTAGCGGAGAAGGTTGAGAACGGGGAGGATGGAGAAAGGGGAGGGGTGACTTCGGGGAGCTCAGACTCGATGGAGTTAATTTTACTAATGACGTAGGTGGCCTGATCATTGGGGGTGAGGGATGGAGGAGGGGGAGGAACAGTGGGCCTGAGAAGGGAGTTCAATGTATGGAACAGCTGACAGGGATGATGGGCATGGTTGTCAATAAGGGAGGAGAAAAAGTTTTGCTGGCATAGGAGAGGGCAGCTCTAAGGCAGGAAAGATAAACTTGAAATGAACAAGGTTAGCTTGGTGTTTAGACTTTCGCTAGCAGTGTTCAGCAGTTGGAGCATAAGAGCGAAGGAGGCGGACAGTGGCAGTGATAAAGGCTGTGGGTTAGTAGTACGAAAGCGGTGTAGGGAAAGGAGAGTGAGCGAGTTGAGCTGAGTAGAGAGGGTGGAATTGAGAGCAGTAATCTTGTCATCAAGATTGGGTAGAGGGGATAGGGAGACGAGATGGGGTGTGATGCACTGAGAAGGTCGAGAGAGCGGAGGTCTCTGTGAGGTAGTAATATAGATTTACGGGGGGAGGAGTGTGAGTGAGGAGGCAGGTGAGAAGGTTATGATCAGAGAGAGGAATTTCAGAGTTGGTGAGGGTGGAGATAGTGCAGAGGTAGGATATGATGAGGTCACGGATGTGACCAAGTTGGTGAGTGCCCGAGGTGGGGTGGAGCAGCAGGTTGGCAGCGTCAAGGAGAGATATAAGGCGGGCGGCAGAGGAGTCACCAGGGACATCCATGTGGATGTGAAAGTCTCTGAAGATCAGAGTGGGCATGAAAAAGGAGAGAAGGAATGTGAGGAAGGGGTCAAAATCGTTAAAAAAGGTGGAGGGGTAGATGACGGCTACAGGAATCTGGAGGGGGTGATAGAGGCAAATAATGTGGGCTTCAAAAGAGGGGAAAGAAATGGAAGGGGGAGGTGGCATAATGCGGAAGCGGCACTGGGGAGCGAGAAGGAAGCCGACACCACCTCTTTTTCCGGTGAGTCTGGGGGAGTGGGAGAAAAAGAGGCCTCCGCTGGAGGGAGCACAGAAGGGACAGTGTCATCCGGAGTGAGCCATTTCTAAGTTAAGGCGAGGAGGAGGAGAGAGCTGGAAAGGAATAGGTCCAGGATAAAAGGGAGCTTACCTATAATGGAGTGGGGGTTCCGAAGGCCACACTTGTCAGCAGCTGTAGAGGGAGGGGAGGGAGGGGGAAGTGTGCGAGGTGTGGGGAGGGTTTGGATTGGAATGAGTTGGTGGGGGGCCTGGGCGGGGAGAGAGGGAAGAGGGGTGGAGATTTGAAATGAGAACTGGGTTGGGGTGGGGGCGGGGAGGAGGGGAGGGAGGGGTTTGGAAGGGAGGGGTTGAGGGTTGGCGTTAGTACAGAGGGATTCTGGGGAGGGGTGGGGGGAGCCGTGAGGGCAGGGGAAAGGGAGAGAAAGAGCTGGGTGGGAGAATCGGGATTGGAAGGTGAGGAATGGAAAGGGCAGTTGGGAGCAGGGGAATTGATAGTTCATGATGAGGTCAGCAAGGTAAATGACAGCACAGCGGGTAGTTAATTAACATGCACTAGAATAATGCAGTAGCAATAAAAATATAAGTAAATAATGACATCACATTGAGTAGTTGACAATTAGCATGCGATGGCAATAATACATAAGCAGATGACATCACAGAGAGAGGTTAACAATTAATATGTGATGGCAAAAAGTAAGCAGGCAATGACTCACAGAGAGCAGTTAACAATTAACATGTGATGGCAGTAAAATAATCAGGTGATGACAACACTGAGAGCTGTTAACAATGATGAAATAAGCAGATGATGACATCACAGAGAGCAGTTAACAACCTACAGGAGCAACCATAAAATCGGCAGATGATGCCCAAAGCAGAAGGATGCTGCAGAAGCAGAGTTGGTAGACGTGTTCCCTTCCCACAAACAAGAGCCTAGTGGAAAGAATATAGGCCTGGGAGTCAGAATCAATCAATCAGATTTATTGAGTGCTCACAGTATGCGGAGCACTACACTAAGTGCTTGGGAGAGAACAATATAACAGCAAACGAACACCTTCCCTGCCAAACCTGGGTCCTAATTCTGGCTCCACCACTTGTCTGCTGGGTGGTCTTGGGGAAGTCACTTAACTTCTCTGTGTCTCGCTTTCCTCACTTGTAGAACAGGGATTCAATGCCTCTCCTCCTTCCCGCTTAGGATGTTGGTGCCCTGTAGGGGGAGAGGGACGGTATGTGACCTGATTACCGTGTACCTACCCCAATGCTCAGCACAGTGCTTGGCTCAGAGCAAGTGCTTAATAAACACATTAATTACCTTCCCTAAAATCAAAACCCTTGTTGTCCTAGTCTGTTGCTTACCGATATTCATGACTCAGAAGGAGCATGGTGTAGTGGATAGAGCCCATGCCTGAGAGTCAGAAGGTCATGGATTCTAATCCTGTCTCTGTCACTTGCCTGCTGTGTGACCTTAGGCAAATCACTTCAATTCTCTGTGCCTCTGGTATCTCATCTGTAAAGTGGGGATTAAGATTGTGAGCCCCACATGGAGCAGGGACTGTGTGTAACGTGATTTGCTTGGATCCACCCCAGCACTTAGTACAGTGCCTGGCACATAGTAAGCTCTTAACAAATATCATTATCGTTATTATTATTATGATGATTTTTATTATAGCTCATAATCACCATCGCACCGCGTGGCCCCGGCTGCTCCCGGAAGGATCCTCTCTTCAGAGCGCTGCCATAGAAGCCCGGGACTCCGTTCCCGAGAGGCCCGCCCGCCATCACACCGCGTGGACCCCGCTGCTCCCGGAAGGCTCCTCTCCTCAGAGCGCCCCCATAGACGCCCGGGACTCCGTTCCCGAGAGGCCCGCCCGCCATCACACCACGTGGCCCCCGCTGTTCCCGGAAGGCTCCTCTCCTCAGAGCGCTCCCATAGACACCCCCTGCTTCCAAGTCCCCCCACTTAAGCGACCTTCCTTAGAGTGCCCCCCATCTCCCCCTTCCCAGTCCGGACCTGACTGACTCTCCCCGCCCCCCTTCCCCGGGAAAAAGGCCCTTGTTATCACCAAGTTACATTAACGACAACCTCATTCGCACCTACTCAGCCCTCCCAAGCTAGATGGCTGTTCACTCCTCTCCCCAGGTATCTCTGCTCCCTGACCCCCTTAACAGGTCCACCCTACTCCAGCACATAATAGTTTGTATCGGCTCTCTGTAACATCATAATCTGCCAATTTTATTATTGCCATAGCATGTTAATCGTTAACTACCCCCGCTGATGCCATCGCCTATTTGTATCATGGCTACTGTTTTATCGCTTCCGCATCTCAATTGTTAACCTCCCACTGTACTGTCACTCGCCCTGCTGACCTCACCATTAACTTTCAATTCCCTTGCTCCCAAATGCCATTCCCATTCCTCACCTTCCCCTTCCCCTCTCCCACCCAGCTTTTTCCCTCCCTCTCCCCCACCAAGACCATTCCCCCTCACACCCTACCAAGGATCCCTCTGTACCAGCGCCAATCCTCCACTCCAAACCCCTCCCTCCCCTCCTCCCCGCCCCCACCCCATCCCATTTCTTCTTTCCCATCGCCACCCCTCTTCCCACCCTCCCCGCCTAGGCCCCTGCCAACTCATCCCAATCCAAAACCTCCCCACCCCTCACACCCTTCCCCCTCCCTCCCCTCCCTCAACGGCTGTGGCCAGGTGTGGCCTCTGGAAACCCCGCTCCGTTATAAGTAAGCTCCCTTTAATCCTGGACCTATTCCTTTCCACGTCTCCACTCCTCACTGCAGACAACACTACCATCCTTCCCGTCTCACAAGCCCGCAACCTTGGTGTCATCCTCGACTCCACTCTCTCATTCCCCTCCTTCTTCTCCCCCTCGTCCCCCTCTCCATCCCCCCGTCTTCCCTTCTTCCCTTCCCCACAGCACCTGCATATATGTATATATGTTTGTACATATTTATTACTCTATTCATTTTACTTGTACATATCTATTCTATTTATTTTATTTTGTTAATATGTTTGGTTTTGTTCTCTGTCTCCCCCTTCTAGACTGTGAGCCCACTGTTGGGTAGGGACTTTCTCTATATGTTGCCAACTTGTACTTCCCAAGCGCTTAGTACAGTGCTCTGCCCACGGTAAGCGCTCAATAAATACGATTGATTGATAGTCATTAACCTATTGTTGACCTCCCACATTCCACCTCTCGCCAATGGGTCACACATTCTTAAGGGACAGAGGCAGGGATTTTTAAAATATTATTTATTAGGTGCTTATTATATGTCAAACACTGTTCTTAGAGCTTGGATATATACGAGTTAATTAGGTTAGACACAATTTCATCCCACATGGGTCTCACTGACTAAATAGGAGAGAGAATGGGAGAAATGAAGGACAGAGAAGTGAAATGACTTGCCCAAGGTCACACAGTAGACAGCTGGCAGAGCTGGGATGAGAACCCAGGTCCTCTGTCTCCCAAGCCTGGGATTGTTCCACTAAAACACGCTGCTTCCCATGGTAAAACCTCACGAAAGGCAATCACTATCAAATTCCCATTGATACGAGTCATTTCAGTCCACCTATTAGGAAACATTTCTAGCCACTCGCAGATTTATTTCTAAAGAATGCATTGAGTTAGGGCTGAGATCAAAATTTCAATTGTTTTCAACTTTCAGGATTGAGAACAGATTGAGTAAATGTGAAAATGAACTGCTACCTCTCTGTCATTGAAACTCTAGTCCATTAATCAAATTACCTGTAAATTAGGCACATGAAATAATGGAACAGGTTGGTCCTATCAACAATATCATTATTACCATCATTAATAATACGAATAGTAATATTTACTATTTACCAGCGCTTAGGCTAGTTCTTAACACACAGTAATCCTTAACAAATACCATTAAAAACTATCTGACACTTACTATGTGCTAAACTCTGGGGAAGATAGAAGATTATGAGATTGGAAACAGTCCCTGGCTCACACAGGGTTCACACAATCTATCTTAACCACATTTTACAGATGAAGAAACTGTTGCTTAGTAAGGGAAACTGACTTTCTTAAGGTCACACAGTAGACAAGAGACTAGAACAAGGGTCTCCTGAATCTCATGCCCACTAGGCAACACTATCAAACAGTCAATGAATCAGGGGTATTTATTGAGGGCTTAGTGTGTGCAGAACATTGTAGTAATTACTTGGGAAAGCCCAATGGAACAGAATTCGTACTATTCTCTGTCTTGGTTTTTTCTGCCCTTTCATTGATTCTCACTCCTAGTGGGTATTTCCTGGATATTCACCTCGATAGCTATATTTTTCTACCACATTATGGCATATAATAACCTCATTCGGGCTTACCTATTGTAATCAATCATCAAAATATTTATTGAGCACTTATTGTGTGCAGAGTACTGTACTGAGCCCTTGGGAAAGTACAATACAATAGAGATGGTAGACACATTTCTTGCCCACAACGAGCTAATTATCTTCAGGGGAAGACAGGCATAAAAATAGACTGCGGAAAGGGGAAATAGTAGAGGATTAAGAATATTTACAGTAAGTACTGAGGGGTTGAGATCATTATCAATCAATCACTTAATCATATTTATTGAGCGCTTTTTGTTTGTAGAGCACTGTACTAAGCACTTGAGAGAGTAAAATAAAACAGAATTGGTAGACATGTCCACTGCCTACCAAGGAGCTTACAGCCTAGAGGGGAAAACAGACATCAATGAATCTATCAATGGTATTTATTGAGCACTTACCAAGTGCAGAGCATTGTATAAAGCGCTTGGGAGAGTACAATAAAACAGAGTTGGTAGACATAATCCCTGCCCACACTGCAGTGCTCTGCACACAGTAAGCGCTCAATTAATATCATTGAACGAATAAATGAACTGCGTTTACAGTTCAAAGGGGGAGACAGACGTTAATCTATCCATAGGTAGCATTTATTGAATGATTACTGTGTGCAAGGCACTGTACTACGCACTTGGAAGAATACAATATAACAGACAGGTTTCCTGACCACAGGGAAGTTGCAGTATGAACAGGGAAGCAGACATTAATCATAGTGAAGGTGGGAAAGTTGATTAACACACATTCTGTAGCAAAGAGTATCTCATCAATGGATACATACATCTCTGAGTGTTATGCAGGATATGAAGTCTAGGATTCATTGGATGTGTGCCCCCGGGGGTATTTTAGAGAAGCAGCTGGGCCTACTGGAGAGACCAAGGGCCTGGAAGTCAGAGGATCTGGGTTATAATCCTGGCTCTGCTACTTCCTGGCAGTGTGACCTTAAGCAACTCAATTAACTTCTCTGCACCTTAGTTCCCTCGATACCTGCTCTTCCCCATGTGGGACCTGCTTATCTTGTACCTAACCTAGAACTTAGTTCAGTGCTAGGCACATGGTAAGTGTTTAACAAATACCACAATTATGCTCATTACCTGATTTTTGCCCAGATATCTAGTTTCCTTCAGTGGAGAGTTGTCTGTTTTAGCTGCTACCTTTCCCGCCCTTCTCAAGAACTCTAGAACAATTTAATTTAAGGTGCTGGTCCTTTTCTGAACTCTGGTCTTTTCCCAGAATCCTCCTCACCGCCCTCTTCACGTACTTGTTCCTCAGGGTGTAGATGAGTCTAAACACCAAGCCAACCTTGTTCACTTCAGGTTTATCCTTTTCTGGCTTAAATCTGCCCTCTCCTCTACCAGGTAAAACTATTTATCCTCCCTTATTAACACCTATGCCTTTTATCCCCGTCAGCTGTTCCGTACATTTAACTCCCTTCTCAGGCCCCCTGTTCCTCCCCCTCCCCCACCCCTTACCCCCAACGACCTAGAAATCCTACTTCATTAGTAAAATTAACTCCATCAGGTCTGAGCTCCCCAAAGTCACCCCCCTTTCTCCTCCCCCGCTCCGCTCTCAACTCTCTGTTACTTTCTCATCCTTTCCAGCAGTATCTTCAGATGAGATCTCCTCCCTCCTCTCAAGTGCTACTCCATCCACCTGTGTTTCAGACCCCATTCCCTCCCATCTTATGAAAACTCTCTTCCCTTCCCTCCTCCCCTCCTTAACTTCCATCTTCAACCGCTCACTCTCCACTGGTTCCTTCCACTCTGACTTCAAACATGCCCACGTCTTCCCCACCCTAGAAAATCCCTCTCTTGACCCCATCTACCCTACTAATTATCGCCGTATCTCCCTCCTACCCTTCCTTTCCAAACTCCTAGAACGAGTTTTCTACACTCACTGCCTCGAATTCCTCAACGCCAACTCTCTCTTTGATCTCTTCTAATCTGGCTTCCGACCCCTACACTCCCCCGAAACTGCCATCTCAAAGGACATCAATTACGTCCTTTTTGACAAATCCAATGGCTCCTACTCAATCCTAATCCTCCTCGACCTCTCAGTTGCCTTCTAAACAGTGGATTACCCACTTCTCCTCAACATGCTATCCAACCTTGGCTTCACAGACTCTGTCTTCTCCTGGTTCTACTCTTATCCCTCTGGCCATTCATTCTCTGTCTCCTTTGTGGGCTCCTCCTCCCCCTCCCATCCTCGTACTGTAGGGATTCCTCAAAGGTCAGTTCTTGGTCTCCTTATGTTCTCTATCTACACTCACTCCCTTTGTGAACTCAATCGCTCCAACGACTTCAACTATTAGCTCTACGCTGATGACACCCAAATCTATATCTCCGCCCCTGCTCTCTCTCCCTCTCTCCAGGATCGTATCTCCTCCTGCCTTCAGGACATATCCATCTGGATATCTGCCCGCCATCTAAAACTCAATATGTCCAAGACTGAGCTCCTTATATTCCCTCCCATACCCAGCCCTCTCCCTGACTTTCCCTTCACTGTAGACGACACTACCATCCTTCCCGTCTCACAAGCCCACAAACCTGGTGTCATCCTCGACTCCGCTCTCACATTCACCCCACACATCCAATCCATCACTAAAACCTGCCAGTTTCATCTCTGCAACATCGCCAAGATCCGTCTTTTCCTCTCCATCCAAACCGCTACCTTGCTGGTTCAATCCCTCATCCTATCCAGACTGGATTACTGCATCAGCCTCCTCTCAGATCTCCCATCCTTCTGTCTCTCCCCGCTTCAGTCTATACTTCACTCGGATTATCTTCGTACAGAAACTATCTGGATATGTCACTCCCTTCCTCAAAAATCTCCAGTGGTTGCCTATCAACCTTCGCATGAAGTAAAAACCCCTCACTATCGTATTCAAAGCTCTCCATCACCTCGCCCCCTCCTACCTCACCTCCCTTCTATCCTTCCACAGACCGTAATGCACCCTCTGCTCCTCTGCCGCTACCCTCCTCACTGTGCCTCGTTCTTGCCTATCCCGCCGTCGACCCAAACCCACGTCTTTCCCCTGGCCTGGAATGCCCTCCCTCCACATATCCACCAAGCTAACTCTCTTCCTCCCTTCAAAGCCCTACTGAGAGCTCAACTCCTTCAAGAGGCCTCCCAGACTGAGCCCCCTTTTTCCTCTCCTTCTCACCATCCCCCAACCTTACCTCCTTCCCCTCCCCACAGCACTTGTAAATATTTGTACAGATGTGTTACTGTATTTATTGTACTTGTACATATTTACTATTGTATTTATTTTGTTAATGATGTGCATATAGGTATAACTCTATTTGTTCTGACGATTTTGACATCTGTTTGCATGTTTATTTTTGTTGCCCCCGTTCTAGATTGAGCCCGTTGTTGGGTAGGGACCGTATCTATATGTTGCCGACTTGTACGTCCCAAGCGCCTAGCACAGGGCTCTGCACACAGTAAACTCTCAATAAAGACAATTGAATGAATGAATGAACGGGTTAGAAGAGGGTCAGAAACTTGCCCAAAGTCCCAGTAAAGGAGCTGTTGGGCCAGATGTAGACCACCTTGATGGACCCGTAGAACAGAGTGACCACCAGGAGGTGGGACCCGCAGGTGCCCAGGGCCTTTCTCCAGACCCGAGTCGACTTGATGCTCAGCACGGCCCAGGCAATGGACCCATAGGAGACCGTGATCAGGCTCAAGGGCAGGAGAATCAGGACCAACGTTCCCACTAAGAGCTTTATCTCATTGGTCCGAGCGTCCACACATGCCAGCTTGCGCATGGTGGGCATCTCACAGAGCAAGTGGGGAAATCGCCAGTGTCCACAGGGGGGAAAGGCAGAAGATGATGGTTCCCCGAATCGCGGTGTTCCCCACCCCGCTCAGCCAGGCTAAGCCCACGAGGGGCAGGAAGAGTCGCGGGTGCATGACAGTGGTGTAGTGAAGGGTTTAGCAGATGGCGGCATGATGGTCCAAAGCCATGACGGCTGGAAGGACACACTCCGTCGACCCTAGGGCCGGGGCATTGTAGAGCTGGACCTCACAACCTACCACGGCGATGGTCTTGGAGGGCCCCATGGGGTTAAACACAAGCTGGGGGACGATGCTGGTGGTGAAGCAGAGGTCCAAGAGGGAGAGGTGAGACTGTAAGGAATACATGGGCATATGGAGACGGAGGTCCAGTCTGGTCACGAAAATGATGGCGGTGTTGCCCACCAGGATTAGGAGGTAGAAGATCAAGACAACCACGAAGAGGATCTTCTCTAACTGGGGCTGAGCAGAGAAACCTACCAAGACAAAGTCCTCCCCAGAAGTGTCATTCGGCATCATCCTCGTCCTTGTAGGAAGAGCAAAGGAGGCAGGGAGAAAGAAAGGATGAGAGAAAGAGAGAGAGGGGAAGAGAGGAAAGAGTAGGGAAAAAATAAGAGAGTGAGGGAGAGAAAAAATCGTGATGGAGGCAGTGAGAGAGAGAAGGTGATGGAAAAGAGAGTGGGAAAGAGAAAAATGAGGGAAAAGTGAGAGAGAGGGAGTGAGGAAAAGAGAGTGCAAAGGAGGAAAAAGTGAGAGGGAAAGAGAGCCAGAAGAAAAGGAGTGAGTGAAAGTGTGAGGAGAGAAAAAGCAAGAGAAAAAGTGAGGGAAAGAGAGTACGAGAGAAAGAAAAGGCAAGACAGAGAGAGGGAACAGAGCTTGAGAGGAGGGAAAAAAACGAGAGAGCAAGGGAGAGTGAAAGGGAGAGAAAAACAGAGGGAGAAAACTGAGGGAGTGGAAGAAAAGGGCGCAAGAGTGCGAGTGAGAAGAAGAGGAAAATAAGAGAGTGAGGAGACAAGCATAAAGGAGAGAAAAAGCAAGAGCGGGAGTGAAGGAAAGCAAGTGAGAGGGAGAAAAAGTGCAAGACAGTGAGAGACGGAGAAAAGCAAGAGAGAGTGAGAGAGCATAAGGGAGAGAAAAAGTGTGAGAGAGGGGAAATAGTGAGAGGGAGAGAAAAGCGGTACAGAGTTAGAGGGGGAAAGCAGTGTGAGAGGGCAAGAGAGAGAAAAACAAGAGAGGGAAAGAGCAAGGGAATAGAGAGCAAGGGAACGAAAAAGTGGGAGTGGGGGAAAGAGAGAGGGAGAAAAAATAGCAAGAAAGAATGAGGGAGAGAAAAACGAGAGGGAGAGAGTGACAGAAAAATAGTAAGAGGATGAGAGAAAAAATGAGAGCGAGCATAAGGAAACGAGAGGGAAGGAGGGAAACTAATGAAGGGGTGAAAGGGAGAGAGAAACAGGAGAGAGCAAGTGAGAAAGAGAACCAGACAAAAGCAAGTCAGTAATAGAAGTAGTAATACTAATAACAACAATAATAATGGAATTTGTTAAGGGCTTACTATGTGCCAACCACTGTTCAAGGCGCTGGGATAGACACATTTACTCAGGTTGTCCGACGTGGGGCTCACAATCTTAATCCCCGTTTTAGAGATGAACTAACTGACGCACAGAGAAGTTGAATGACTTGCCCAAGGTCACCCAGCAGTAGCATTGATCAAGCAGCTTGTGGAGCTTCAGTGGCATTCTGATGTAGTAGGAATGATATTTATTTCACTCGTACTATGTGCAACGCACTATACTAAGGTCTGGGAGTGATATAGATTGGGTCCCTGGCCCTCAAAGAGCTCCGATTCTAAGATAATAATAATAATAACAACAGTTATAATGATAATATAATTATATTATATTATAATGTTCTAAGCTCTGGGGTAGATGCAAGGTAATCAGGTTGTCCCACGTGGGGCTCACCATCTTAATTCCCATTTTACAGATGAGGTAACTGAGGCACAGAGAAGTTAAGTGAGCTGCCAAAAGTCACAAAGCTGAAAAGTGGCGGAGCCGGGATTAGAACCCATGACCTCTGACTCCCAATTCTGGGCTCTTTCCATTGAGCCACGCTGCTGTCCTGGGTCCTCTTCTGGACACCTCGGCTCCAGAGAAAGATGGAAGGATGTGGAGAGGGGCGAGAAAAGGGGAGGAAATTTGATCCCTTGAAGAAACGTCAAGTTCTTGGAATAACCTACCCTACAGTGGAGAATCTTCCAAGGGCTATTTCAGCTCAGAAAGGGAAGGGTTTTCATTCAGCCTCCTCTTGAACCAGGATAAGAGTCAGTAGCTGACTCTGAAGCAAGAAGGATTGAGGGTAGATTCTTAGAAGGAATTTCTGGTCATGTAACACTGAAAAGGGAGAAGTAGGATATGGACTGTGCATCACAACAGATTCTAAAAGAAATAGAAAGAAAATCGATTTTCCGTCGATTTTACTAGCACATTCCTTCTCTGCCCCTCCTTCTCATCCTCCTCCATTCCCTTCCACTTTCTCTGGGGACCAATGTGTCTATCAAGTCTGTTATATGGGACTCCTCCAAGCACTTAATACAGTGCTCTCTACACAGTTAGTGCTCAATAAATACCACTGATGGTTTAGCTGTAGTTTGTTCATTCATTCATTCATTCAACCGTATTTATTGAGCTCTTACTGTGTGCAGAGCGCCGTACTAATCGCTTGGAAACTACAATTTGGCAAAAGATAGAGACAATCCCTACCCAACAACTGTCTCACAGTCTAGAAGGGTGGAGACAGTCAAAAAAACAAAACAAGTAGACAAGACTTGTTAAGTGCTTACTATGTGTCAAGCACTGTATTAAATGCTGGGGTAGACAAAAGATAATCAGGTCCCACATGAGGTTCACAGTCTAACTAGGTGGAAGAACATGCATTTCATCTCCATTTTGCAGATGAGGAACAGAGACATAGGGAAGTGGAGTGACTTGCCCAAAATCACACAGCAGACAAGTGGCTGAGACAGGATTAGAAACCAGGTCCTTCTGTCTCCAAGGCTTTGGCTCTATCGGCAGGCTCATGCTACTTCTCACCCCTCAGTTCTGTCTTAGAGCCTCCCACTCCTCACCTCCCGGAGGTCAATGCGAACCTCAGTTTACACTTTGGGTTCCCTTAACTCTCTCCCAAGCCACTCCTGGACTCACATTTAGGAGTGGACCGTCTCCGTTTGGCTAGGACAGGGCTAGTAATTGTGGGCTGATGGCCAAGGCTTTCTCACTGATTTCTTCAGCATCTGGGATTTTACAGGCAGAATGGGAATATTGAGGAGTAATCCACACCGGGCAGACTAGATCGCCAACTCCACGAGCATAGCGATCCTGCCCTATATTGCACTTTCCCCTGCTCTGCACCGAAGGAGTGCTCAATAAATACTCTGGATTAGTAGCTCATATACCAATTTCCATTTTCCTAAATACCGTAGAGGCTACAGATTGGGAGAGGAGAGTGTGGGGGTCTTGGTTTCATCCCTAATCACCACTCCTGGTGCGAAGAAAAGGCAAACAGATTCCCACTCCGGTCCGGAGAAATGATTCCACTGGATGGGCTGAGTAGGAGTCAGTGTTGGAGATTCAATCCTCGGCCTCGTGAACGAGGAGGAGAGAAGGAAGATGACCTGGGAGGCAGAGAAAGGATTATCCCCCAGTCCCTTTCTCCAAATCTCTCCAGAAGCGGGTGGCCAGTGGGAAGATTGTGAGAGGTCGGACCGACGTCTGAGGAAATGTAATTCCTCCCGTCGCCTCTGCTCTACATCTCTTCGGGTTTCCAGGGACCTACTTCCCTTTCTGTAGGGTCTCGGGAATCGAGAGAGACAATCAGGAGATAAGGACCAGAATGTTTCCTCAGGTGCTTTTCATATTTGGGGGTTGGGGGAATCAATATTTCTGGAGCACGGGATCGCCGAAGAGAGAGATATTTTGGCACTGATGGGGAGGGTCCCCCTGGGATTCTTACGCACTCCAGCTGTAACAACTAGTAGGGCACAGAGGCGGCCAGAGCAGGGACTCCTGGGATAGAGCTTTCGGGAGAGAGATACCTTAGCTATCAGCTCCCGAACACTTCAAAGCATTCTCAAATTCATTAATCCTGGCTCGGCCACTCATCAGATGTGTGACTTTGAGCAAGTGGCTTAACTTTTCTGTGCCTCACTTACCTATTCTGTAAAATGGGGATGAAGACTGTGAACCACATGGAACCCCCTGATTACTTTGGATCTACCCCAGCGCTTAAACAGTGCTTGACATATAGTAAGCGCTTAATAAATAGCACTATTATTATTATTATATATGATTGAGTGAATGAATGAATAATGGGATGGACAGCCTGACAAGTGTCTTCATCCTTTACCTTCATCATTCATTCATTCATTCATTCAATCGTATTTATTGAGCTCATATTGTGTGCAAAGCACTTTACTAAGCTTTTGGAAAGTTCAATTCAGCAATTAAAGAGAGACAATCCCTGCCCACACAGGGTTTAAGCGTCTAGAAGGGGGAAGACATCAAAACAATTGAATTGGCATCAATATAAGTAAATAAAATGATAGATACATGCACATTAAAACAAATATACAGGCATCAATATAAATAAATAGACTTGAGTTATGTGGGGTGCGGAGAGGGAGTAGTGGGAGAGCAAAGAGATTGAGCTGAGGTGTTGCGGATGGGATGGGGAGCTGAGGAAAAGGACAGCTTAGTCTGGGAAGGCCTTCATCTGGATTTTCTCGCAAGGTCCAGAGAACAGCTGGACCACCATCTTTCTGAATTGTTCCCACCCCTCTCTCCCACCAGATCCCAATTCTTATGGCTGCAGGGTCCCTTTCACTCCTTAGCTCTTGTTTCATCTGTAATTGGCAGAACTGTGCTTGATGTGCGGTGTTCTGGGTGCATTACGAAGAGTTCAGTTCCTCATTTTCATTTATGACTTTAGTTTCTGCTGAGACAAAGGCCAGTCTATTTACAGTCACACCCTTGACTCCTTCTGATTCTTTCTCCTGCTTCTTGTTGTTGTGATTAAGCCCTTACTATGAGCCAAACATTATAATAAGGTCTGGGTTCGATGCAAACTAATCAGGTTGGACACAGCCCCTGTCCCACTTTGGGTTCACAGTTTTTATCCCCATTTTACAGATGAGGTAACTGAAGCACAGAGAAGTGAAGTGATTTGCCCTAAATCAAACAGTAGGAAAGTGGTGGAGCCTGGATTAGAACTCATGGCCTGATGACACCATGCCCTCTGTGCTTTCCACTCTTCACACTGCTACTCAGGCTTGTATGCTTCGCTCTAGAATTACAGTTCTGGGTGGTTTAGTTCGGGGGTTCCTGCTTACACAGTTTGTGAACTCGATGTGGACAGGGAACGTTTATACCAACAGTGTTGTACTGTCCCAAGTGCTTAGAACAGTGCTCTGCACAGTAAGTGCTCACAAAATACCACTGATACCGTTAAATGGAGTTTGTTTCAAGGTTCCACTAGTGAACTGGGAATGATCACCCTGTGGAACAGGGTCTGTGTCCAATCTGATGAGTTTGTATCTACTCCAGCGCTTAGTTCAGTGCCTGGCACATAGTAAGGGCTAAACAACTACCTTTAAAAAAGATTTGATAGTTTAACTGAGTGATCGATTGCCTGAGCCTTCCCCAGAAGATGACATGTATCCTACAGGATTTTTCCCCAAAGTTACCCATCCCTATCCCTCATGTGTCCCTGTTTCTCAGAACCATCACCTCACTCCCAGCACCCTCCTCAGAGCTGCCGTCATGTCCTGGTTCCTCAGGCTGTAGATGAGGGGGTTCAGGGCGGGAGGCACCACTGTGTAGAACATGGGCGATGACAGCAGATCTAGCATGGAGGAGGAGCCCTATGTGGAACCGGAACTGCATCCAAACAGATTAACCTGTATCTACCCCAGTGCTTGACACATCGGGAGCGTTTAATAAATAATAAATAATACATATAAATAGACTAGCATACAGCCTAGAGGTGCATGGAGACTAGATCCTTTCAGAAATATATATATATATATATATATATATATATATATATATATATATACATATATATATATGGTATATGTGAATAATAATACTTATGGTATTTGTTAAGCGCTTACTATGTGCCAAGCACTGCTCTAAGCGCTGGGGGAGATACAAAGTAATCAGCTTGCCCCACATGGGGCTCACAATCCCAATCCACATTTTACAGATGAGACAACTGAGGCACAGAGAAGTTAAGTAACTTTCCCAAAGTCACACAGCTGATAAGTGGAGGAGTCAGGCTTAGAACCCACGACCTCTGACTCCCAAGCCCGTGCACTTTCCACTGAGCCATGCTACTTCACATTTACTATGCACTACTATGTGCCATGCATTATACTAGGCACTGGGGTAGATTCAAGCCAATCAAATTGGACACAGTCTCCGTCCCACATGGGGGTCACAGTCTTTACCCCCATTTTACAGTTGAGGTAACTGAGGCACAGAGAAGTCAAGTGAATTGTCCAAGGCACACAACAGACAGGTGTCAGAGCCAGGATTAGAACTCAGACCCTTCTGGCTCCCAGACCCGGGCTCTTTCCAATAGGCCAAACTGCTTCTCCGCTGTAGCCGCTAAACCCCACACCCAACAGTTTTCCTTACAACCTGACAAGTGATAGCATAGCACATAGAGTTCTCACGTACCGGTCACCAACTGAGATGGTAGGGATTGAGTCGACCAATCTCGTCCTCCTCCTCTTCTCCAAACGTTGGAATCCCGATAGCAAAACTCTGATTTTCACCTCCCCTCTGTTCGACAAGAAGCCGTAATAAGCCGAGCCGTTCAGGGGGTGGGTTGCTTGATCCCTCTCCAGTTGGGAGGTGTTGTGGGGCATCGTTGTATCACTGTGTCCCACCCGCGACCACTTTTACTAGTTGGGGTGCTTGTCAGAGACAGAGTGAAACCATTTGGGACACTGCATTTCCTGCCAGACCTTTGCTAAACTCCTGGCACATCTGGAGTATTTTTGTTTGTTTGTTTTTATGGTATTTTTAAAGGCGCTTTCTATGCATCAAACGCCAGTCTAAGCGCTGTTTGGACAATCCATTTGACTAGTGGTCCAGGAGTACACGTTCAGGTACAAAGTAGAAGTTGTAATTGTATTCTTTAAGTACTTACTGTGTGCCGAACACTAAACTAAGTGCCTGGTGCAGTGCTCTGCACATAGTAAGAGCTCAATTAATACGACTGAATGAATAATAAGTGATAGGAGAAAGTACACGGATGGGGTATTAAATGCAATCCCTGTCCCTCATGCAGATTACAATTGAAAAGTGGACAGGAATCACATCTACCAACCCCGTTGTATCGAATGCTCCCAAGCGCTTAGTACAGTGCTCTGCTTCATAATCATTATCATTATCATCATCATCGCCTACTTTGTGCAAGCACGGTAATAAGCACTTAAATGCTTGGTAGATACCATCAAGTAATTGATAGTTGTCCTTCTTCGACGAGGAAGATTGCACACTGATAATAAGAATATAGAAGTGCTTAACAAATACCATAATAATATAGAAAATGCTTAACAAGTGTCATAATAATAATTTAGTGAGTGCTTAATAAATACCACAATAATAATAATATAATTAGTGCTTAACAAATGTCATAATAATAATGTAGAAAGTGCTTAATGAATACCACAATAATAACAACATAGAAAGTTCTTAACAAATGGCATAATCATAATATAGTGACTGCTTAACAAATACCATTATAATAATATAGCAAATGCTTAACAAATGTCTTAATAATAATAATACAGTGAGTGCTTAACAAATTCCATGATAATTTTCATTCATTCAATAGTATTTATTGAGCGCTTACTGTGTGCAGAGCACTGTACTAAGCGCTTAGTGAGTGCTTAACAAATACCATAATAATAATACAGTAAGTGCTTAACAAATGCCATAATAATAATATAGTGAGTACCTAACAAGTACCATAATAAGATAGTGAGTGCTTAACAAATATCATAAGAATAATGTCGTAAGTGCTTAACAAATGCTGTACTAATAATACGTTGAGTGCTTAACAAATGCCACAATAATGATATAGTAAGGGCTTAACAAATGCCATAATAATAATATAGTGAGTGCTTAACAAATATGATAATCTAGTGAGTGCTTCACAAATACAGCAGCAATGATGATAATATTAATAGGTATTGTGAATATAGGTGGACCAATCTCTCCCTTGAGTTTTGCAATTTTTCTGTTTCTAGAGGTTGAGTATAATAGCCCACTGGGAATTCTAGCCTCTGTGAGCAGGCAGAATCCCCAGGGGATGGGAGAAGATGAGAGTCGTATGTTTTTCAGGAGTTTATGAAACAGGCTCCTCTGTTCAGCACGTTTTTCTAGATTAACTGAGCCAGTTCTGGGCTCAGGTGGGAAGACCATCAGAGATCTAGAGCACTTTCTGGCGATCATGAGTGTGGTGGCTGAGGCCCGGGTAATAGTGAGAGCTAAGGAGAGAATCCATCAATCAATGGGTGCTTGCTGGGCGCAGAGCATTGCACTAAGCTCTTGGGAGAGTACACTATTACAGCGTGGGTAGACACGTTCGCTGACCACTGCCTGCCTACTTGTTTTGTTGTGTTGTCTGTCTCTCCCTTCTAGACTGTGAGCCCGTTGTTGGGGAGGGATTGTCTCTATCTGTTGCCGAATTGTACTTTTCAAGCGCTTAGTACAGCGCTCTGCACACAGTAAGACCAAAGTCACACAAAAGACACATGGCAGGACCGGGATTAAACAAGAGATGGAGCTAGGATTAGAAGCCATCAATTCTGACTTCCAAGCCTGGGCTCTATCCACCTAGCCACGCTGCTTCTATTTGTTAAGTGGTTTTTGTTAAGTGCCTACTATATCATTATCATCATTACTATATCCTTACTATGGTATAATATCACTATTATTATACTAATTATTGTTCTATTCTACTGCTGTATATTCTGTGTTGTTCCACTGTTCTATTATTACCCTTCTAAGAGCTGGAGTAGATTACAAGTTCATTACGGTGGACACAGTCCCTGTCCTGTATGGGGCTCACAGTGTAAGTAAGGGAGAGAGAGGAGACCTGAGGCACAGAGAAGTTAAGTGACTCATCCAAGGTCACACAGCAAGTAGTTGCTAGAGAGAGAATTAGAACCCAGCTCCTCTGAGTTACAGGCCCGTGCTCTAGCCAGTAGACCACACTGCTGGGATAACTTAATATTTTCAGCTCCATCCATCCCGCAGGACCCTATTTCCCCACAGAGAAGAAATCGCAAACCTCACGGCGGTGAGGGAATTCCTCCTTCTGGGATTCTCGGAGTTCCGGGAGCTGCAGCTGGTCCAGGCCACGCTGTTCCTCCTGGTCTACGTGGAGGCCCTGACGGAGAATCTCCTCATCGTCGCCATCACCGCCTTCGACCTGCGTCTCATCACCCCTCAAGAACCTTTCCGTCTTCGACCTCTTCCTCATCTCCGTCACCATCTCCCAATCCATCCACAGCTCCCTGGTCAATGGCAGAGCCATCTCTCTATGGGAATGTATGGCTCAGGTCGTTTTTGTGATTTCGTTTGCTGTCTTGGAGTTGTCCCTCTTCATGGCGATGTCCTACGACCTCTAGGCAGCCATCTGCCGTCCCCTGCGCTAGGGGTTCATCATGGACCGAGGGGCCTGTGGGAAGATGGCGGCCGTCTCTTGGCTCAGCGGGGGCCTGTTAGAGGCTATGTACACAGCCGGGACATTTTCACTGAGCTTCCGTGGCTCTAACCTGATCCAGCAGTTTTTCTGTGGCATCCCTTCCTTACTGAAGATGTCGTGCTCTGAAACGCACGTTGTCATCGATGTCAGCGTGGCCACTATACTTTGCTTTCATCTTCTTCATTTTCATTGTCTTCTCGTACGTGCTCACCTTCCGGGCCGTGCTGAGAATGCCAGGAGCCGAGGACCGGGCCAAACCCTTCTCCACCTGCCTGTCTCATCTCGTCGTCATGACTATTCGTAGTGAACGGAAACTTCGCCTACCTCAAGTCCGTGTCCGACTCCCCATCTGCCCTGCACCTGCTGGTGTCCGTGTTCTATGTCGTGATGCTCCCCGCCCTGAACCCCCTCATCTACAGCCAGAGGAACAGAGACATGAAGACTACCCTGAGGAGGATGATAGCGGGAAAATGCCTCTAAAATGGCGGTAGAAACTTCTTAACCCTGAGGTCAGAGGCCCTTCTAGCCTGGGGATTCTGGGTCCCCACCCCTTGGGGTCGTTCCCTTTGGAACTACTGGTGACCATGGAGTCTCCCACGGAGAAAGAGAGACAGCTGAAACCTCAAGATCCAGGCCCACCATGCCCGAAAGGACCATAATGACAGTCATCTACAGGGGGTGGTGGTCGTGGAGATTGGCTATTTGTTTTTAGCATCTGTAAAGAGATTATCATCAATCAATCAATTGCTTACTGTGTGCAGAACTCTGCACTAAACTGTTGGGAGAGTACAATAGAACAGAATTGGTAGATACCTCCAGTTAGACGCCGGACACCATACTAAACGCTAGGGTAGATACGAGATGATCGGGTTGTACCCAATCCCTGTCCCACATGGGGCTCACAGTCTTAATCTCCATTACATAGATCAGGTAACTGAGGCCCAGAGAAGTGAAGTGATTTGCCCAAGGTCACACAGCAGGTACATGGCAGAATTTCCCTCTGACTCCCAACCCCGTGTTCTTTCTATGAGGCCCACGCAGTGTATTAGCGTTAACTGGGACCAGACCAAGACTAGTCCTTGATCGGGACTGAGATGGTGTGAAAATGAGGTGGCCTTTAGTAATCAGATAGTTAGTTAATCGTATTAATTGAGTGTTTACTGTGTGCAGAGCACTATACTAAGTGTTGGAAGAGTATAATATAACAATATAATGGACACATTCCCTGACCACAGCAGGCGTACAGTCTCGAGGGGTAGATGGACATTAATAGACATAAATAAATGACAGATATGGATGTAAGCGCTGTGGGACTGGGACGGGGGGATGAATAATGGGAGCAAGTCAGGATTACAGCGAAGGGAGTGGGAGAAAAGGAAAGTAGGACTATAAGGGAAATAGAACTGTAAGAGAAGACGAGGTAAGCCAATAGCCATGGTACCCAACTGGACGCTGGGGTATTGGTGCTGTTAGACAAAGGAGCAGAGAAACTCCGAGGGAGTATCTCATGGATCCTGGGCCCGGAGCAGGAGACAGAACAGCCAGAAACCAGACTGTCCAGTACGAAACCAGAAGCATGGTCAATCAAGCACTTAGAACAGTACTCTGCACATATAGGCACTCCATAAATATAATTGAATGAATGAATCAGTCAATCAATCAATTGTATTTACTGAACACTTACTGTGTGGAGAGCACTTCCCTGAGCCCTTGGAAGAGTATAATACAACAGAGTTGGTAGACACGTTCCCTACCTACAATGAGTTTACAATCTAGTGGGGGAGACAGACGTTAATATAAATAAATAAATTATGGATACGGACGTAAGTGCTTTGGGGCTGAGGGAGGTGTGAATAAAGGGTGCAAATCCAAGTACCACGGTGACGCAGAAGGGAGTAGGAGAAGAGGAAATGAAGGCTTAGTCAGGAAAGGCCTCTTGGAGGAGATTTGTTTAAGGCTGTGAAGGTGGGGAGAGTGAAAGCACAGACGAGGATCGCGTAACTAGTCAGTTTGCCAGAGTTCAGTTCGCTATGGGAATTTTTCCACATTATAAATTCATTGTGAGCAGTGACTACGTTTGTTCGTTGTTGTAGTGTACGCTTCCAAGCGCTTACTACAGTGCTTTCCACACAGCAAGCACTACACGAAGACAATTGAATGACTTTGTGACCATGGGCATTCTCATGAGTGAAGGCGGTAACATTAGTGATACAGTCTCAGCGCAGCTGAACCTCGGGGATAACGTCACTTCTGGGGATCCTGAGTCTTCCAGCTAACTAGTCTCTCAGGGCAAGCCCGGGGCTGGTCCTCCCGGGGGACCTGCCTCCCCCCGCACTCCCCCCGCCCCCCCAGAACAGCGACTGCTCTCTCGGAGGAGCCCGGAGCACTGGTTTTAAGCAGACTCTTTCCCATCACGGCCACAGACCCGCATGAGTAGACGAGGAGGAGGAGGAAGTCAGCATCCCCAACCCTGGACTGCACCGATGAGTCACAGTCAATTGCTCAATCCGTTAATCATAGTTATTGAGCACTTACTGGGTGCAGAGCACTGTACATATACAATTGAGTTGATAGACAGGATCTATGTCCATACAGAGCTTACAACTGACTGTGTGCAGAGCGCTGTACTAAGTACTTGGGAGAGTGCAGTACAACAGAGTGATGATGATGATGATGGTATTTATTAAGCGCTTATTATGTTCCGAGCACTGTTATAAGCGCTGGGGTAGATACAAAGTAATCAGGTTGTCCCATGTGGGGCTCACAGTCTCAATCCCCATTTTACAGACAAGGTTACTGAGGCACAGAGAAGTGAAGTGACTTGTCCAAAGTCAAACCATTGATAAGTGATGGAGCCGGGATTAAAACCCAAAAGCCCGGGCTCTTTCCATTAAGCCACGCTGTTTCTCTAGTAGGTAGACACAATGCCTGCCCTCAAGAAGCTTAAAATCTAGTGGGAAAAAGAGACATTATAATGTCACAGATAGGGAAAGTAGCAGAATATAAGGATATGTTCGTGCATGAGAAGCAACGTGGCCTGGTGAAAAGATCACGGGCCTCAAAGCACCTGGGTCCTAATTCAAGCTCCACCACTTTGTGACCTTGAGCAAGTCACATCATTTCTTTGTGCCTCAGTTACCTCATCTGTAAAATGGGGATTAGGACTGTGACCCTCATGTGGGACAGGGGCTGTGTCCAACCTGATTGGCTTGTACCTCAGGATGTAGTATAATGCCTGGCACCTAGTAACCTCTTACCACCCACAAAAGGGTAGGTAGTGGAGCTGGGATTAAAACCCAGGTCCCCTGACCCCCCAGGCTTTCAACTAGGCCACGCTGCTTCCCAATCCCAAAACAGGATGGAAGATATAGAATGCAAGGCCAGGTTGTAAAGAGGGGCCAGATAATAAGCCAGGAATGCAGAGAAGATGGAACCGGAAAGATGAGTGTGAGATGAGAGACCAGGAATGGGATGTGGGTGGAAAACACGCCGCTGTGGAAAAGACACTGACCGACCCATGGAGAGAGTTAGGAGTTAGGAGGCGTGGACTGCAAACATCTAGTTGAAACCAGTCGAACCTACGCTGCCAAGATCCCAGGAGAAGGACAAAGGACAATGAAGCTGAGACTAGGATAGCCTCAAAACTCTCTGTGGGTAGGGAACGTGTGTTCCAATTCTATTCTACTGTAACGCCCCACCCCCACAAAAGCTTAATGCAGTGCTATGCACCCAGTAAGTGGTGAATAAATACCATTGATTGATCGATTGCTTACTGGACTGCCTTTTAGGTTATAACAGAATCCATCTACCTGTATCGTATTCCATGAATCACTTTTGCTTGGGTTGAAGAGGAGCCTACCTGCAGAGCACACTCAAAATAAGGAAGGGAATTTATATTCATTTTCGTAAATTATATATTTATATTAATGTCGGTCTCCTCCATTAGACTGTAAACTCGCTGTGGGCAGGGGACTTTCCACTAATTCAGTTCTATTGTACTCTCCCAGGCACTTAGTACAGTGTCCTGCACAAAGAAAGCCATCAAGAAACACCATTAATGTTGAGGAAATATTAGGCAATGTAGATAATTAATTCATTTCTAGACTGTGAGCCCGGTATGGTCTGGTATTGTCTCTCTTTGTTGTTGAATTGTACTTTCCAAGTGCTTAGTATAGTGCTCTGAACACAGTAAGAGCTTAATATTTACGATGGAATGATAATATCTGGATGCCATTATGACACACACCAAAAGGTGTTTGCAGAAATGATCAATAAATCTATGGTGTATTTATTGAGAACTTAGTGTGTGCAGAGCACTGAACTAAGTGCTTGGGAGAGTGAAACGGAACAGAGCTGGGAGAGTATACTAGAACAGAGTTGGTAGACAATATAAAAATATCTTTGTAAAGTGTATGTATGTGTGTGTGTGTGTGTGTGAAAGAGAGAGAGAGAGAGAGAAAGAGAGAGAGAGAGAGAGAGAGAGAGAGAGAGAGAGAGAGAGAGAGAGAGAGAAAGAGACCCTTTTTCATAGCTCCAAAGCCATTGCCTTCCCATCTTGGGTACCTGTGAAAGTGAAAATGCAGATTTAGAAGCCAAAACTGAGGGAACCTGATAGTTGAAAATAAAAATGGGGATTTTCAGATTCCTTCCTATAACTGTGCTCCTTCTCTGTGCCTCCATGGGAAATCCCCAGATAATCTATGAAAATGGGAAACACCACCAAGGTGAGATAATTCCTCCTGCTGAGATTCTCGGAGGTCCGGGAGCTGCAGTTGGTCTACACCGCGCTGTTCCTCCTGATCTACATGGAGGCCCTGACGGGGATCTCCTCAACATCGCCGTCACCTCCCTCGACCGGTGACTCCACACCCCTATGTACTTCTTCCTCAGGAACCTGGCCTTCATCGGCTTCTGCAACATCTCTAACCAATCCACCCACAACTGCCTGATCAATGGCAGAGCCATCTCCCTAGGGGGTTGTGTGGCTCACGTCGTTTTAGTGATTGCGTTTGCTTTCTCGGAGTTGCCCCTCCTCACGGTCATGTCCTATGACCGATACGTCACCATCTGCCGCCCCCTGCGCTAGGAGGTCATCATGGACTGAGGGGCCTTTGAGGAGATTGCGGCCGCCTCCTGGCTCGGCGGGGAAGTGTTCGGGGCGATGTATACAGCCGGGACCTTAACACAGAGCTTCTGTGGCTTTAACTTGATCCAGCAGTTTTTCTGTCCTTCCTTACTGAAGAGTTTCTGTTCCGAAACGCACGGTATCATCGATTTCAGCGTGGCCACTGCATTTAGCTTGGCTTTCATCTCCTTCACTTTCATCACCTTCTCGTATGTGCTTATCTTCTGGGCTGTGTTGAGGATGCCGGCCGCAGAGGGCCGGGCCAAAACCTTCTCCACCTTCTTGCCCTACCTCATCGTCATCACCATATTCCTCTCGACCGGAGCCGTTGCCCACCTCAAGCCCGTGTCAGTCTCCCTCTCGACCCTGGACTTGCTGGTGTCGGTGTTCTACACCACGGTATCCCCTGCCCTGAACCCTCTCAACTACAGCCAGGGGAACCGGAACATGAATGCCTCCTGGGGAGGGTCTTGCAGGGGCATACATTCCTCCAGAATAAAGATCTTCCCTTTTTGACTTGACATTTTCCCCCAAAATGTTTCCAAACCCCCTGGTTGTGAACTGCACTGTACTAAGTGTTGTTGTTTCTCCGTTCCTGGTGATCAGTCTATCAGTGGTATGTATTTAGTGCTTACTCTGTGCAGCGCACTCTACTAAGCTTTTGGGAGAGTCCAACACAACAGAAATGGCAGAGACGTTCCCCTCCCACAAGGAGCTTACAGCCTTGACCACTCTTTGCTACCCTATCTCCCTTCCCTTCACTTTCCAGATTCCAAATCCTTCGCTGACTAAATTGCTATTTATCCAGAATCATAAGACGCTCCATTTTCAGCTGCTCAGTCTCATGTCCAGTACAGATCACTCTCCCCACCTTCACAGCCTTTCTGAAGGCAAATCTCCTGCAAGAGGTCTTCCCTGACCAAGCCTTCATTTCCTTTCTCCCTCTCCCTTCAGAGTCACCCTTGCACTTAGATTTGCTCCCTTTATTAACCCCTCCCTCAGCCCCACACCACTGAAATCGATATCCATAATTTATTTATTACATTCATTTCTGTCGCCCCCACTGTGGGCAGGGAACGTTCCTACCAGCTCTGTTACATTGTACTGTCCCAAGTGCTTAGTACAGCATTCTGCCCAAGGTAAGCACTCAATAAATACTACTGATTGATTGCCTAATATTGTCCCAGATGACTTTCAGTGCAATATTTTAGCATTAGGTGGCTAGCCTCCTTCTCCCTAGAATCCAGCTGTTCTCCCAGATTTGTTTCCCAATGCTAGGGAATATTGCTATGTAATACTTGGGGTGGTTGAGTTATGTGGGTTTACCCCACCTCCTCTCACCCTATTTATTCACCGTCTCCTCTGGGTTGCCTGGACCCTTAGGTCTTGGCCCCCAAGTACTAGGATGCTTACCCTACCCTAGCCCCATAAGGATTATGTCCCATTCCTTACACTCTGTTGCTTCCCATCTGTAATTCACGTCAATGTCTGTCTCCCCCATAAAATTGCAAGCCCCTTGAGATAGGGATCTTGTTTAACAAGCCTAGCGTTTCCTCGAAGGGCTTAGAACAGTGGTCTGGTAGTGCTCACAAAACGGAGAAGCAGAATAGCCTAGCAGAAAGACCCTGGACCTGGGAGTCAGAGGACCTGGGTTCTAATCCCTTTTCCACCACTTGTCTGCTCTGTGACCTTGGTCAAGTCATTTCTCTGTGGTTCAGTTTCCTCATCTGTAAAATGGGGATGAAGACTGTGAGCCCCATGTGAGATGGAGGCTGTTGTTCCACCTGATTAGCGTTTATGTTATACAGTGCTTGACACATAGTATGTGCTTAACAAATTCCACAATTATTATTACTATTATTATTATCATTATTATCTTCACTGAATAAGAGGACAAAAACACAGAGAGAGGAAAGAGTTGGTTAAGGGGGTATCCTTGATCATAAGGAGGGACTCGGAAAGATACTCGATCGCAAAAATGATTCCAGATGACAGAAAAGTAGCCTCTGAGGAGATAACTTAGAATCTATGAGGAGATAGTACTGGTAAAAAGAAATCATGCCAGCCTCCTCCACTTAAGGCCCTCAATAATCAATCATCACCATCAGTGGTGTTAATTGAGCGCAAACTGTGTGCAGACCACTATACTGAGCCACTATACTGAGCCATTGAGAACGTACGGTATGCCAGAGAAGCAGCATGGCATAGTGGATAGAGCATGGGTTTGAGGTCATGGGTTCTAATCCCTGCTCTGCCACCTGTCTGTTATTTAACCTTGGACAAGTCACTTCATTTCTCTATGCCTCAGTTACCTCCTCTGTATAATGGGGATGGGGACTGTGAGTCCCACGTGGGACAGGGACTGCGTCCATCCCAATTTGCTTGTATGCACCCAAGCGCTTAGTACAGTACTTGACACATAGTAAGTGCTGAAAGAATACCATTATCATTATTATTATTATTATTTTCATTGCAATATAGCAGAGTTGGTAGACACTTTCCCTACCCACAAGAAGCAAAAAGTCTACAGAGGGAGATAGGCATTAATCTAAATAAATAACGTACGATATACAATTCATAATTTATAAATATGAAGTTCTGTGGGGTTGAGAGTAGCTTGGCTATCCTCATGGCAAAGCCAGGATGATTCATCCATTTGTTTATTCAGTCGTATTTGACAGCACATTAGATTCTGGGGGCTTTCAGTCACGAGGTCCCTCAGAACAAAAGAGGAATCCTGCTTTCTCCAGAGGGAAAAGAGAGGCCACGTGGGAAGGATTACAAATTGCCGCTCGAGAGGAGCACAGAATGTGAAAGACACCATCTTTCGGGAACTCCTCAACAAGAGAGCGATGTCTCCACCCGGGTGCAACCAGTATTCAATCAGTGGTATTTATTGAGCGCTTACTGTATGCAGGGCACTGGACTAAGCGCTCGGGAGAATACAATATAACAGAGTTGGGAGATTCGTTTCCTGGCCACAGTGAGCTTACAGTCCAGAGGGGGAAACAGACTTTAAATAATCCATCAATGGTATTTACTGAAAGCTTCTTGTATGCAGAGTTCTGTACTATGAGCTCGAGAGAGTGAAATAAAACAGACAAGAGACAGGTTCCCTGACCACAACGAGCTTGACGTCTAGTGACAGAGGGGCTGAACAGCAAAAAGGAGGAGCTTTTAAGTCTGGGATAAATATGACGAGAAAACACCTGCTTCCATCCATTAGTAAGTGCCAACGTGCATCAGGAAATTCATTTCAGTGACCTTCAGCTGTTTTATTGTTCATGTGAGTTCCTGCCTGATCCTTGTCTACCTCTAGCTTGTTAAGCACTTACTATATTCCAAGCACAGGGCTAGGCTCTGGGGTAGATTGAAAATTGAACAGAGTCCATGTTTCAGATGGGGCTCACAGTCTAAATTGTAAGGAGAACAGGTATTGTTATAGGTACTTGTTAAGCACATAGTGTGTTCCTTGTAATACTACTACTACTACTACTACTACTACTACTACTACTACTACTACTAATAATAATAATAATAATAATAATAATGGTATTGGTTATGTGCTTACTAGGTGCCAGGCACTGTACTAAGCACTGGAACTGTTCTAAGTGATGGGGGTGATACAAGATTGGACATAGCCCATGTCCCACATGGAGCTCACAATTCTAAGTAGAATGGAGAACCGGTATTTCTTTTTACTGATACTTGTTAAACACTTAAGTACGTGCCTAGTACTGTTCTTAAGCACTGGGAGAGATACAAGATGATAATAATGATGATGGCAATTGTTAAGCACTTACTATATGCCAAGCACTGTTCTAAGCACTGGGGTATATACAAGGTAATCAGGTAGTCCCATGTGGGGCTCACAGTCTTAATCCCCACTTTACAGATGAGGTAACTGAGACACAGAGAAGTTAAGTGGCTTGTCCAAGATCATACAGCAGACAAGTAGCAGAAGCGGGATTAGAGCCTATGTCTTCTGACTCCCAAGCCTGTGCTCCTTCCACTAAACCATGCTGTTTCTCTAATAATCAGATTGGACATAGACCCTCTCCCACATAGGGCTCACAGTTTATGTAGCAAGAAGAAAAGGTCATTAATCACTATTTGCAAGCGCAGGAACTGTGGCCAGAGAAATTATATGACTGGCCCAAGGTCTCACAGCAGGCCACACTGCAAGCTAGTGATAGAGCTGTAATTAAAACTCTGTCTCTTGGTCTAGGTATCTCCTTGAATTTTGTTTGGTCTCTGTGCTTCTGTCTCCCTGCCTCTGTTTCTCTGCATCTGCCTGCCTTTACGTCACCCTGATGCTTCGTGTTTACCTTTCTGTTTATTTGGGAGAGGAGAGTGGTGGTCTGTCAGATATGAAGGGAGAGGGCGTTCTAAGGCAGATAAGTTAGGGTGACTAGATAAATAAGCGGAGTTGCAGTATCTCAATCGTTACAAACATTTAAGAACAGGGAAGGTTCCCAGGAGAATAAATCAGTTTGTGTGCTTGTCTTCATTCCAGGCCAAAGGCAGAAGAAAGAGGAATCTGAGAGGTCCGATACAACCTAAACATTTCACTTTTCCTGTTTTTTTCTCGGGGTGATACTCTACTGTTTTCTTGGTACACTCAGGTAACTCTCAGAACACATGGCCAATCATACAGTTGTGACAGAATTCCTCCTGCTGGGTTTCTCGGAGGTCCGGGAGCTGCAGCTGGTCCACGACACGCTGTTCCTTCTGGTCTACCTGATGTCCCTGAGGGGAATCTCCTCATCGTCGCCTTCACTGCCCTCGACCGGCGCCTCCGCACCCCCATGTACTTCTTCCTCAGGAACCTGTCCCTCATCGACCTCTGCCTCATCTCCGGCACTGTCCCCAAATCCATCCTCAACTCCCTGATCAACAACAGGTCCATCTATTTCAGAAGCTGTGTGGCCCAGGTCTTTTTGTCGATTCTGTTTGGTGGTTCAGAGCTGTCCATCCTCACGGAGATGTCCTATGACCGCTACACCACCAACTGCCGCCCCCTGCGCTACGACCTCATCATGGCCCGAGAGGCCTGTGGAAAGATGGCTGCCGTGTCTTGGCTCAACGGAGGGCTTTTGGTGATGATGTACTCAGTCGGGACGTTTGTATTAAGCCTCTGTGAGTCCAACGTGATCCAGGAGCTCTTCTGTGACGTCGCCTCCTTACTGAAGATCTCTTGTTCAGAAATACAGGTTGACATTGACATCAGTGTGACTGTAGGTATCGGCTTTAGTTTCGTCTCCTTCATCTCCATCGTCATCTCCTACGTCCACATCTTCTCGGCCGTGCTGAGGTTCCCGTCCACCGAGAGCCGGCCTAGGCCTTCTCCACCTGCCTGCCCCACCACGCCGTCGTCACCCTTTTCCTCTTGACTGGAATCTTCACCTACCTCAAACCCGTGTCAGACTCCCCGTCGACGCTGGAACTGCTGGTGTCCGTGTTCTACACCGTGGTGCCCCCCACTCTGAACCCGCTCATCTACAGCCTGAGGATCAGGGACATGAAGGCCGCCTTGAGGAACGTTTGTGGCTGAAACCCATTTCTCTTGTCCGCTCTCCCCTCTGCTTCGACCCTGAAATTGATTGTGTACCCCTTAAACACTTCGTTACTTACCCCAGCTCCACGATACTTGTATAAATAGTCTCATGCTCTACTATTTTCCCTAACCCGTATCTGCTTTAATGTCCGTCTCCCCCTCTAGACTGTAAGCTTCTTGAGGGCAAGTATCATGTCTACCAACTCCTTAGCGTTGTACTCTCCCAAGTGCTTAGTACAGTGGTCTGCGAACAGTAGGTGTTCAATAAAAAGCCATTGATTGATTGATTGCTGTCCCAATCCCCAACAATGCATATGGACAGGGAGCCACAAAGCTTAGAGGGGACGATGGGAGAGACAAAGAAGGAGAAGGGCGATGAGCAGACACCGGAAACCAAGGGTGGAGTGGTCAGCAGATGATGAGAGTCTACTGTGGGGCTGGTGGTGCCACAAATACAGGGCAGCCCGGTGGTAGGGGTGTAGAGTAGGAGGATTACCCAGAAATCATTGCTACAGGAAATGGGCCACAATCAGACGCAATTAGAGGACCAGCTAGAACAGATCCTAGGTCAGAATTGTCAAGGAGGAAAGCAAGATTTAGAGGGAAAGAATATAACCCTAATTTTTTCAATGGTACTTGTTAAGTGCTTATTGTGTTTCAAGCACAGTACTAAATGACGGGATAAGAGAAGAAGCATGGTCTAGTGGGTAGAACACAGGCCTGGGAATCGAAACCAGCTGACCTGACACTTGTCTTCTATACGAGCCTGGGAAGTCACTTCACTTTTCTTTGTCTCAGTTGCCTCATCTGTAAAATGGGAATTAAGACTGTGAGCCCCATATGGGACAGGAACTGTGTCCATCCTGATTAACCTCTGCCTGGAACAGAGCTTAGTACAGTGCCTGGGGCATAGTAAATGTTAAACAAATACCATTAAAAAGATATTAATGATAAATAGATATCAAGCCACTGAGCAGACAGGTGGTGGAGCTGGAATTAATAATAATAATGATATTCATTCATTCATTCATTCATTCAATTGTATTTATTGAGCACTTACCCTGTTCAGAACACTGTACGAAGCTCTTGGAAAGTGCAATTAAGCACTAAAGAGAGACAATCCCTGCCCACACACGGCTTACAGTCTAGAAGCCTGACATCAAAACAAGTAAACAGACATTAATGTAAATATAATTATAGATATGTATATGTACAGACAATTGCTGTGGGGCTGGGGGGTGAGTAGAGCAAAGACAGCTAGTCGAGAGGACAGGGAGGGAAGGGGGAGCTTAGTCTGGGATGATAATGATAATATTTGTAGTATTTGTTAAATGCTACTATGTACCAGGCACTTTACTAAGTGCCCGGGTGGTTATAAGAAAATCCCTTCTAAATCACCTTGCCCTTGTATTCCTACTAAAACACAGCCCATGCACTCTGCTCCTCTAATGCCAGACTACTCACTGTACCTAGATCTCATCCATCTCCCTTTCGATCCCTAGCCTACATCCTGCCTCTGGCCTGGAACGCCCTCCCGCTTCGTGTTCAACAGCCAATTACTATCCCCACCTTCAAAGCCATAATGAAGGCGCATCCCCTCCAAGAGGCTTTTCCTGATTAAACCCTCTTCTCCCACTGCTTTCTGCATCGCCCTTGCAGTTGGATTTGCAAGCTTTATTCACTCCATCCTCTGCCCCACACACCTATGCCTATATCTGTCATTTGTTTATTGGTATTAATGTCTGTCTCCCCTTCTAGACAGGTAAGCTCTTTGAGGAAAGGGAATATTTCTACCAACTCTATTATATTGTAGTCTCCCAAAATGCTTAGTACATTGCCTTGCACATAGTAAGCGCTTAATAAATATGATTGATTGATTGATTGCTACTACTCTCCAAACGGCCAAACATTGTTGCATCCTAAAATGGGTTCTGTACCAGATCTCCCAAAAATGGCTTCTGGTCATACTTGCCACCAGAGTCTGCAATAAAGTTCTGGAATTTCATACAGTACCCATCCACTGACCTACTGCTATTCCTTAGAACAAGATCCATGAGCAGTTTGGCCCACTTAGATTTCATTCCTACAACCATTCTCTACGCCCCTCCTCTACACTCCCCCCATTTAAAAAATGCTATTTGTTAAGTGCTTACTGTGTACCAAGCACTGTATTAAGCATTGGAGTAGATATAAAATAATCATATCTCACATGGGACTCACAGGTATTGAATCCCCATTTTTCAGAGGAGGGAACTGAGGCACAGGGAAGTGAAGTGACTTGCACAAGGTCACATTCATTCAGTCAGTCAGTCATATTTATTGAGCGCTTACTATGTGCAGCGCACTGTATTAAGCGCTTGAGAAGTACAAGTTGGCAACATATAGAGGCAGTCCTTAACCAACGACGGGCTCACAGTCTAGAAGGGGAAGACAGAGAACAAAACAAAACATGTGGACAGGTGTCAAGTCATCAGAATGAATAGAAATAAAGCTAGATGCACATCATTATCAAAATAAATAGAATAGTAAATATGTACAAGTTAAATAAATAGAGTAATAAATTTGTACAAACATATATACAGGTGCTGTGGGAAGGGGAAGGAGGTAGGACGGGGGCATGGGGAAAAAGAGAGGCCTCCTGGAGGAGGTGAGCTCTCAGTAGGGTTTTGAAGGGAGGAAGAGAGCTAGCTTGGCATACATGAGGAGGGAGGGCATTCCAGGCCAGGGGGAGGACGTGGGCCGGGGATCAACATAGGGACAGGTGAGAACGAGGTACAGTGAGGAAGTTAGTGGCAGGGGAGTGGAGGGTGTGGGCTGGGTTGTAGGAGAGGAGGGAGGTGAGGTAGGAGGGGGCGAGGTGAAGACGAGAGTGAGGAATTTTTGCTTGATGCGTAGGTTGACAGGCAGCCACTGGAGATTTTTGAGGAGGGGAGTAACATGCCCAGAGCGTTTCTGCACAAATATGATCCGGGCAGCAGCGTGAGGTATAGACTGAAGTGGGGAGAGACAGGAGGATGGGAGATCAGAGAGGAGGCTGATGCAGTAATCCAGTCGGGATAGGATGTGTTATGGAGGTGAGACCGGCAGGCTTTGGTGACGAATTGAATGTGAGGGGTGAACCAGAGAGTGGAATCAAGGGTAACACCAAAATTGAGGGTTTGTGAGACGGGAAGTATGGTAGTGCCTTCTACAGTGACGGGAAAGTCAGGGAGAGGGCAGGGTTTTGGAGGGAAGGGAAGGAGTTCAGTCCTGGACATATTGAGTTTTAGATGGAGGGCGGACATCTAGATGGAAATGTCCTGAAGGCAGGAGGAGACCCGAGCCTGAAGGGAGGGAGAGAGAGCAGCGGCAGAGATGTAGATTTGGGTGTCATTAGCGTAGAGTTGATAGTTGAAGCCGTGGGAGCGAATGAGTTCACTTACGGAATGAGTGTAGATAGAGAACAGAAGGGGACCAAGAACTGACCCTTGAGGAACCTCTACAGTAAGGGGTGGCAGGGGGAGGAGGAGCCCGCAAAGGAGACTGAGAATGAACGGCCAGAAAGATAAGAGGAGAACAAGGAGAAGACGGAGTCTCTGAAGCCAAGATTCGTTAGCGTGTTGAGGAGAAGAGAGCTGAAGAGAAATCCCTTGCCCCAACCAATCCACGCCCCACTCAATGGGGGGTGGGCCAGGAGGTGATGTGAGGGCACCCTCTGTTGGACGAGCCCCGGAGCTGCAGGAAGGTCCCCCGCTCCAGCAGATCCCTACACTCCACTCTGTTGAGGAGATGGGGGACACGGTAAGAGCAGGGAGGGCGTCCTCTGCTGGCCGAGATCGTGAGTGGCAGGAGAATTCCCGACCCCAGCCAGTCCCCAAGCACTAGTTGATTGGGGGGAATGGAAGGAGCGGCGAGGGCGACCTGTGCTGGCCCACACAGAGCACTGCAGTTCGTACCAGGGCCCCAGCCAATCCCTGCACTCCACTGAATGGCGTGTGGGCCGTGAAGACCTGCGAGGGCGCCTTCTGCTGGCCAAGCGCAGGAGCTGCAGGAATATCCCCAGCTCCATCCTATCCCCATGATCCACTCATTTAAGGAGAGGGGGGAAACGGGAAGAGCTGTGAGGGCGTCCCCTGCTGGCCGCACTCGCGAGCTGCTGGAGAGTCCCCACCCTAACCACTCCTCAAGCACCAGTAGATTGGGTGGAACGGGAGGAGCTGCGAGGTCGCCCCCTGCTGGCCGACCTGGCGAGCTGCAGGAGTATCCCCTAACCCAGCCAATCCCCCAGGACCAGTTGACTTGGAGGGGACCTGAGAAGCTGAGGGAACGTCCTCTGCTGATCGATTCTACAAGCTGCAGGGGAATATCAGGTCCTAGCCAATCCCCGCACTATACTAATATGGGGACGACGGGATTAACTGCGAGGGTGCCATCAGCGGGCCGGGCCCGCGAGCTGCAGAAAAATCCCTTGCCAAAACCAATCCGCGCCCCACTGAATTGCGAGTGTGCCGTGAGGTGATGCGCGGGCGCCCTCTGTTGTCCGAGCCCAAGAGCTCCAGGACGGTCACCTGCTCCGGTAGATCCCTATTCTCCACTCATTTAAGGAGGGGTGGGGGGGAACGGAAACAGTTGCGAGGGCGACCTCTGCTGAACGAGCTCGCGAGCTTCAGGAGAATCCCAGACGCCAGCCAATTCACAAGCCCCAGTTGATTCCGGGGAACGAGAGGAGCTGCGAGGGCGCCCTCTTCTGGCTCACACGGAGCACTGCAGGTCGGGCCACGGCCCCAGCCAATCCCCGCACTCAACTGAAAATCGTGTTGGCCGTGAGGAGCTGCGAGGGCGCCCTCTGCTGGCCGAGCCCAGGAGCTGCAAGAATGTCCCCGGCTCCAACCGATCCCCACTCTCCACTCATTTAAGGAGAAGGGGGAAAACGGGAAGAGCTGCGAGGGAGTCCTCTGCTGGCCGAGCTCGCGAGCTGCCGGAGAATCCCTGACCCCAGCCAATCCACAAGCCCCAGTTTACTGGGGTGAAAGGGTTGAGCTGCGAGGGCGCCCCCTGCTGGCCGACCTCGCAAGCTGCAGGTGTGTCCCCGACCCCAGCCAATCCCCAAGCAACTGTTGCTTCGGGGTAACGGTAGGAGATTGTAGTGCGCCCCCAGCTGACCGACATCGAACTTCAGGAGAAACCACAACCTCACCCGTCCCCAAGCACCGTTTGATTTGAAGGGGTAGCGAGAAGTTGAGAAGGCGCCCTCTGCTGACCGAGTCTTAGAGCTGAAGGGGAATACCCGCTCCCCTCACTACCTTAATTTGGGGGCGACAGATTCACTGCGGGGGCGCCATTTGCTGGCCGGGCGCGAGAGCTGCAGAGAAATCCCTTGCCCAAACCAATCCGCGCCCCACTGAATGGAGGGTGGGCCGGGAGGTGATGCGCGGGCACCCAATGTTGGCCGAGCCCCGGAGCTGCAGGACGGTCTCCGGCTCCAGCAGATCCTAGGCTCCACTCAGTTGAGGAGGGGGGAAACCGTAAGACCTGCGAGGGTGTCCCCTGCTGGCCGACCTCGAGAGCTGCAGGAGTATCCCCGACCAAAGACAATCCCCAAGCACCATTTGCTTTGGTGGAACGGGAGGAGGTTTTAGTGCGCCCCCTGCTGGCCGACTTTGCGAACTTCAGGAGAATCCCCAAACTCAGACGATTCTCAAGGACCGGTTGATTTCCAGGGGTCGGGAAAAGCTGAGAGGGCGAACTCTGCTGACCGAGTCTAAGAGCTGCAGGAAAATACCCGGTCCCCTCCAATCCCCGGACAACACTAATTTGGGGGCGACGGGATTAACGGCGAAGGCGCCATCAGCTGGCCGGGTGCGCAATCAGCAGAGAAATCCCTTGCCCCAACTAATCCGCGCCCTACTGAATGGGGCGTTGGCCGTGAGGTGATGTGAGGGCGCCATCTGTTGGCCGATCCCAGGAGCTGCAGGACGGTCCCCGGCTCCAACAGATCCCTCCGCTCCACTCAGTTGAGGAGAGGGGGGGAAAAGGTAAGAGCTGCGAGAGAGTCCTCTACTGGCCGATTTCGCGAGCTGCAGGGGAATCCTGGACCCCAGCCAATTCCCAAGCACCAGTTGACTGGGGGGAATGGGGGGAGCTGCGAGGGCGCCCTCTGCTGGCTCACAGAAAGCACTGAATGTCGGGCCACGGCCCCAGCCAATCTCCGCATTCCACTGAAAATCTCGTTGGCCGTGAGGAGCTGCGAGGGCGCTAGCCGACCCCCACTCTCCACTCATTTAAGGAGAGGGGGGGAACGGGAAGAGCTTCGAGGGAGTCCTCTGCTGGCCGAACTCGGGAGCTGCCGGAGAATCCCTGACCCCAGCCAATCCACATGCCCCAGTTTATTGATGTGAAAGGGTGGAGTTGCGAGGGCACCCCCTGCTGGCCGACCTCGCGAGATGCAGGTGTATCCCCGACCCTAGCCAATCCCCAAGCAACAGTTGCTTGTGGGTAACGGGAAGAGAGTTTAGTGCGCCACCAACTGGCCGACATCTCGAACTTCAGGAGAATCTGCAACCTCATCCGTCCCCAAGCACCGTTTGATTTGAAGGGGTAGCGTGATGGTGAGAAGGCTCCCTCTGCTGACCGAGTCTAAGAGCTGAAGGGGGCTCTAATTTGGGGGTGACGGATTCACTGCGAGGGCACCATTCGCTGGCCGGGCCCTCGAGCTGCAGATAAATCCCTTGCCCAAACCAATCCGCGCCCCACTGAATGGGGGGTGGGCTGGGAGGTGATGCACGGGCACCCTATGTTGGCCGAGCCCAGGAGCTGCAGGACGGTCCCCGGCTCCAGCAGATCTCTAGGTTCCACTCAGTTGAGGAGAGGGGGGAAACGGTAAGAGCTGCGAGGGCTTCCTCTGCTGGTCGAGGTCACGAGCTGCAGGAGAATCCCTGACCACAGCCAATCCCCAAGCACCAGTTGATTTTGGGGAAAGGGAGGAGCTGCGATGGCGCCCTCTGCTGGCGCACACAGAGCACGGCAGGTCGGTCCACGGCCCCAGACAATCCCCACACTCCACTGAATCTCATATGTCCGTGAGGAGCTGCGAGGGCTCCCTCTGGTGGCCGAGCCCAGGAGCTGCAGGAATGTCCCCGGCTCCAGCCGATCCCCACGCTCCACTCATTTAAGGAGAGACGTGGGGGAATGGGAAGAGCTGTCAGGTCGTCCTCTGCTGTCCGAGCTCGCAGGCTGCAGGAGAATCCCCAACACCAACCACTCCCCAAGCACCTGTAGATTTGGTTTAATGGGAGGAGTTGTGAGTACGCCACCTGCTGGCCGACTTGGCGAGCTTCAGGAGAAAACCCGCCCTCAGCCGAACCCCAATCACCAGATGATTTGGAGGGGCGGGAGAAACTGAGAGGGCGTCTTCTGCTGATCGAATCCAAAAGCTGCAGGGGAATCCCAGGCACCAGCCAATCGCCACACGCCAGTGATTTGGGGGTGAAGGGAGAAACTGAGAGGGCGCAATCTGCTGGTAGGTCCCGTGAGCTGCAGGGAAATCCCTTGCCCCAACAAATCCGCGCCCCACTGAATTTGGTGGTGAAGGGAAGACCTGCCAGGGCGTCCTCTGCTGGCCGAGCTCGCGAGCTGCCGGAGAATCCCCGACCTCAGCCAATCCACAAGCCCCAGTATGTTGGGGGGAATGGGAGGAGCTGCGAGGGCGCCCTTTGCTGGCTGGCCTCGCTAGCTGCAGGAGTATCCCCGACCCCAGCCAATCCCCATGCACCAGTTGCTTGGGGGGGAACGGGAGGACCTTTTAGTGCGCCCCCTGCTGGCCGACTTCGTGAACTTCAGGAGAATCCCCAACCGCAGCTGATCTCCAAGCCCCGGTTAATTTGGAGGGGTCGGGGAAGCTGAGAGGGCGCCCTCTGCTGACTAAACCTTAGAGCTGCAGGGGAATACCCGGTCCAAGCCAATCCCCACACTACACTAATTTTGGGGCCACGGGATTAACTGCGAGGGCGCCGCCTGCTGGCCGGGCTCGCGAGCTGCAGAGAGCTTCCTTGCCCCAACCAATCCGCTCCCCACTGAATGGGGGGTGGGCCGGGAGGTGCTGAGAGGGCACCCTCTGTTTCCCGAGTCCATGAGCTGCAGAGAAATTCCTTGCCCCAACCAATCCGCGCCCCACTGAATTGGTGAGGGGAAAAGAGGACCAGCAAGAGCACTCTTTGCTGGCCGAGCCCAAAACTTGCAGGAGGATCCCCGGCCTCAGCCGATCCCCACGTTCCACTATTTTATGGAGGGGGGGGAACGCAAAGAGCTGCGGGAGCGTCCTCTGCTGGCCGAGCTCGCGAGCTGCAGGAGAATCTTCGACCCCAGCCAATCCCTGCACCACACTAATTTGGGGGAGACGGGAGTAACAGCGAGGGTGCCATCTGCTGGCCTGGCCCGTGAGCTGCAAAGACATCCCTTGCCCCAAACAATCCGCAATGCAGGTCGGGCCACGGCCCCAGCCAATCCCCCCACTCCACTGAATGAGGAGGTGAGCCGGGAGGTGATACGAGAGCGCCCCCTTTTGGCCGACACCAGGAGCTGCAGGACGGTCGCTGGCTACAGCAGATCCTTACGCTCCACTCAGTTCACGAGACGGGGACAACAGTAAGTGCTGCGAGGGCGTCCTCTGCTGGACGAGCTCACGAGCTGCAGTTGAATCCCCGACCCCAGCCAATCCCCAAGCACTATTTGATTGGAGTGAAAGGGTGGAGCAGCGAGAGCGCCCTCTGCTGGCCCACACAGAGCACTGCAGGTCGGGCCACGGCCCCAGCCAATCCCCTCCCTCCACTGAAAAGCGTGTTGGCGGTGAGGAGCTGCGAGGGCGCCCTCTGCTGACCGAGACTAGAAGATGCAGGAATGTCCCCCGCTCGAGCTGATCCCCACGCTCCACTCATTTAAGGAGAGGGGGGAAACGGGAAGAGCTGCGAGGGCGTCCTCTGCTAGCCGAGCTCGCCTGCTGCAGGAGAACCCCCGACTCCAACCACTTCAAAAGCATCAGTTGATTGGGTTGAAATGGGAGGAGCTGCGAGGGCGCCCCTGCTGGCCGACCTCGCGAGCTTAAGGAGAAACACCGACTTCAGAGGATCCCCAAGCACCAGTTGATTTGGAGGGGTGGGAGTAGATGAGAGGGCGTCTTCTGCTGATCGAGTCCAAGAGCTGTAGGGGAATCCAATGCCCCAGCCAATCCCTGCACTCCAGTGATTTGGGGGCGACGGGAGAAACTGCGAGGGCGCCATCTGCTGGCCGGGCCCGTGAGCTGCAGGGAATCCCTTGCCCCAACCAATCCGAGCCCCACTGAATTGGGGGGGAGAACGGAAGAACTGCCAGGGCGTCCTCTGCAGGCCGAGCTCGCGAGCTGCAGGAGAATTCCCGACCCCAGATATTCCACAAGCAATAGTTTATTGAGAGGAACGGGAGGAGGTTTTAGTGCGTCCCGTGCTGGCCGACCTCGTGAATTTCAGCTGAATCCCCGCCGTCAGCCGATCCCGAAATACCGGCAATGTTACGGAGCTGAGACCAACAGGTTTTGGTGACGGCTTGGATGTGAGGGGTGAATGAGAGAGCGGAGTCGAGGATGACACCAAGGTTGCGGGCTTATGAGACGGGAAGGATGGTAGTGCCATCAACAGAGATGGGAAAGTACACCTATTTGCGGGCGACGGGAGGAACAGAGAGGGCGCCATCTGCTGGCCGGGCCCGCGAGCTGCAGAGAAATCCCTTGCCCCACCCAATCCGCATCCCACTGAGTGGTGGCTGGGCCGGGAGGTGATTAGAGGGCGCCGTCTGTTGGCCGTGGCTAGGAGCTGCATGATGGTCCCATGCTCAGGCAAAACCCTAAGCTCCACACAGTTGAGGAGAAGGGGGCGGGGGCAACGCAAAGAGCTTAGAGGGCGTTCTCTGCTGGCAGAGCTTGCCAGCTGGAGGAGAATTCCCGCACCCAGCCAATCCCAAAGCATCTGTTGATTGGGGGGAACCGGAGGAGCTGCGAGTCCCTCCTCTGCTGGCTCAAACGGAGCCCTGCAGGACGGACCCGGCCCTAGCCAATCCCCTCGCTCCATTGAATGGGGGGTGGACCGGGAGCAGATCCGAGTGCCCCCTTTGTAGGCCGAGCCCAGGAGATGCACGACGGTCCCTTCATACAGCCAATCCCCTCGCTCCACTCATGTAAGGAGAGGGGAAGAAAAGAGAAGAGCTTCGAGGGCGTCCTCTGCTGGCTGAGCTCGCGAGCTGTAGGAAAATCCCCGACCCCAGCAAATCACCAAACCTCAGTTAATTGGGGGGAACGGGAGGAGCTTCGCGGGCGCCTCCTGCTGGTAGACCTCGCAAGCTTCAGGAGAATCCCCGACCTCAGCCGATCCCCAAGCACCGGTTGATTTGGAGGTGTCGGGAGAAGCTGAGAGGGCGCCCTCTGCTGACCGAGTCTAAGAGTTCCAGGGGAATACCCTGTCCCAGCCAATCCCCACACTACACTAATTTGGGGGCGACAGGAGTAACTGGGCGGGCGCCATCTGCTGGCCGGGACCGCTAGCTGCAGAGAAATCCCTTGCCCCAGCCAATCCGCGCCCCACTGAATGGGGGATGGGCGTGGAGGTGATTCGAGGGCGCCCTCTGTTGGCCGAGCCCAGGAGCTTCAGGACGGTCCCGGCCTCCAGCAGATCCCTACGCTCCACTCAGTTGGTGGGGGGGGGGGGGGGGAACGGTAAGAGCTGCGAGGGCACACTCTGCTGGGCGAGCTCGCGAGCTGCAGAAGAATCCCTGACCCCAGCCAATCCCCAGGCACTATTGGATTGGGGTGAAATGGAGGAGTTGCGAGGGCAACCTCTGCTGGCCTACACAGAGCACTGAAAGTCGGGCCATGGCCCCAGCCAATCCCCGCACTCCACTGAGAGGCATGTGGCCGTGAGGAGCTGCGAGGGTGCCCTCTGCTGGCCCAGCCCAGAGCTGCATGAATGTCCCCGGCTCCAGCCAATGCCCACGCTCCCCTCATTTAACGAGAGGGGGGGGAAACGGGAAGAGCTGCGAGAGCTGCAGGAGAATCCCCGACCCCAACCACATCCCAAGCACCAGTTGATTGGGTGGAACGGGAGGTGCTGCGAGGGCGCTCCTGCTGGCCGACCTCGCGAGCTTCAGGAGAAACCCACCTCCGAGGATCCCCAAACACCAGTTGATTTGGAGGGGTGGGAGTAGCTGAGATGACGTCTTCTGCTGATCGAATCCAAGAGCTGCAGGGGAATCCAAGGCCCCAGCCAATCCCTGCACTCCAGGGATTTGTGGACGACGGGAGGAACAACGAGGGCGCCATCTGTTGGCCGGGTCCGTGAACTGCAGTGAAATCACTTGCCCCAACAAATCTGTGCCCCACTGTATGGGGGGGGTGTGAAGGGAAGACCTGCCCGGATATCCTCTGCTGGCCGAGCTCGCAAGCAGCAGGAGAATCCCCAACCCCAGCCAATCCACAAGCACTAGTTTACTGGGGGGATATTGAGGAGCAGCGAGGCCGCCCCCTCCTGGCCGACATCACGAGCTGAAATTGCATCCCCGATCCCATCCACTCCCCAAGCACCAGTTGTTTGGGGGGAAAGGGAGGAGCTTTTCCTACGTCCCCTGCTGGCCGACGTCGCGAACCTCAAGTGATTCCCCGACCTCAGTCGATCCCCAAGCACCGGTTGATTTGGAAGGTTCGGGAGAAGCTGAGAGGGCGCCCTCTGCTGACCAAGTCTAAGAGTTACAGGGGAATACCCTGTCTCAGCCAATCTTCGCACTACACTAATTTGCGGGCGACGGGAGGAACAGCGAGGGCACCATTTGCTGGCAGGGCCTGCGAGCTGCAGAGAAATCCCTTGCCCCAAACAGTCCGCGTCCCACTGAATGGGGGTTGGGCCGGGAGGTGATTCGAGGGTGCCGTCTCTTGGCCGAGCCCATGGGCTGCAGGACGGTCCACACCTCCAGCAGATCCCTACATTCCACTCATTTAAGGAGAGGGGTAGAAACGGGAAGAGGTGCGAAGGCGTCCTCTGCTGGCCGAGCTCGCGAGCTGCAGGAGAATCCCCGACCCCAGCCAATCCCCAAGCACTATTTGATCAGGGTGAAAGGGAGGAGCTGCGAGGGCGCCCTCTGCTGGCCCACACAGAGCACAGCAGGTCGGCCCACGGCCCCAGCCAATACCGGTCCTGAACTGGGAGGCGTGTGACCCCTGCGGAGTTGCGAGTGCGCCCCCTGCTGGCCAAGCAAAGGAGCTGCAGGAATGTCACCCACTCCAGCAGAGCCCCATGCTCCACTCATTTAATGATGGGGGGACAAGGGAAAAGCTGTGAGGGGGTCCTCTGCTGGCCTACAGAGAACACTGCAAGTCGGGCCACGGCCCAGCCAAAACCCGCACTCCACTGAATGGCATGTGGCCGTGAGGAGCTGCGAGGGCGCCCTCGGCTGGCCGAGCTCGCGAGCTGCAGGAGAATTCCCGACTCCAGCCAATCCGCAGGCACCAGTTTACTGGGGGGAAATGGAGGAGCTGAGAGGGCGCCCCCTGCTCGCCGACCTCGTAAGCTGCCGGGGCATCCCCAACCCCAGACACTCCCAAAACACCAGTTGCTTGGGGTGAACGAGCGGAGCTTTAATGCGTCCTCTGCTGGCTGACCTCACGAACATGAGAATCCCGGACCTCAGCCGATCCCCACGCACCGGTTGATTTAGAGGGGTCGGGAGAAGCTGAGAGGGCGCCCTCTGCTGACCGAGTCTAAGAGTTGCTGGGTAATACCCTGTCCCAGCCAATCTCTGCACTACACTAATTTGCGGGCGACGGGAGTTACAGGGCAGGCGCCATCTGCTGGCCGGGCCCGTTTGCTGCACAGAAATCCCTGGCCCCAACCAATCCGCGCCCCACTGAATGGGGGGGGGTGGGCCGGGAGGTAATTCGAGGGCTCCGTCTGTTGGCCGAGTCCAGGAGCTGCAGGACGGTCCCTGGCTACAGCAGATCCCTACGCTCCACTCAGTTCACGAGACGGGGGCAACAGTAAGTGCTGCGAGGGCGTCCTCTGCTGGCCGAGCTCCCGAGCTGCAGGAGAATCCCCGACCCCAGGAAATCCCCAATCAGCAGTTTATTGGGGGTAAAGGGAGGAGCTGAAAGGGCGCCCTATTCTAGTCCACACAGAGCACTGCAGGTCGGGCCACGGCCCCAGCCAATACCCGCAGTCCCCTGAATGGCATGTGGCCGTAAGGAGCTGCGAGGGCGCCCTCGGCTGGCCGAGTCCAGGAGCTTCATGAATGTCTCCTGCTCCAGCCGATACCCACGCTACACTCATTTGTGAAACGGGAAGAACTGCCAGGGCGTCCTCTGCTGTACGAGCTCGCGAGCTGTAGGAGAATCCCCGACCCCGATCACTCCCCAAGCACCAGTTGATTGGGTGGAACGGGAGGAGCTGCGAGGGCGCCCCTGCTGGCCGACCTCGCGAGTTTAAGGATAAAACCCGACCTCAGAGGATCCTCAAGCACCAGTTGATTTGGAGGGTCGGGAGAAGCTGAGAGGGCGTCTTCTGCTGATATAGTCCAAGAGCTGCAGGGGAATCCAAGGCCCCAACCAATCCCTGCACTCCAGTGATTTGGGGGCGACGGTAGAAACTGCGAGGGCGCCATCTGCTGGCCGGGCCCGTGAGCTGCAAGGAAATCCCTTGCTCTAACCAATCCGAGCCCCACTGAATGGGGGGTGGGAGGAACGGAAGACCGGCCAGGGGGTATTCTGCTGGGCGAAGTCGCGAGCTGCAGGAGAATTCCCGACCCCAGCCAATCCACAAGCACCAGTTTATTGGGAGGAATTGGAGAAGCTGCGAGGGCGCCCCCTGCTGGCCGAACTTTCGAGCTGCAGGGGCATTCGGACCCCAGCCACTCCCCAAGCACCAGTTGCTCGGGGTAATGGGAGGAGCTCTTAGTGCGTCCCCTGCTGGCCGACATCGCGAACTTCAGGAGAATCCCCGCCATCAGCCGATCTCCAAGCAGAGAATCCCCGCCATCAGCCGATCCCCAAGCAGCGGTTGATTTGGAGGGTTCGGGAGAAGCTGAGAGGGCGCCGTCTGCTGACCGATTCTAAGAGTTGCAGGGGAATACCCTGACCCAGCAAATCCTCGCACTACACTAATTTGCGGGTGACGGGAGGAACAGCGAGGGCGCCATCAGCTGGCCGGGCCCACGAACTGCAGAAAAATCACTTGCCCCAACCAATCCGCGCCCCACTGAATGGGGGGTGGGCCGGGAGGTGATGCGAGGGCGTCCTCTGTTGGCCGAGCCCAGGAACTGAAGGACGGTTCCCGGCCCCAGCCGATCCCCACGCTCCACTATTTTATGGAGAGAGGGGTAATGAGAAGAGCTGGGAGGGAGTATTCTGCCTGCCGAGCTCGCGAGCTGGAGGAGAACTCCCGCATACAGCCAATCCCCAAGCACCAGTGGATTGGGTGGAACGGGAGGAGCTGCGAGTGCGCCCTCTGCTGGCCCATACGAAGCCCTGCAGGACGGACCCGGCCCCAGGTTAACCCCGGGCTCCACTGATTGGGGGTGGGCCGGAAGGAGCTTCGAGTACGTCCTCTATTGGCCGAGCCCAGGAGATGAACGACGGTCTCTGGCTCCAGCTAATCCCCACATTCCACTAATTTGAGGAGAGGGGGAAAATCGGGAAGAGCGGCGAGGGCGTCCTCTGCTGGCCGAGCTCGTGAGCTGCAGGAAAATCCCCGACCACAGCAAATCCCCAAGCCTCAGTTAATTGGGGGGTACGGGAGGACCTGCGAGGGCGCCTTCTTCTGGCCGACCTGGGGAGCTTCAGGTGAATCCCCAACCTCAGCCGATCCCCAAGCACCGGTTGATTTGGTGGGGTCGGGCGAAGCTGAGAGGGCGCACTCAGCTGACCGAGACTAAAAGTTGCAGGGGAATACCCGGTTCCAGCCAATCCCCGCACTACACTGATTTCGGGGCCACGGTATTAACTGGAACGGGGCCATCTGCTGGCCGGGCCCGCGAGCTGCAGAGAAATCCCTTGCCCCTACCTATCTGCACACCACTGAATGGGGGGTGGGCCGGGAGGTGATGCGAGGGCGCCCTCTGTTGGCCGAGCCCAGGAGCTACAGTTGGGTGAGCGGCTGCTGAAGATCCAGCTACTCCACTCAGTTAAGGATAGGGGTGTTTCTGGAAGAGCTGCGAGGGAGTCTTCTGCCTACCGATTTCGCGAGCTGGAGGAGAATTACTGCACCCAGCCAGTGCCCAAGCACCAGTTGATTGGGGGGAATGGGAAGAGCTGCGAGGGCGCCTTCTGCTGGCCCAAGCGGGGCCCTGCAGGACGGACCCGGCCCCAGCCAATATCGGCGCTAAATGGTGGGTGGACAGGGAGAAACTTTGAGTGCACCCTCTGTTGGTCGAGCCGTGGAGATGAACGAAGGTCCCTGGCTCCAGCCATTCCCCGCGCTCCACTCACTTAAGGAGAGGGTGAGAAACGGTAAGAGCTGCGAGGGCGTCCTCTACTGGCCGAGCTCGCGAGCCGCAGGGCCCACGTCATCCCCCGGGCCTGGAATGCCCTCCCTCTGCCCACCAGCCAAGCTAGCTCTATTTCTCCCTTCAAGGCCCTACTGAGAGCTCACCTCCTCCAGGAGGCCTTCCCAGACTGAGCCCCTTCCTTCCTCTCCCCCTCGTCCTCCTCTCCATCCGCCCATCTTACCTCCTTCTCTTCCCCACAGCACCTGTATATATGTATATATGTTTGTACATATTTATTACTCAATTTATTTATTTTACTTGTACATATCTATTCTATTTATTTTATTTTGTTAGTATGTTTCGTTTTGTTCTCTGTCTCCCCCTTTTAGACTGTGAGCCCACTGTTGGGTAGGGACTGTCTCTATATGTTGCCAACTTGTGCTTCCCAAGCGCTTAGTACAGTGCTCTGCACACAGTAAGCGCTCAATAAATACGATTGATTGATTGACCCCCCCAATCCCCAAGCACTATTTGACTGGGGTGAAAGGGAGGAGCTGCGGGGGCGTCCTCTGCTGGCCCACACAGAGAACTGCAGGTCGGCCCATGGACCCAGCCAATCCCCGCCCTGCACTGAATGGCGTGTGGGCCGTGAAGAGCTGCGAGGGCGTTGTCTGCTGGCCGAGGTCGCTAGCTGCAGGTGAATCCCCGACCCCAGCCAATCAACAAGTACCAGTTGATTGGGGGGAAAGGGAGGAGCTGCGAGGGCGCCCTCTGCTGGCCCACACAGAGCATTGCAGGTCGGGCCCCGGCCTCGGCCAATCCCCATTCTGCACTGAATGGCGTGTGGGCCGTGAGGAGCTGCGAGGGCGCCCTCTGCTGGCCGAGCCCAGGAGCTGCAGGAATGTTCCCGGCTACAGCCGAACCCCACGATATACTCATTTTAAGGAGGGGGGGAACGGGAAGAGCTGCGAGGGCGTCCTCTACTGGCTGAGCTCGCGAGGTGTAGGAGAATCCCCGACCTAAACCAATTCCCAAGTATCAGTTGATTGGGTGGAACGGGACGAGCTGCGAGGACGCCCTCTGCTGGCCGAAGAGGCGAGCTTCAGGAGAAAACCCGCCCTCAGCCGATCCCCATTCACCAGATGATTTGGAGGGGCGGAAGAAGCTGAGAGGGCGTCTTCTGGTGATCGATTCCAAAAGCTGCGGGGGAATCCCAGGCACCCGCCAATCGCCGCACGCCAGTCATTTGGGGCGACGGGAGAATAGGCGAGGGTGCAATCTGCTGGTAGGGCCCATGTGCTGCAGGGAAATCCTTTGCCCCAATTAATCCGCGCCCCAGTGAATATGAAGGTGAAGGGAAGACCTGCCAGGAAGACCTCTGCTGACCGAGCTCGCGAGCTGTCGGAGAATTGCCGACCCCAGCCAATCCACAAGCCCCAGTATATAGGGGGGAATGGGAGGAGCTGAGAGTGCGCCCCCTGCTGGCCGACCTCACGGGCTGCAGGGGTATTCCCAAACCCAGCCAATCTTCAAGCACCAGTTGCTTGGGGGGAACTTTTAGTGCGACTCCTGCTGGCCAACTTCGCGAAATTCAGGAGAATTCTCAACCTCAGCCGATGCCCCTGTTGATTTGGAGGGGTCCGGGAAGCTGAGAGGGAGCCCTCCGCTTACCGAGCCTAAGAGCTGCAGGGGACTACCCGGTCCCAGCCAGTCTCCGCACTACACTGATTTGGGAGCGACGGGATTAACTGGGAGGGCTCCATCTGCTTGCCGGGCACGCACGCGAGCTTCAGGGAAATTCATTGCCCCAGCCAATCTGCGCCCCACTGAATTGGTGGGAGAAAGGGAGGACCAGCTAGAGTGCTCTCTTCTGGCCGAGCCCAGGAGCTGCAGGAGAGTCCGCTGCCTCAGCCGATCCCCACGATCCACTATTTTATGGAGAGTGTAGGAAACGCAAGGAGCTGCGAGGGCGTCCACTGCTGGCCGAGCTCGCAAGGTGCAGGAGAATCCCCGACCCCAACTACTTCCCAAGCACCAGTTATTTGGGTGGAACGGTAGGAGCTGCGAGGGCACCCCTGCTGGCCGAACTAGCAAGCTTAAGGAGAAATCCCGACCTCAGAGGATCCCCAATCACCAGTTGATTTGGAGGGGCGGGAGGAGCTGAGAGGGCGTATTCTGCTGATCGAGTCCAAGAGCTGCAGGGGAATCCAAGGCCCCAGACAATTCCCTCACCGCAGTGATTTGGGGGGACGGGAGAAACTGCGAGGGCGCCATCTGATGGCCGGGTCCGTGAGCTGCAGGGAAATCCCTTGCCCCAACCAATCCGAGCCCCACTGAATGGGAGCAGTGGGAACGGAAGGCCTGCCAGGGCGTTCCCTGCTGGCCGGGCGCGCGAGCTGCAGGAGAATTCCCAACCCCAGCCAATCCACAAGCACCAGTATATTGGGGGGAAATGGAGGAGCTGCGAGGGATCCTCCTGCTGGCCGACCGTGCGAGCTGCGGGGGCATCCCCGACAACAGCCACTCCCCAAGCAAAAGTTGCTTGGGGAGAACGGGAGGAGCTTTTAGTGCGTCCCCTGCTGGCCGACCTCGCGAACCTCAGGGGAATCCCTGACCTCAGCCGATCCCCAAGCACTGGTTGATTTGGAGGGTTCGGGAGAAGCTGATTGGGCGCCCTCTGCTGACCGAGTCTAAGAGTTGCAGGGGAATACCCTGTCCCAGCCAAACCCCGCACTACACTACTTTGCGGGCGACGGGAGCAACAGCGAGGGCGCCATCTGCTGGCCGAGCTAGCGAGCTGAAGAAAAATACCTTGTCTGAACCAATCCGCGTTCCACTGAATGGGGGGTGGGCCGGGAGGTGATTCGAGGGCGCCGTCTGTTGGTTGATCCCAGGAGCTGCAGGACGGTCCCCGGCTCCACCAGATCCCTATGCTCCACTCAGTTGAGAAGAGGGGTGAAACGGTAAGAGCTGCTAGGTTGTCCTCTGCTGGCCGAGCATGCAAGCTGCAGGAGAATCCCAGACCCCAGCCAATCAACAGGTACCAGTGGATGGGGGGAAAGGGAGGAGCTGAGAGGGCGCCCTCTGCTGGTCCACACAGAGCACTGCAGTTCGGGCCTCGGCCCCAGCCAATCTCCGCACTCCACTGAATGGCATTTGGCCAAGAGGAGCTGCGAGGGCGCCCTCTGCTTGCCGAGCCTAGGAGCTGCATGAATGTCTCCGGATCCAGCCGATCCCCACGCTCCACTCATTTAAGGGGTGGGGGGGACCAGGAAGAGATGAGAGGGCGTCCCTGCTGTCCGAGCTCGCGGGCTGTAGGAGAATCCCTGACACCAACCACTCCCCAAGCACAAGTTGACTGGGTGGATCGGGAAGAGCTGCGAGGATGCCCCCTGCTGGCCGACCTCGCGAGCTTTAGGAGCAAATCCGCCGTCAGCCGATCCCCAATCACCAGATGATATGGAGGGTCGGGAGAAGCTGAGAGGGCATCTTCTGCTGATCGAGTCCAAAAGCTGCAGGGGAATCCCAGGTACGAGCCATTCGCCGCACACCAGTGATTTTGGGGCGACGGGATTAACTGAGAGGGCGCCATCTGTTGGCAGGGCCCGTGAGCTTCAGGGAAATCCCTTGCGTCGACAAATCCGCGCCCCACTGTATTTGGGGGTGAAGGGAACCAACCTTTCCAACCTTTTCTTCACAGACTCCGTCCTCTCCTGATTCTCCTCTTATCTCTCCGGTCTTTCATTCTCAGTCTCTTTTGCAGGCTCCTCCTCCCCCTCCCATCCCTTTACTCCAGGGGTTCCTCAAGGTTCAGTTCTTGATCCCCTTCTGTTCTCAATCTACACTCACTCACTTGGTGAACTCATTCGCTCCCACAGCTTCAACGATCATCTCTACGCTGATGACACCCAAATCTCCATCTCTGCCACTGCTCTCTCTCTCCCTCCCTCCAGGCTCGCATCTCCTCCTGCTTTCAGGACATTTTCATGTGGATATCTGCCCGTCACCTAAACCTCAATATGTCCAAGTCTGAACTCCTTGTCTTCCCTCCCAAACCCTGCCCTCTCCCTGACTTTCCCATCACTGTTGAAGGCACTACCATCGTTCTCGTCTCACAAGCCCGCAACCTTGGTGTCATCCTCGACTCCGCTCTCTCGTTCACCCCTCACTTCCAAGCCTTCACCAAAACCTGCCAGTCTCAGCTCGGCAACATTGCCAAGGTCCGCCCTTTCCTCTCCATCCAAACCGCTACCCTGCTCATTCTAGCTCTCATGTTATCCCGTCTGGAATACCGTATCAGCCTCCTCTCCGATCTCCCATCCTCCTGTCTCTCCCCACTTCAATTCATGCTTCACGCTGCTGCCCGGGTTCTCTTTGTCCAGAAACGCTCTGGGCATGTTACACCCCTCCTCAAAAATCTCCAGTGGCTACCAATCAACCTATGCATCAGGCAGAAGCTCCTCACCCTCGGCTTCAAGGGTCTCCATTGCCTCTCCCCCTCCTACCTCACCTCCCTTCTCTCCTTCTACAGCCCAGCCCGCACCCTCCACTCCTCTGCTGCTATTCTCCTCACGGTGCCTCGTTCTCACCTGTCCCGCCGTCGACCCCCGGCCCACGTCATCCCCCTGGCCTGGAATACCCTCCCTCCCCACATCCGCCAAGCTAGCTCTCTTCCTCCATTCAAGGCCCTACTGACAGCTCACCTCCTCCAGGAGGCCTTCCCAGACTGAGCTCCCTCCTTTCTCTCACCCTCCTCCCCCTCTCCATCCCCCCGCCTACCTCCTTCCCTTCCCCACAGCACCTGTATATATGTATATATGTTTGTACGTATTTATTACTCTATTTATTCACTTTACTTGTACATATTTATCCTATTTATTTTATTCAGTTAATCTGTTTTGTTTTGTTCTCTTTCTACCCCTTCTAGACCCTTCTACTTCCCAAGCACCAGTTATTTGGGTGGAACGGTAGGAGATGCGAGGGCACCCCTGCTGGCCGAACTAGGGTAGGGATCGTCTCTATAGGTTGTTAACATGTACTTCCCAAGCGCTTTGTACAGTGCTCTGCATACAGTAAGCGCTCAATAAATGCGATTAAATGAATGAAAGGGAAGACCTGCCAGGGCGTCCTCTGCTGGCCGAACTCGCGAGCTGCCAGAGAATCGCCGACCCCAGCCAATGCACAAGCCCCAGTATATTGGGGGGAATGGGGGGGTGTCCTGCGAGGGCGCCCCCTCGTGGACTATCTGGCGTGCTGCAGGTGTATCCCCGACCCCAGGCAGTCCCCAAACACCAGTGGCTTGGGGAAAACGGGACGAGTTTTTAGTGCGCCCCATGCTGGCCCACCTCGTGAACTTCAGGAGAATCCCAACCTCAGCCGATCCCCAAGCACCGGTTGATTTGGAGCGGTCAGGGAAGCTGACAAGCTGAGAGGGCGCCCTCTGCTGACCGAGGGGCGTGAAACGGGCAGAGCTGCCAGGGCGTCCTCTGCTGTCCTACCACAGCCAATCCCCAAGCACTATTTGATTGGAGTGAAAGGGAGGAGTTGCGAGGGCGCCCTCTGCTCCCCGAGCCCAGGAGCTGCAGGACTGTCCCTGCTGGCCGACCTCGCGAGCTTCAAGAGAAAACCCGACCTCAGAGGATCACCAAGCACCAGTTGATTTTGAGGGACGGGAGTAGCTGAGAGTCTTTCTTCTGCTGATCGAGTCCAAGAGCGGCAGGAGAATACTCGGTTCCCGCCAATCCCCGCAGTAGACTAATTTGGAGGCGACAAGATAAACTGCGAAGGCGCCATCTGCGGCCCGGACCCACGAGCTGCAGAGGAATACGTTGCCCCAACCAATCCTCGCCCCACTGAATGGGGGGTGTCCGGGAGGTGATGCTAGGGCGCCCTCTGTTGGTCAAGCCCATGAGTTGCAGGGAAAATCCTTGTCCCAACCAATTCGCGCCCAACTGAGTTGGTGGGGGGAAGGGAGGACAAACTAGAGGACTCTCTGCTGGCCGAGCCCAGGAGCTGTACGTGGGTCCCCGGCCGCAGTCGATCCCCACGCTCCACTATTGTATGGAGAGGAGGGAAACGCAAAGAGCTGCGGGGGCGTCTGCTGCTGGCCGAGCTCGCGAGCTGCAGGAGACTCCCCGACCCCAGCCAATCCCCAAGCACCAGTTAACTGGGGGAACAGGGGAAGCGGAGAAAGTGCCTTCTCCTACACACACACCCCCAGGGCACTGCAGGACGGGCCCCAGCCCTAACCAATCCAAGCACTCCGCTTAATGGGGGGTGGGCCCGGAGGAGCATCGACGGAGCTGCAGGTGGATGCGTGGCTGCAGAAGATCCCGCTACTCCACTCAGTTAAGGAGAGGGGGATTACGGGATGATCTGCGAGGGAGTCATCTGCCTGCCGAGCTCGCGAGCTTGAGGAGAATTCCCCCATCCAGCCAATCCCCAAGCACCAGTAGATTGGGGGAAATGGGAGGAGCTGCGAGTGCGTCCTCTGCTGGCCCAAACGGAGCTCTGCAGGACGGACCCGGCCTCAGCCAATCCCCGCGATCCATTGAATTGGGGGTGGTCCGGGAGGAGCTTCGAGTGCGCCCTTTGGTGGCCGAGCCCAGGAGATGCACCATGGTCCCTGGCTCCAGCCAATCCCCACGCTCCACTCATTTAAGGAGAGGGGGAGAAACGGGAAGAGCTGTAAGGGTGTCCTCTGCTGGCCGAGCTCGCGAGCTGCAGGAAATTCCCCGACCCCAGCAGATCCCCAAGCCTCAGTTAATTGGGGAAATGGGAGGAGATTCGAGGGCGCCTCCTGCTGGCCGACCTCGCGAGCTTCAGGAGAATCCCCGAACTCAGGCGATCCCTAAGCAGCTGTTGATTTGGAGAGGTCGGGAGAAGCTGAGAGGGCGCCCTCTGCTCACCGAGTCTAAGAGTTGCAGGAGAATACCCGGTCCCAGTCATTCCCCGCACTACACTAATTTGAGGGCGACGGGATTAACTGGGAGGGCGCCATCTGCTGGTCAGACCAGCGAGCTGCAGAGAAATCACTTGCCCCAACCAATCCGTGCCCCACTGAACGGATTCAGTGGGCCGGGAGGTGATGCGAGGGCGCCCTCTGTTGGCCGAGACCAGGAGCTGCAGGACGGTCTCTGGCTCCAGCAGATCCCTACGTTCCACTCTGTTGGCGAGAGGGGGGAAACGGTAAGAGCTGCTAGGGCGTCCTCTGCTGGCCGAGCTCGGGAGCTGCAGGAGAATCCCGGACCCCAGCCAATCCCCAAGCACTATTTGATTGGGGTGAAATGGAGGAGAAGCGGGGACGCCCTCTGCTGGCCCAAAAGAGCACTGCAGGTCGGGCACCAGCCCCAGTCAATCCCGGCCCTGCACTGAATGGCGTGTGGACCGTGAAGAGCTGCGATGGCGCCCTCTGCTGGCCGAACCCAGGAACTGCAGGAATCTGCCCGGCTCTAGCCGATCCCCACGCTCCACTCATTTAAGGTAGGGGAGGGAACGGAAAGCTGCGAGAGCATCCTCTGCCGGCCGATCTCGCCATCTGCAGGAGTATTTCCGACCCCCGCAATCCCCAAGCAGCAGGTGCATGGGGGAAACGGGAGGAGCTGCGAGGGCGCCACATGCTGGCCCAGTCAGAGCCCTGTGGTATAGGCTCCGGCCCTAGCCAATCCCCGCGCTCCACTGAAATGGGGGTGGGGCATGAGGAGCTGCGAGGGCGCCATCTGTTGGCCGAGCCAAGGAGCTGCAGGAGGATCCGCGGGTGCAGACGATCTCGATACTCCGCTCAGTTAAGGAGAGGGGTGGAACGGGAACACCTGCGAGGGAGTCTTCTGCTGTCGAGCTCGCGAGCTGCAGGATAATTCCCGACCCCAGCCAATCCCCAAGCACCAGTTAATTGATGGGAACGGCAAGGCCTGGGAGGGCGTACTCTGCTGGCCCAACCGGAGCCCTCCAAGACAGGTCCCGTTCCCAGCCAATCCCCGTGCTCCATTGAATGGAGGGCGGGCAGAGAGGAGCTTCCAGTGCGCCCTCTGTTGGCCGAGGCCAGGAGCTGCAGGACGGTGTCCGGCTCCATCAGATCCCTGCAATCCACTCGATTGAGGAGATGGGGAGAAACGGGGAGAGCTGCAAGGGCGTCCTCTGCTGGCCAAGCTCGCGAGCTGCAGGAACATCACCCGGAAGGATCCCCTCCTCAGAGCGCCGCCATAGACGCCCGAGACTCCGTTCCCTAGAGGCCCGCCCGCCTGCCCACCATCACACCGCGCGGGCTTGCTGCTCCCGGAAGGATCCTCTCCTCAGAGCTCCGCCGCAGACGCCCGGGACTCCGTTCCCCGAGAGGCCTGCCCGCCCGCCCGCCATCACACCGCGCGGTCTTGCTGCTCCCGGAAGGATCCTCTCCTCAGAGCGCCGCCATAGACGCCCGGGACTCCGTTCCCTAGAGGCCTACCCGCCCGCCATCACACCGCGTGGCACCCGCTGATCCCGGAAGGCTCCCCTCCTCCAAGCGCCCCCATAGACGCCCCATGCTTCCACACCCCCCCCCCACTTAAGTGACCTTCCTTAAAGTGCCCCTCATCCCCCCCCTTCCCGGTCCGGTCCTGACTGACTCCCCCCCCACCCCAAGTAAAAAGCCCTTGTTAGCACCATGTTACATTAACGACAACCTCATTAGCACCTCCTCAGCCCTCCCATGCTAGTTGGCTGTTCGCTCCTTTCCCCAGGTATCTGTGCTCCCTGACCCCCCTTAACAAGCCCACCCTACTCCAGCACATAATAGTTTGTATCTGCTCTCTGTGATATCATTATCTGCCAATTTTATTATTGCCATAGCATATTGATTGTTTAACTACACCCTGTGATACCATCGCCTACTTATATCATTGCTACTGCTTTATTTCTTCTGCATCTCAATTGTTAACCTCCAGCTGTACTGTCACTCGCCCTGCTGACCTCACCATGAACTTTCAATTCCCTTGCTCCCAACTGCCATTCCCATTCTTCACCTTCCCCTTCCCCATTCCCACCCAGGTTTCCCCTCCCTCTCCCCCAACAAGACCACTCCCCCTCACCCCCTACCCAGGATCCCTCTGTACCAGGGCCAGTCCTCCACTCCTCCTTCCCCTCCCCCTCCCTCCCCTTCTCCCCGCCCCCACCCCATCCCAGTTCTCCTTTCCCATCGCCACCCCCCTTCCCACTCTCCCGCCCAGGCCCCCGCCAACTCATCCCAATCCAAACACACCCCACCCCTCGCACCCTTCCCCCTCCGTCCCCTCCCTGGACAGTTGCTGACACGTGTGGCCTCTGGAACCCCCGCTCCATTTTAAGTAAGATCCCTTTCATCCTGGACCTATTCCTTTCCAGCTCTCTACTCCTCCTCGCCCTAACTGAAACATGGCTGTCTCCGGACGACACGGTCTCTTCTGCTGCTCTCTCCAGTGGAGGCCTCATCTTCTCCCACTCCCCCAGACTCACCGGAAACGGAGGAGGTGTCGGTTTCCTTCTCGCCCCTCAATGTCGCTTTCGCACTGTCCCTCCTCCCCCTTCCCTTTCCTTCCCTTTCCTTCCCTTCTTTAGAAGCCCACATTATTCGCCTCTACCACCCCCTCCAGATTCTTGTAGCCATCATCTACCGCACTCCCGGCCCCACTTCCAACTTCTTTAACGACTTTGACCCCTTCCTCACCTTCCTTCTCTCTTTCTCCATGCCCACTCTGATCCTCGGATACTTCAACATCCACATGGATATCCCTGACGACTACTCTGCCGCCCGCCTTCTATCTCTCCTCGACGCTGCCAACCTCTTCCTCCACCCCACCTCACCCACTCACCAACTTGGTCATAACCTCGACCTCATCATCTCCTATCGCTGCACTGTGTCCACCTTCACCAACTCTGAAATCCCTCTCTCTGATCATAATCTTCTCACCTGCATCGTAACTCACACTCCTTTCCCCTGTAAATCCATATTACTCCCTCACAGAGAACTCCGCTCTCTTGACCCCATCTATCTTTCGGAGCGCCTCACACCCCACCTCGCCGCCCTCTACTCTCTACCCAGTCTTGATGATCAGATTACAGCTCTCAGCTCTACTCTTTCTACTCAGCTAGACTCACTCGCTCCCCTTTCCCTTCGCCGCTCTTGTACCACTAACCCACAGCCCCGGATCACTGCCACTGTCTGCCTCCTTTGCTCTTATGGTCGAGCTGCCGAACGCTGCTGGCGAAAGTCTAAACACCATGCCAACCTCCTTCACTTCACGTTCATCCTTTCCTGCCTTAACTCAGCTCTCTCCGCTTCCAGACAAAACTATTTCTCCTCCCTTATTGACACCCATGCCCATCACCCCCGCCAGCTCTTCCGTACATTCAACTCCCTTCTCAGGCCCCCGGTTCCTCCCCCTCCTCCTTCCCTCACCCCCAACGAATTGGCCTCCTACTTCATTGACAAAATTAAATCCATCAGGTCCGACCTCCCCAAAGTCACTTCCCCCCCTTCTCCAACTCCCCGGCTCTCAACACTCTCTGCTACTCTCCCACCCTTCCCAGCAGTATCCTCAGAGGAGCTCTCATCCCTCCTCTCAAGTGCTACTCCGGCCACCTGTGCTTCTGACCCCATTCACTCTCATCTCATGAAATCTGTCGCTCCATCCCTTCTCCCCTCCTTAACTTCCATCTTCAGCCGCTCACTCTGCACTGGTTCCTTCCGCTCTGCCTTCAAACATGCCCATGTCTCTCCCATCCTAAAAAAAACCCTCTCTTGACCCCACCTCACCTTCTAGTTATCGCCCCATATCCCTCCTACCATTCCTTTCCAAACTCCTTGAACGAGTTGTCTACACGCGCTGCCTCGAATTCCTCAACAACAACACTGTCCTCGACCCCCTCCAGTCTGGCTTCCGTCCCCTACATTCCACGGAAACTGCACTCTCAAAGGTCACCAATGACCTCCTGTTTGCCAAATCCAACGGCTCATACTCTATATTAATCCTCCTAGACCTCTCATCTGCCTTCGACACTGTGGATCACCCCCTTCTCCTCAACACACTATCTGACCTTGGCTTCACAGACTCCGTCCTCTCCTGGTTCTCCTCTTATCTCTCCGGTCGTTCATTCTCAGTCGCTTTTGCAGGCTCCTCCTCCCCCTCCCATCTACTTACTGTGGGGGTTCCCCAAGGTTCAGTGCTTGGTCCCCTTCTGTTCTCGATCTACACGCACTCCCGTGGTGACCTCATTCGCTCCCACGGTTTCAACTATCATCTCTGCGCTGATGACACCCAGATCTACATCTCTGCCCCTGCTCTCTCCCCCTCTCTCCAGGCTCGCATCTCCTCCTGCCTTCAGGACATCTCCATCTGGATGTCTGCCCGCCACCTCAAACTCAACATGTCCAAGACTGAACTCCTTGTCTTCCCTCCCAAACCCTGTCCTCTCCCTGACTTTCCTATCTCTGTTGACGGCACTACCATCCTTCCCGTCTCACAAGCCCGCAACCTTAGTGTCATCTTCGACTCCACTCTCTCGTTCACCCCTCACATCCAAGCCGTCACCAAAACCTGCCGGTCTCAGCTCCGCAACATTGCCAAGATCCACCCTTTCCTCTCCATCCACACCGCTACCCTTCTCGTTCAAGCTCTCATCCTATTCCGTCTGGACTACTGCATCAGCCTTCTCTCTGATCTCCCATCCTCGTGTCTCTCCCCACTTCAATCCATACTTCATGCTGCTGCCCGGTTTGTCTTTGTCCAGAAACGCTCTGGGCATGTTACTCCCCTCCTCAAAAATCTCCAGTGGCTACCAATCAATCTGCTCATCAGGCAGAAACTCCTCACCCTGGGCTTCAAGGCTCTCCATCACCTCGCCCCCTCCTACCTCACCTCCTTTCTCTCCTTCTACAGCCCACCCGCACCGTCTGCTCCTCTGCCGCTAATCTCCTCACCGTACCTCATTCTCGCCTGTCCCGCCGTCGACCCCCGGCCCACATCATCCCCCGGGCCTGGAATGCCCTCCCTCTGCCCATCCGCCAAGCTAGCTCTCTTCCTCCCTTCAAGGCCCTACTGAGAGCTCACCTGCTCCAGGAGGCCTTCCCAGACTGAGACCCTTCCTTCCTTTCCCCCTCGTTCCCCTCTCCACCCCCCATCTTACCTCCTTCCCTTCCCCACTGCACCTGCATATATGTATGTATGTTTGTACATATTTGTTACTCTATTTATTTATTTATTTATTTTATTTGTACATATCTATTCTATTTATTTTATTTTGTTAGTATGTTTGCTTTTGTTCTCTGTCTCCCACTTTTAGACTGTGAGCCCACTGTTGGGTAGGGACTGTCTCTATATGTTCCCAACTTGGACTTCCCAAGCGCTTAGTACAGTGCTCTGCACACAGTAAGCGCTCAATAAATACTATTGATGATGATGATGACCTCAGCAAATCCCCAAGCATCAGTTGATTGGGGGAACGGGAGGAGCTGCGAGGGCACCTCCCGCTGGCCGACCACGCGAGCTTCAGGAGACTCCCCGAAATCAGCCGACCCCCAAGCACCAGTTGATTAGGAGGGGACAGGAGAAGCTGAGAGGGCGTCTTGTGCTGATCGAGGCCAAAAGCTGCAAGGGAATCCCAGGCCCCAGCCAATCCCCGCACTCCAGTGATTTGGGGAGGACGGGAGAAACTGAGAGGGCGCCATCTGCTATCCGGGCCCTTGAGTTGCAGTGATATCCCTTGCAGCCACCAATCTGTGCCCCACTGAATGTGGAGGAAGGAAAGACTTGCCAGGGCGTCCTCTGCTGGCCGAGCTCGCGAGCTGAAGGAGAATACCCGACCCCAGCAAATCCACAAGCCCCAGTTCATTGGGGGGAAAGGGAGGAGAGGCGAGAGCGACACTGCTGGCTGACCTCTCGAGATGTAGGAGTATCTCCGACCCCAGTCAATCCCCAAACAGCAGTTTCTTGGGGGGAACGGGATGAACGTTTATTGTGCTACCTGCTGGCCGACCTCGAGAACTTCAGGAGAATCCCCAACCTCAGTACAGGTTGATTTGGAGGGGTCGGGAGAAGCTGAGAGGGTGCCCTCTGCTGACCGAGTCTAAGGGCTGCAGGTCAATACCGGGTCCCAGCTAATCCCGGCACTACACTAATTGGGGGGGGGGGGGGGGGGGGGCGGGATTCACTGCGTGGGCGCCATCTACTGGCCGGGCCCGCGAATTGAAGAGAAATCCCTTTCCCCAACCTATCCGTGCCCCAAAGAATGGTGGGTGGGCCGTGAGGTGATGCGAGGGCACCCTCTGTTGGCCGAGCCCAGGAGCTGCAGGACGGTCCCTGGCTCCAGCAGATCCTTACACTCCACTCAGTTGAGGAGAGGGGGGGCAAGGTAAGAGCTGCGAGGGCATCGTCTGCTAGCCGAGCTCACGAGCTGCAGGAGAATCTCCGACCCCAGCCAATCCCCAAGCACCAGTTGATTGCGGGCAACGGGAGGAGCAGCGACAGCGACCTCTGCTGACCCACACAGAGCAGAGCAGGTCGGGCCACGGCCCCACCCAATCCCCGCACTCCACTTAATGGTGTGTGGGTCGAGAGGAGCTGGGAGGGCGTCCTCTGCTGGCCTAGCCCAGGAGGGGCAGGAATGTCCCGGGCTCCAGCCGATCCCCATGCTCCAATCATTTAAAGAGGGGGGGACGGGAAGTGTTGCGAGGGCATCCTCTGCTGGCTGAGCTCGAAAGCTGCAGGATAATCCCTGACAACAGCTAATCCACAAGGCCCAGTTAACTGGGGGGAAAGGGAGGAGCTGCGAGGGCCCCATTTGCTGGCAGGGCCCGTGGGCTGTAGGAGTATCCCCGACCCCAGCCACTCCCCAAGCACCAGTGGTTCGGGGGGAACGGGGAAGCTTTTAGTGCGCCCCCTGCTGCCCGATCTCGCAAACTTCAGGGGAATCCCCAACCTCAGCGGATCCCCAAGCACCGGTTGATTTGGAGGAGTCGGGTGAAAGTGAGAGGGCGCCCTCTGCTGACCGAGTCTAAGAACGACAGGGGAATACTCGGTCCCAACCAATCCCCTCACTACACTAATTTCGGGTCGACGAATTAACTGCGAGGGCGCCATTCGCTGGCCGGGCGCGCGAGCTGCATAGAAATCCCTTGCCCCAAACAATTCACGCCCCATTGAATGGGGGGGGGTGGACCGGGAGGTGATGCGCGGGCACCCTACGTTGGTCGGGCCCAGGAGCTGCAGGACGGTCTCCGGCTCCAGCAGATCTCTAGGCCCCACTCAATTGAGGAGTGGGGGGAAACCGTAAGACCTGCGAGGGCGTCCCCTGCTGGCCGACCTCGCTAGCAGCAGGAGTATCCCAGACCAAAGAAAATCCCCAAGCGCCAGTTGCTTAGGTGGAACCAGAGGAGGTTTTAGTGCGCCCCATGCTGGTCGACTTTGCGAACTTCAGGAGAATCCCCAAACTCAGCCGATTCTCAGGCACCGGTTGATTTGCAGGGGTCGGGAATAGCTGAGAGGGCGAACTCTGCTGACCGAGTCTAAGAGCTGCAGGCAAATACCCGGTCACCTCCAATCCCCGGACTAAACTAATTTGGGGGCGGCGGGATTACTGGCGAGGGCACCATCAACTGGCCGGGCGCGCTATCAGCAGAGAAATTCCTTGCACCAACTAATCCGCACCCCCCCGAATGGGGCGATGGCCGGGAGGTGATGCGAGGGCGCCATCTGTTGGTCGATCCCAGGAGCTGAAGGACGGTACCCGAGTCCAGCAGAGCCCTCCGCTCCACTCAGTTGAGGAGAGGGGGGGAAATGATAAGAGTATCGAAGGCGTCCTCTGCTGGCCGAGCTCGGGAGCTGAAGGAGAATCCCCAACCCCAGCCAACCCCCAAGCAACATTTGATTGCGGTGAATGGGAGGAGTTCCGAGGGTGTCCTCTGCTGGCCGAGCTCGCGAGGTGCAGGAAAATCCCCGACCCCAGCAAATTCCCAAGCCTCAGTAAATAAGAGGGAACGGGATGGCTTCAAGGGGGCCTCCTCCTGGCCGACCTCGCAAGCTTCAGGAGAAAACTCGACCTCAGCCGATCCCCAAGCACCGGTTGATTTGGAGGTGTCGGGAGAAGATGAGAGGACTCCCTCTGCTGGCCGAGTCTAAGGGTTGCAGGTGAATACCCGGTCCCAGCCCATCCCGGCACTACACTAATTTCGGGGCGATGGGATTAACTGCGTGGGCGCCATCTGCTAGCCGGGCCCGCGAGCTGAAGAGAAATCCCTTGCCCCAACCAATCCGTACCCCACTGAATGGGACTGGGCGGGAGATGATGTGACGGCACCCTCTGTTGGCCGAGTCCAGAAGCTGCAGGACGGTCCCCGGCTCCAGCAGATCCCTACAGTCCACTCAGTTGAGGAAAGGGGGGACAAGGTAAGAGATGCGAGGGCGTTGTCTGCTAGCCGAGCTGACGAGCTGCAGGAGAATCTCCGACCCCAGCCATTCCCCAAGCACTAGTTGATTGGGGGCAACGGGAGGAAATGCGCGGGCGCCCTCTGCTGGCCGACACAGAGCACTGAATGTCGGGCCAGGGCCCAAGCCAATCGCTGAACTCCCCAGAATGGCATGTGGGCCGTGAGAAGCTGGGAGGGCGCCCTCTGCTGTCCGAGCCCTGGAGCTGCAGGAATGTCCCGGGCTCCATCCGATCACCACGCTCCACTCATTTAAGGAGGGGAGCAGGGAAAATAGAAGAGTTGCGAGGGCGTCCTCTGCTGGCCGAGCTCGAGAGCTGCAGGAGAATCCCTGACACCAGCTAATCAACAAGCCCCAGTTTATTGAGGGGGAAGGGAGGAGCTGAGAGGGAGCCATCTGCTTGCAGGGCCCCGAGCTTCAGGAGTATCCCCTACCCCAGCCACTCCCCAAGCACCAGTTGCTCTGGGTGAACGGGAGGAGCTTTTAGTGTGCCCCCTGCTGGCCGACCTCGCGAACTTCAGGGGAATCCCCAGCCTCATCCGATCCCCAAGCACCGGTTGATTTGGAGGAGTCGGGTGAAGCTGAGAGGGCGCCCTCTGCTGACCGAGTCTAAGAACTGCAGGGGAATACCAGGTTCCAATCAATTCCCGCACTACACTAATTTGGGGGCGACGGGATTAACTGAGAGGGTGACATCTGCAGGCCGGGCCCGTGATCTGAAGAGAAATCCCTTGCCCCAACCAATCTGCGCCCCAATGAATGGGGGGTGGGCCAGGAGGTGATGCGAGGGCGCACTCTGTTAGCCGAGCCCCGGAGCTGCAGGACGGTCCCTGGATCCAGCAGATCCTTACGCTCAACTCTGTTGAGGAGATTGGGGACACGGTAAGAGCTGAGAGGTCGTCCTCTGTTGGCCGAGTTGGTGAGATGCAGGAGAATCCCCGACCCCAGCCAATCCCCAAGCACTAGTTGATTGGGGAGAAAGCGAAGAACGTCGAGGGCGCCCTCTGCTAGCCGACACGGAGCACTGCATGTCGGGCCAGGGCCCAAGCCAATCGGCGCACTCCACAGATTGGCGTGTGGGCCGTGTGGACCTGCGAGGGCGCCCTCTGCTGGCCGAGCCCAGAAGTTTCAGGAATATCCCCAGCTCCAGCCTATCCCCACGATCCACTCATTTAAAGAGATGGAGGAAACGGGAAGAGCTGCGAGGGCGTCCTCTGCTGGCCAAACTATCGAGCTGCTGGAGAGTCGCCACCCTAACCACTCCCCAGACACCAGTAGATTGGTTGGAACGGGAGGAGCTGTGAGGGCGCACCCTGCTGGCTGACCTCGCGAGCTGCAGGTGTATCCCCTACCTCAGCCCATCCTAACGGACCAGTTGATTTAGAGGGGACGTGAGAAGCTAAGAGAACGTCCTCTGCTGATTGATTCTACGAGCTGCAGGGGAATACCCGATCCCAGCCAATCCCCGCACTGCACTAATATGGAGGCAACGGGATTAACTGCGAGGGTGCCATCTGCTGGACGGGCCTGCGAGCTGCAGAGAAATCCCTTGCCCCAACCAATCCTCGCCCCACTGAATTGGGAGTGGGCCGTGAGCTGATGCGCCGGCCCCCTCTGTTGTCTGAGCCCAGTAGCTGCAGGATGGTCCCCGGCTTCAGCAGTTCCGTACTCTTCACTCATGTAAGGAGGGGTGTGGGGGAACGGGAACAGTTGCGAGGCTGTAGTCTGCTGAACGAGCTCCCGAGCTTCAGGACAATCCCATACCCCAGCCAACTCACAAGCCCCAGTTGATTCCGGGGAACGGGAGGAGTTGAGAGGGCGCCCTCACAGAGCACTTTAGGTCGGGCCACGACCACAGCCAATCCCCGCACTCCGCTGAATGGCATGTGGGCCGTGAGGAGCTGCGAGGGCGCCCTCTGCTGGCCGAGTCAAGGAGCTGCAGGAATTTCAGCGGCTCCAACCGATCCCCACGCTCCACTCATTTAAGGAGACGGGGGGGACCGGGAACAGTTGCGTGGGCATCTTCTGCTGAACGAGCTCACGAGTTTCAAGAGAATCCCAGACCCTAGCCAATACACAAGACCCAGTTTATTGGGGGTAAAAGGAGGAGCTGCAAGAGCGACACTGCTGGCCGATCTCGCGACCTACAGGAGTATCCCCCACCCCAGCCAATCCCCAAGCACCCGTTGCTTTGGGGGAATGGGAGGAACATTTAGTGCGCCCCCTGCTGGCCTAACTGGCTAACTTCATTGGAATCTCCAACCTCAGCTGCTCCCCAAGCACTGGTTGATTTGGAGGGTTCTGCAGAACCAGAGAGGGCGCCTTCTGCTGACCGAGTCTAAGACCTGCAGGAGCATACCCGGTCCTAGCCAATCTCTGTACTACACTAATTTGGGGGCGACGGGATTAACTGCGAGAGCGCCATCTGTTGGCCGTCCCGCGAGCTGCAGATAAATCCCTTGCCCCAACCATTCCGTACCCCACGAAATGGGGTGTGGGCGGGGAGGTGATGCGAGGGCGCCCTCTGTTGTCCGAACCTAGGAGCTGCAGGACGGTCCCTGGCTACAGCAGATCCATACGCTCCACTCAGTTGAGGAGAGGGAGGGAAAAGGTAAGAGCAGCGAGGGCGTCCCCTGCTGGCCAAGTTCACGAGCTGCAGGGGAATCCTCGACCCCAGCCAATTCCCAAGCACCAGTTGATTGGGGGGAACGGGAGGAGCTGCGAGGGCGTCCTCTGCTGGCCCACATTGAGCACTGCATCTCCGGCCTTGACCCCAGCCAAACCCCGCACTCCACTGAATATCGTGTTGGACGCGAGGAACTGCGAGGGCGCACTCTACTGGCCGAGCCCAGGAGTTGCAGGAATTTCTGCGGCTCCAACCGATCCCCACACTCCACTCAGCTAAGGAGAGGAGGAGACAGGGAACAGTTGCGAGGGCATCGTCTGCTGAACGAGCTCACGAGCTTCAGGAGAATCCCAGACCCCAGCCAATACACAAGCTCCAGTTCATTGGGGGGAAAGGGTGGAGCTGCGAGGGCGCCCTCTGCTGGTCGAATCCGCTAACTTCATTGGAATCCCCAACCTCAGAGGCTCCCCAAGCACCGGTTGACTTGGAGGTTTCGGGACAACCGGAGAAGGCGCCCTCTGCTGAACGAGTCTAAGACCTGCAGGGGAATACCCGGTCCTAGCCAATCCCCGCAATACACTAATTTGGGTATGACGGGACAAACTGCAAGGGAGCCATCTGTTGGCCGGGCCCGCGAGCTGCAGATAAATCCCTTGCCCCAAACACTCCTTGCCACACGAAATGGGGTGTGGGCCGGAAGGTGATGCGAAGGCGCCCTCTGTTGCCCGAGATCGAGAGCTGCAGGAGAATCCCTGACCCCAGCTAATCCAAATGGCCCAGTTCACTGGGGGGAAAGGGAGGAGCTGCAAGGGCGTCCTCTGCTGGCCGAACTGGAAAGCTGCAGAAGAATCCCTGAACCCAGCTAATCCACAAGGCTCAGGAAATTGGGGGCAAAGGGAAGAGATGCGAGGGCGCCATCTTCTAGCAGGGCCCGCGAGTTGCAGGAGTATCCCCGACCCAGCCGCTCCCCAAGCACCAGTTGCTCAGGAGGAAAGGGAGGAGTTTTAGTGCGCCACCTGCTGGCCGACCTAGCGAATTTCAGGGGAATCCCCAACCTCACCTACTCCCCAAGCACCGATTGATTTGGAGGAGTCGGGTGAAACATAAAGGGCGCCCTCTACTTACCGCTTCTAAGACCTGCAGGGGAATACCAGGTCCTAGCCAATCCCCGCACAACACTAATTTGGGCGTGACGGGATTAACTGCGAGGGCGCCATTCGCTGGCCGCGCCAGCACGCTGCAGATAAATAACTTGCCCCAAACACTCCGTGCCGCACGAAATGGGGTGTGGGCCGGGAGATGATGCGAGGGCGCCATCTGTTGTCCGGACCGAGGAGCTGAAGGACGGTACCTGGCTCCAGCAGATCCCTACGCTCCACTCAGTTGAGGAAAGGGTGGAAAAGGCAAGAGATGCGAGGGCGTCCCCTGATGGACCCCCTCGCGAGCTGCAGGTTTATCCCTGACATCGGCTGATCCACAAGGCCAAGTTTATTGGGGGGGGAAAGGGAGGAGCGGCGAGGGCGCCATCTGCTGGCAGGGCCCGCCAGCAGCAGGAGTATCCCCTATCCCAGCCACTCCCCAAGCACCAGTTGCTTGGGGGGAACGGGAGGAGTTTTAGTGCGTGTCCTGCTGGCCGACCTCGCGAACTTCAGGGGAATCCCCGACCTCAGATGATCCCCAAGCACCGGTTGATTTGGAGAAGACGGACGAAGCTGAGGGGGCGCCCTCTGCTGACCGAGTCTAAGAACTGCAGGGGAATACCCGGTCCCAACCAATCCCCGCACTACACTAATTTGGGGGCGACGGGATAGACTGCTAGGACGCCATCTGCTGGCCTGGCCCGCGAGCTAAAGAGAAATCCCTTGCCAAAACCAATCCGCGCCCCATTTAATGGGGGGTGAGCCAGGAGGTGATGCGAGGGCGCCCCCTTTTGGCCGAGCCCCGGATCTACCGGAGGGTCCCCGGCTCTAACAGATCCCTACACTCCGCTCTGTTGAGGAGATGGGCGACACGGTAAGAACTGAGAGGTCATCCTCTGCTGGCCGAGCTCGTGAGTTGCAGGAGAATCCCCGACCCCAGCCAATCCCCAAGCACTAGTTGATTGGGGGGAAAGGGAGGAGCTGCGAGGGCGCCCTCTGCTGGCCTAGCCCAGAAGCTGCAGGAATATCCCCAGCTCCAGCCTATCCCCACGATACACTCAATAAAGGAGAGGGGTGAAACGGGAAGAGCTGCGAGGGCGTCCTCTGCTGGACAAACTCGCAACCTGCTGGAGAGTCCCAACCCTAACCAGTCCCCAAGCACCAGTAGATTGGGTGGAATGGGAGGAGCTGCAAAGGCTCCCCCAGCTGTCCGACTTCGCGAGCTGCAGGAGTATCCCCTACCCCAGCAAATCCCCAAGTACCAGTTGATTTGGAGGGGACGTGAGTAGCTGAGAGACCGTCCTCTGCTGATCGATTCTACGAGCTGCAAGGGAATACCCGGTCCCAGACAACCCCCGCACTACACTAATATGGGGGCGACGGGTTTAACTGCGAGGGTGCCATCTGCTGGCCGGGCCCGCGAACTGCGGGGAAATGCCTTCCACAACGAATCCGCGCCCCACTGAATAGGGAGTGGGCAGTGAGATGATGCGCGGCGCCCTCTGTTGTCCGCGCCCAGGAGCTGCAGAACGGTCCCCGGCTCCAGCAGTTCCCTACTCCCCACTCATTTAAGGTGAGGTGGGGGGAAACGGGAACAGTTGCGAGGTCGTCCTCTGCTGAACGAGCTCGTGAGCTTCAGGTGAATCCCAGACTCCAGCCAATTCCCAAGCCCCAGTTGATTCCGGGGAACGGGAGGAGCTGCGGGGGCGCCCTCTGCTGGCCCACACAGAGCACTGCAGTTCGGGCCACGGCCACAGCCAATCCCCGCACTCCACTGAATGTCGTGTGGGCCGTGAGGATCTGCGAGGGCGCCCTCTGCTGGCCGACCCCAGGAGCTTCAGGAATTTCCGCGGCTCCAACCGATCCCCACGCTCCACTGATTTAAGAAGGGGGTGGGGGGACCGGGGAGCATCCTCTGCTGAAAGAGCTCACGAGCTTCAGGAGAATCCCAGAGCCCAGCCACTACACAAGTCCCAGTTTACTGGGGAGAAAGGGAGGAGCTGCAAGGGCGAGCCCTCCTGGCCGACCTCGCGAGCTGCAGGGGTATCCCACACACCAGCGAATCCCCAAGCACCTGTTGATTTGGGGAAACGGGAGGAGCTTTTAGTAGGTCCCCTGTTGGCCGAACTCGCTAACTTCATTGGAATCCCCAACCTCAGCTGCTCCCCAAGCGCCGGTTGATTGGGAGGGTTCGGGAGAACCAGAAAGGGCGCCCTCTGCTGAAGGAGTCTAATACCTCCAGGGGAATACCCGGTCCTAGCCAATCCTTTCATTATACTAATATGCTGGCCGGGCCCGCGAACTGCAGATAAATCCCTTGCCCCAACCCCTCCGTGCCCCACGAAATGGGGTGCGGGTTGGGAAATGAAGGGAGGGCGCCCTCTGTTGTCCGAAACGAGGAGCTGCAGGACGGTCCCTGGCTCCATCAGATCCCTATGCTCCACTCAGTTGAGGAGAAGGAGGAAAAGGTAAGAGCTGCGAGGGCGTCCTCTGCTGGTCGCGTTCGTGAGCTGCACGGGAATCCTCGACCCCAGCCAATTCCCAAGCACCAGTTGATTGGGGGGAACTGGAGGAGCTACGAGGGCGCCCTCTGCAGCCCCACACAGAGCACTGCATGTCGGGCCACGGCCCCAGACAATCCCCGCACTCCACTGAATGGTATGTGGGCCGTGAGGGGCTAGGAGGGCGCCCTCTGATGTCCGAAGCCAGGAGCTCCAGGAATGTCCCGGGCTCCAGCCGATCCCCACGATCCACTCATTTAAGGAGAGGGGGAGTAATGGGAAGAGCTGCGAGGGCGTCCTCTGCTGGCCGAGCTCACGAGCTGCAGGAAAATCCCCGACCCCAGCAAATCCCCAAGCCTCAGTTAATGAGAGGGAACTGGAGGGCTTCGAGGGCGCCTCCTCCTAGCCAGCCTCCCGAGCTTCAGGAGCAAACCCAACCTCAACCGATCCCCAAGCACCGGTTGATTTGTAGGGGTCGGGAGAAGCTGAGAGGTCGCCTTCTGGTGACCGAGTCTAAAGGCTGCATGTGAGTACCCTGTCCCAGCCAGTCCCGGCACTACACTCATTTGGGAGCGACGGGATTAACTGCGTGGGCGCCATCTGCTTGCCGGGCCCGCGAGCTGAAGAGAAATCCCTTGCTCCAACCAATCCGTGCCCCACTGAATGTTGGGTGGGCCAGGGGGTGATGCGAGGGTGCCCTCTATTGGCCCAGCCCCGGATCTGCCGAAAGGTCCCCTGCTCCAGTAGATCCCTACGCTCCACTCGGTTGCAGAAATGGGGGACACGGTAAGAGCTGCGAGGTCGTACTCTGCTGGCCGAGCTCGTGTGTTGCAGGAGAATCCCGGAACCCTGCCAATCCCCAAGCACTAGTTGATTGGAGGAACGGGAGGAGCTGCGAGGGCGCCCTCTGCTGTCCCACACAGAGCACTGCAGGTCGGGCCAGGGCCCCAGCCAATCCCCGCACTCCATTGAATGGCGTGTGGGCCGTGAGGAGGAGCTGCGAGGGCGACCTCTGCTGGCCGACAAAAGGAGCTGCAGGAATTTCCGCGGTTCCAAACGAACCCCACGCTCCACTCATTTAAGGAGTGGGGGGGGGGCCGGGAACAGTTGCGAGGGAATCCTCTACTGAAAGAGCTCACGAGCTTCAGGAAAATCCCAGACCCCAGCCAATGCACAAGCCCAAGTTTATTGGGGGGAACGGGAGGAGCTGCGAGGGCGACCCCTGCTGGCCGACTTCGAGAGCTGCAGGGTATCCCCCTCCCCAGCCAATCTCCAAGCACCTGTTGATTGGGGGGGAACGAGAGGAGCTTTTATTGCGCCCCCTGCTGGCCGAACCCGCTAACTTCATTGGAATCCCCAACCTCAGCTGCTCCCCAAGTACCGGTTGATTTGGAGGGTTCGGGAGAACTAGAGAGGGCGCCCTCTGCTTAACGAGTCTAAGACCTGGAGGGGAATATCCGGTCCTAGCCAATCCCGCACTCCACTAATTTGCGGGCGACGAGATTAACGGCGAGGGCGCCATCTGCTGGCCGGGCCCGCGAGCTGCAGATAAATCCCTTGCCCCAACCACTCCGTGCCCCACGAAATGGCGTGTGGGCCCCGAGGTGATGCGAGGGCCCCCTCTGTTGTCCGGACCTAGGAGCTGCAGGACGGTCCCTGGCTCCAGCAGATCCCTACGCTCCACTCAGTTGAGGAGGGGGGGGGAAAGGTAAAAGCTGCGAGGGCGTCCTATGCTGGCCGAGCTCGAGAGCTGCAGGATAATCCCTGACATCAGCTAATCCACAAGGCCCAGTTTATTGGGGGGAAAGGGAGGGGCTGCAAGGGCGCCATCTGCTGGCAGTGTCCGCGAGCTGCATGAGTATCCCCGACCCCAGCCATTCCCCAAGCACCAGTTGATCGGGGGAACGTGAGGAGCCTTTGGTGCGCACCCTGCTGGCCGACCTCGCGAAATTCAGGGGAATCCCATCCTCAGCTGCTCCCCAACCACCGGTTGATTTGGAGGAGTCGGGTGAAGCTTAGAGGGCGCTCTCTGCTGACCGAGTCTAAGATCTGCAGGGGAATACCCGGTCCCAACCAATTCCCCCACTACACTAATTTGGGGGCTATGGGATTGACTGCGAGGGCGCCATCTGATGGCCATGCCCGTGAGTTGAAGAGAAATCCCTTGCCCAAACCAATCCGCGCCCCACTGAATGTTGGGTGGGCCAGAAGGTGATGTGAGGGCGCCCTCTGTTGGCCGAGCCCCGGAGCTGCAGAACGGTATCCTGCTCCAGCAGATCCCTACGCTCCACTCTGTTGAGGAAATGGGGGACACGGTAAGAGCTGCGAGGTCATCCTTTGCTGGCCGAGCTCGTGTGTTGCAGGAGAATCCCCGCCCCCATCCAATCCCCAAGCACTAGCTGATTGGGTGGAACGGGAGGAGCTGCGAGGGCGCCCTCTGCTGGCCCACACAGAGCACTGCAGATCGGGCCAGGGCCCCAGCCAATCCCCGCACTCCACTGAATGGCGTGTGGGTCGTGAGGAGCTGCGAGGGCGCCGTCTGCTGGCCGAGCCCAGGAGCTGCAGGAATTTCCGCGGCTCCAACCGATCCCCACGCTCCACTAATTTAAGGAAGGGGGGGGACCGGAAACCCTTGCGAGGGAATCTTCTGCTGAAAGAGCTCACGAGCTTCAGGAGAATCCCAGACCCCAGCCAATGCACAAGGCCCAGTTTATTGGGGGGAAAGGGAGGAGCTGTGAGGGCGACCCCTGCTGGCCGACCTCGCGAGCTGCAGGGGTATCCCCCTCCCCAGTCAATCCCTAAGCACCTGTTGATTGGGGGGAACGGGAGGAGCTTTTAGTGCGCCACCAGCTGGCCAAACTCGCTAATCTCATTGGAATCCCCAACCTCAGCTGCTCCCCAAGCACCGGTTGATTTGGAGGGTTCGGGAGAGCCAGAGAGGGCGCCCTCTGCTTACCGAGTCTATGACCTGCAGGGGAATGTACGGTCCTAGTCAATCCACACAATACACTAATTTCGGGGCGACGGGATTAACTGCGAGGGCGCCATCTTCTGGCCGGGCCGGCGATCTGCAGATAAATCCCTTGCCCCTACCACTCCGTGCCCAATTAAATGGGGTGTGTGCCGGGAGGTGATGCAAGGGCCCGCTCTGTTGTCCGGACCGAGGAGCTGTAGGACGGTCCCTGGCTCCAGCATATCCCTACGCTCCACTCAGTTGAGGAGAGGGTGAAAAAGGTAAGAGCTGCGAGGGCGTCCTATGCTGGCCGAGCTCGAGAGCTGCAGGAGAATCCCTGACATCAGTTAACCACAAGGCACAGTTTATTGGGGGTAAAGGGAGGAGCTCCGTGGGGGCCATCTGCTGGCAGGGTCCGCGAGCTGCAGGAGTATCCCCGACCCCAGTCACTCCCCAAACACAAGTTGCTCGTGGGGAACAGAAGGAGCATTTAGTGCGCCCACTCCTGGTCGACCTCGTGAACTTCCAGGGAATCCCCAACCTCAGCCGATCCCCAAGCACCGGTTGATTTGGAGGAGTCGGGTGAAGCTGAAGGGGCGCCCTCTGCTGACCGAGTCTAAGAACTGCAGGGGAATACCCGGCCCCACCCAATCCCCGCATTTCAGTTATTTGGGGCCAACGGGATTGACTGCGAGGGCGCCATCTGCTGGCTTGGCCCGCCAGCAGAAGAGAAATCCCTTACCCCAACCACTCCACTCCCCACTGAATGAGGGTTGGGCCAGGAGGAGATGCGAGGGCGCCCTCTATTGGCCGAGCCACGGATCTGCATTAGGGTCCCCGCTCCAGCAGATCCCTCCGCTCCACTCTGTTGAGGAAATGGGGGACACTGTAAGAGCTGAAAGGTCATCCTCTGCTGGCCGAGCTGGTGTGTTGCAGGAGAATTCCCGACCCCAGCCAATCCCCAAGCACTTGTTGATTGGGGGAACGGGAGGAGCTGCGAGGGCGCCCTCTGCTGGACCACACAGAGCACTGTAGGTCGGGCCAGGGCCCCAGCCAATCCCCGCACTCCACTGAATGGGGTGTGGGCCGTGAGGTCCTGTGAGGGCGCCCTCTGATGGCCGACCCCAGGAGCTGCAGGAATTTCCGTGGCTACAACCGATCCCCACGCTCCACTGAGTTAAGGGGGGGGGGAACACGAACTGTTGCGAGGGCATCCTTTGCTGAACGAGCTCATGGGCTTCAGGAGACTTCCAATCCCCAGCCAAGACACAAGACCCAGTTTATCGGGGGACAGGGAAGAGCTGCGAGGGCGACCTCTGCTGGCCGACCTCGCGAGCTGCAGGGGTATCCCCCACCCCAGCCAATCCCCAAGCACCTGTTGATTTGGGGGAACGGGAGGAGCATTTAGTGCGCCCCCTGCAGGCCGAACTCGCTAACGTTATTGGAATCCCCAACCTCAGCTGCTCCCCAAGCGCTGCTTGATTTGGAGGGTTCGGGAGAACCAGAGAGGGCGCCCTCTGCTGAAGGAGTCTAAGACCTGCAGGGGAATACCCAGTCCTAGCCAATCCCTGCACTGCACTAATTTGGGGGCGACGGGGTAAACTGCGTGGGCGCCATCTGCTGGCCGGGCCGGCGAGCTGCAAATAAATTCCTTGCCCCAACCACTCCGTGCTCCACGAAATAGGGTGTGGACCGGGAGGTGATGCGAGCTCGCCCTCTGTTGTCAGGACCGAGGATGTGCAGGACGGTCCATGGCACCAGCAGATCCCTACGCTCCACTCAGTTGAGGAGAGGGGGGGAAAAGTTAAGAGCAGCGAGGGCGTCTTCTGTTGCCCGAGTTAGCGAGCTGCGTGGGAATCCTCGACCCCAGCCATTTCCAAGCATCAGTTGATTGAGGGGAACGGGAGGAGCTGCAAGGGCGCCCGCTGCTGACCCACACAGGGCACTGCATGTCGGGCCACGGACCAGCCAATCCCCGCACTCCACTGAATATCGTGTGGGCCGTGAGGAGCTGCGAGGGCGCCCTCTGCTGGCCGATCCCAGGAGCTGCGAGAATGTCCTCGGCTCCAGTCGATCCCCACTCTCCACTCATTTAAGGAGAGGGGGGAAAACGGGAAGACCTGCGAGAGAGCCCTCTTCGGGCCGAACTCTCGAGCTGCCGGAGAATCCCTGACCCCAGCCAATCCACAAGCCCCAGTTTATTGGGATAAAAGTGTGGAGCTGCGAGGGCGCTCCCTGCTGGCCGACCTCGCGAGCTGCAGATTTATCCCCGATCCCAGCCAATCCTCAAGCACCAGCTGCTTGGGGGAAGCGGGAGGAGATTTTTGTGCACCCACAGCTGGCCGACATCTCGAACTTCAGGAGAATCCACAACCTCACCCGTGCTTAAGCACCGTTTGATTTGAAGGGGTAGCGAGAAGGTGAGAAGGCGCCCTCTGCTGACCGAGTCTAAGAGCTGAAGGGGAATACCCGGTCCACTCACTTCACTAATTTGGGGGCGACGGATTCACTGCGAGGGCGCCATTCGCTGGCCGGGCCCGCTAGCTGCAGAGAAATCCCTTGCCCAACCAATCCTCGCCCCACTGAAGGGGGTGTGGGCCGGGAGGTGATGCGGGGGCACCCTACGTTGGCCGAGCCCAGGTGCTGCAGGACGGTCTCCGGCTCCAGCAGATCTCTAGGCTCCACTCAGTTGAGGAGAGGGGGGAATCCGTAAGACCTGCGAGGGCGTCCCCTGTTGGCCGACATCCCGAGCTGCAGGAGCATCCCCGACCAAAGACAATCCCCAAGAACCAGTTGCTTAGGTGGAACGGGAGGATGCTTTAGTGCGCCTCCTGCTGGCCGACTTTGCAAACTTCAGGAGAATCCCCAAACTCAGCCGATTCTCAAGCACCTGTTGATTTGAAGGGGTCGGGGAAGACTGAGAGGGCGAATTCTGCTGACCGAGTCTAAGAGCTGCTGGGAAATACCCGGTCAGCTCCAATCCCCGGACTACACTACTTTGGGGGCGACGGGATCTTTTAGTGCGCCCTCTGTTGGCCGAACTCGCTAACTTCATTGGAATCCCCAACCTCGGCTGCTCCCCAAGCATTGGTTGATTTGGAGGGTTCGGGATAACCAGAGAGGGCGCCCTCTGCTGAAGGAGTCTAAGACCTGCAGGGGAATACCCGGTCCTAGCCAATCCCCGCACTACACTAATTTGGGGGCGACGGAGTTAACTGTGCCATCTGCTGGCCGGGACCGCGAGCTGAAGATAAATCCCTTGCCCCAACCTCACCGTGCCCCACGAAATGGGGTGTGGGCCGAGACGTGATGCAAGGGCGCCCTCTGTTGTCTGAACCGAGGAGCTGCAGGACGGTCCCTGGCTCCAGCAGATCCCTACGCTCCACTCAGTTGAAAAGAGGGGGTAAAAGGTAAGAGCTGCGAGGGCATCCTCTGCTGGCCGAGTTCGCGAGCTGCACGGGAATCCTCGACCCCAGCCAAATCCCAAGCACCAGTTGATTGGGGGGGGGAAAGGGAGGAGCTGAGAGGGCTCCCTTTGCTGGCGCACACAGAGCACTGCATTTCGGGCTACGGCCCCACCCAAACCCCGCACTCCACTGAATGGTGGGCAGGGAGGGCGCCCTCTGCTGGCCGAGATCGCGAGCTGCAGGAAAATCCCCGATCCCAGCAAATCCCTAAGACTCAGTTAATGGGAGAGAACGGGAGGGCTTCGAGGGCGTCTCCTCCTGGCCGACTTTGCGAGCTTCAGGAGTAAACCCGATCTCAGCCGATCCCCAAGCACCGGTTGATTTGGAGGGGTCGGGAGAAGATGAGAGGTCGTCCTCTGCTGACCGAGTCGAAGAGCTGCAGGTGAGTACCCTGTCGTAGCCAATCCCGGCACTACACTAATTTGGGGGCGACGGGATGAACTGCCTTGGCGCCATCTACTTGCCGGGCCCGCGAGCTGAAGAGCTCCTCCCGTTCCCCCCAATCAACAGGTGCTAGGTGAATGGCTGGGGAGGTCGGCCAGCAGGGGTCGCCCTCGCAGCTCCTCCCTCTTCCCCAAATAATCTGGGGTTTGTGTCTTGGCTGGGATCTGGGATTCTCCTGAAGCTCGTGAGCTCGTTCAGCAGAGGATGCCCTCGCAACTGTTCCCGGTCCCCCCGCCTCTCGTTCAATCACTGGAGCGTGGGAATCGGTTGGAGCCGCGGAAATTCCTGCAGCTCCAGGGGTCGGCCAGCATAGGGCACCCTCGCAGCTCCTCACAGCTCACACGCCATTCAGTGGAGTGCGGGGATTGGCTGGGGCCCTGGCCCGAACTGCAGTGCTCTGTGTGGGCCAACAGAGGGCGCCCTCGCAGCTCCTCCCGTTCCCCCCAATCAACTAGTGCTTGGGGATTGGCTGGGGTCGGGGATTCCCCTGCAACATACGAGCTCGGCCAGCAGAGGACGACCTCGCAACTCCTACCGTGTCCCCCATCTCCTCAACAGAGTGGAGCGTAGGGATCTGCTGGAGCAGGGGACCGTCCTGCAGCTCCGGGGCTCGGTCAACAGAGGGCGCCCTCGCAACACCTTCTGGCCCACCAAACATTCAGTGGGGCGCGCATTGGTTGAGGCAAGGGATTTCTCTTCAGCTCGCGGGCCCGGCAAGCAGATGGCGCCCACGCAGTTAATCCCGTCTCCCGCAAATGAGTGTAGTGCCTGGATTGGCAGGGACAGGGTTCTCACCTGCAGCCCTTAGACTCTGTCAGCAGAGGACGACCTCTCAGCTTCTCCCGACCCCTCCAAATCAACTGTTGCTTGGGGATCGGCTGAGGTCGGGTTTATTTCTGAAGCTCGCGAGGTCGCCCAGGAGGATTCACCCTCGAAGCCCTCCCGTTCCCTCCCATTAACTGAGGCTTGGGGATTTCCTGGGGTCGGAGATTTTCCTGCAGCTCGCGAGCTCGGTCAGCAGAGGACGTCGTCGCAGCTCCTCCCATTTCTTCCCCTCTCCTTAAATGAATGGATCGTGGGGATCTGCTGGATTCTGGGACATTCCTGTAGCTCCTGGGCTCGGCAAGCAGAGGGCGCCCTCGCAACTCCTCACGACCCACACACCATTCAGGGGAGTGCGGAGATTTTCTGGGGCAGTGGCCCGACATGCAGTGCTCTGGGTGGGCCAGCAGAGGGCGCCCTCGCAGCTCCTCCCGTTCCCCCAGTCAACTGGTGCTTGCGAATTGGCTGGGGTCTGGGAATCTCCTGAGGCTCACGAGCTCGTTCAGCAGAGGACGACCTCGCAACTGCTCCCTTTTCCCCTCACCCCTCCTTAAATGAGTCGACAGTAGGGATCTGCTGGAGTCGGGGACCGTTCTGCAGCTCCTGGGCGCGGACAACAGAGGGCGCCAGCGCATCACCTCACAGGCCAATCCCAATTCAGTGGGGCGCGGATTGGTTGGGGCAAGGGATTTCTCTGCAGTTCGCGGGCCCGGCCAGCAGATGGCACCCTCGCAGTTAATCCCGTCGCCCCCATATTAGTGTAGTGCTGGGCTTGGCTGGGACAGGGTATTCCCTTGCAGCTCGCAGAATCGATCAGCAGAGGACGCTCTCTCAGCTTCTCACGTCCCCTCCAAATCAACTGGTCCTTGGGGATTTGCTGGGGTAGAGGATACTCCTGCAGCTCGCGAAGTCGGCCAGCAGGGGGCGCCCTCGCAGCTCCTCCCGTTCCACCCAATCTACTGGTGCTTGGGGAGTGGTTATGGTTGGGACTCTTCAGCAGGTCGCGAGTTTGTCCAGCAGGGGACGCCCTCGCAGCTCTTTCCGTTTCTCCACTCTCCTTTAATGAGTGGATCATGGGAATAGGCTGGAGCTGGGGATATTCCTGCAGCTCCTGGGCTCGGCCAGCAGAGGGCGCCCTCGCAGGTCCTCACGGCCCACACGTCATTCAGTGGAGTGAGGGGATTGGCTGGAGCCCTGGCCCGACCTGCAGTGCTCTGTGTGGGCCAGCAGAGGGCGCCCTCGCAACTCCTCCCGTTCCCCCCAATCAACTAGTGCTTGCGGATTGGCTGGGGTCGGGGATTCTCCTGCAACTCACAGGCTCGGCCAGCAGAGGATGACCTCTCAGCTCTTACCGGGTCCCCCATCTCCACAACATAATGTAGCATAGGGCTCTGCTGAAGCCGGGGACCGTCCTACATATCCAGGGCTCGGCCAATAGAGGGCGCCATTGCATCACCTCCTGACCCACCCCCCATTCACTGGGGCGTGGAGTGGTTGGGGCAAGGGATTTCTCTTCAGCTCTCGGGCCCGGCAAGCAGATGGCGCCCTCTCAGTCAATCCCGTAGCCCCCAAATTAGTGTAATGCGGGGATTGGTTTGGACCGGGTATTCCCCTGCAGATCTTAGACTCGGTCAGCAGAGGGCGCGCCCTCAGCTTCACCCGACTCCTCCAAATCAACCGGTGCTTGGGGATCGGCTGAGGTTGGAGATTCCCCTTAAGTTCGTGAGGTCGGCCAGCAGGGGGCGCACTAAAAGCTCCTCCCGTTCCCCCCGAGCAACTGGTGTTTGGGGAGTGGCTGGGGTCGGGGATACTCCTGCAGCTCGCGGGCCCTGCCAGCAGATGGCCCCCTCGCAGCTCCTCCTTTTCCCCCCAATAAACTGGGCCTTGTGGATTAGCTGATGTCATGGATTCTTCTGCAACTCTCGAGCTCGGCCAGCATAGGATGCCCTCTCAGCTCTTACCTTTTCCCCCCCTCCTCAACTGAGTGGAGCGTAGGGATCTGCTGGAGCAGGGGACCGTCCTGCAGCTCCGGGGCTCGGCCAACAGAGGGCGCCCTCCCAACACCACCTGGCCCACCCAACATTCAGTGGGGCGCGGATTGGTTGGGGCAAGGGATTTCTCTTCAGCTCGCGGGCCCGGCAAGCAGATGGTGCCCACGCAGTTAATCCCATCGCCCCCAAATTAGTGTAGTCCCGGTATTGGCTGGGACAGTGTACTCACCTGCAGCCCTTAGAATCGGCCAGCAGAGGGCGACCTCTCAGCTTCTCCCGACCCCTCCAAATCAACCGGTGCTTGGGGATCAGGTGAGGTCGGGTTTACTCCTGAAGCTCGCGAAGTCGGCCAGGAGGAGGCGCCCTCGAAGCCCTCCCGTTCCCTCCCATTAACTGAGGCTTTGGGATTTGCTGGGATCGGGGATTTTCCTGCAGCTCGCGACCTCGGCCAGCAGAGGGCGCCCTCCCAGCTCCTCACGGCCCTCACACCATTCATTGGAGTGCGGGGATTGGCTGTGGCCGTGGCCCGACATGCAGTGCTCTGTGTGGGAAAGCAGAGGGCGCCCTCTCAGCTCCTCCGTCTCCCCCCAATCAAGTGGTGCTTGGGAATTGGCTGGGGTCGAGGATTCCCATTCAGCTCGCGAACTCGGCCAGCAGAGGACGCTGTCGGAGCTCTTACCTTTTCCCCCTTCTCCTCAACTAAGTGGAGTGTAGGGATCTGCTGGAGACAGGGACCGTCCTGCAGCTCCTCGGTTCGGACAACAGAGGGCACCCTCGCATCACCTCACATCCCACACCCCATTTCGTGGTGCACGGAGAGGTTGGGGCAAGGGATTTATCTGCAGCTCGCCGGAGCGGTCAGCAGATGGCTCCCACGCAGTTAATCCCGTCGCCCCCAAATTAGTGCAGTGCGGGGATTGGCTAGGACCGGGTATTCCCCTGCAGGTCTTAGACTCCTTCAGCAGAGGGCGCCCTCTCTGGTTCTCCCGAACTCTCCAAATCAACCGGCGCCTGGGGAGCAGCTGAGGTTGGGGATTCCAATGAAGTTAGCGAGTTCGGCCTGCAGGGGGCGTACTAAATGCTCCTCCCATTCCTCCAAATCAACAGGTGCTTGGGGATTGGCTGGGGTGGGGGATACCCCTGCAGCTCGCGAGGTCGGCCAGCAGTGGTCGACTTCGGAGCTCTTCACTTTCCCCCCAATAAACTAGGGCTTGTGTCTTGGCTGGGGTCTGGGAGTTTCCTGAAGCACCTGAGCTCGTTCAGCAGAGGATACCCTCGCAACAGTTCGTGGTCCCCCCACTCCTTAAATGAGTGGAGCGTGGGGATCTGTTGTAGCCACGGAAATTCCTGCAGCTCCTGGGCTCGGCCAGCAGAGGGCGCCTTCGCAACTCCTCACAGCCCACACGCCATTCAGTGGAGTGCGGGGATAGGCTGTGGCCGTGGCCCTCCCTGCAGTGTTCTGTGTGGGCCAGCAGAGGACGCCCTCGCCGCTCCTCCCATTACCCGGAATCAACTGGGGCTTGTGAATTGACTGGGGCCTGCGATTCTCCTGAAGCTCGCGAGCTCGTTCAGCAGAGGACGACCTCGCAACTGTTCCCTTTCCCGCCCACCCCTCCTTAAATGAGTGGAGGTTAGGGATCTGCTGGAGCCGGGGACCGTCCTGCAGCTCCTGGGCGCGGACAACAGAGGGCCCCAGCGCATCACCTCACGGCCCAGTCCCAATTCAGTGAGGCGCGGATTGGTTGGGGCAAGGGATTTCTCTGCAGTTCGCGGGCCCGGCCAGCAGATGGCACCCTCACAGTTAATCCCGTCGCCACCATATTAGTGTAGTGTGGGGGTTGGCTGGGACCGGGTATTCCCTTGCAGCTCGTAGAATCGATCAGCAGAGGACGCTCTCTCAGCTTCTCAGGTCCCCTCCAAATCAACTGGTCCTTGGGGATTTGCTGGGATAGGGAATACTCCTGCAGCTCGCGAAGTCGGCCAGCAGGGGGCGCCCTCGCAGCTCCTCCCGTTCCACCCAATCTACTGGTGCTTGGGGAGTGGTTATGGTTGGGACTCTCCAGCAGCTCGCAGGTTTGGACAGCAGAGGACGCCCTGGCTGCTCTTCCCGTTTCCCCCCTCTCCTTTAATGAGTGGATCGTGGGGATGGGCTGGAGCTGAGGATATTCCTGCAGCTCCTGGGCTCGGCAAGCAGAGGGCGCCCTCGCAGGTCCTCACGTCGCACACGCAATTCAGTGGAGTGCGAGGATTGGCTGGGGACCTGGCCCGACCTGCAGTGCTCTGTGTGGGCCAGCAGAGGGCGCCCTCGCAGCTCCTCCCGTTCCCCCCAATCAACTAGTGCTTGGGGACTGGCTGGGGTCTGGGATTCTCCTGCAACTCACGAGCTCGGCCAGCAGAGGATGACCTCTCAGCTCTTACCGTGTCCCCCATCTCCACAACAGAGTGGAACGTAGGGATCTGCTGAAGCCGGGGACGGTCCTGCAGATCCGGGACTCGGCCAACAGAGGGCGCCCTCTCATCACCTCCTGACCCACCCCCCATTCAGTGGGGCGCGGAGTGGTTGGGGTAAGGGATTTCTCTTCAGCTCTTGGGCATGGCCAGCAGATGGCGCCCTCGCAGTCAATCCCGTAGCCCCCAAATTAGTGGAGTGCGGGGATTGGTTTGGAACGGGTATTCCCCTGCCGTTCTTAGACACGGTCAGCAGAGGGCGCCCTCTCAGCTTCACCCGACTCCTCCAAATCAACCGGTGCTTGGGGATTGGCTGAGGTTGGGGATTCCCCTGAATTTCGCGAGGTCGGCCAGCAGGGAGCACACCAAAAGCTTCTCACGTTCCCCCCGAGCATCTGGTGCTTGGGGAGTGGCTGGGGTCGGGGATACTCCTGCAGCTCGCGGGCACTGCCAGCAGATGGCGCCCTCGCAGCTCCTCCCTTTCCCCCCAATAAACTGGGCCTTGTGGATTAGCTGATGTCAGGGATTCTCCTACAGCTCTCGAGCTCGGCCAGCATAGGACGCCCTCGCAGCTCTTACCTTTTCCCCCCTCTCCTCAACTGAGTGGAGCATAGGGATCTGCTGAAGCCAGGGACCGTCCTGCAGCTCCTCGGTCCGGACAATAGAGGGGGCCCTCGCATCAACTCCCGGCCCACACTCCATTTCATGGGGCATGGAGTGGTTGGGGAAAGGGATTTATCTGCAGATCGCCGGCCCGGCCAGCAGATGGCGCCCTCGCAGTAAATCCCGTCGCCCCGAAATTAGTGTAGTGTGGGGATTGGCTAGGACCGGGTAGTCCCCTGCAGGTCTTAGACTCGGTAAGCAGAGGGCGCCCTTGCTGGTTCTCCCGAACCCTCCAGATCAACCGGTGCTTGGGGAGCAGCTGAGGTTGGGGATTCCAATGAGGTTAGCGAGTTCGGCCAGCAGGGGGTGCACTAAAAACTCCTCCCGTTCCCCCCAGTCAACAGGTTCTTGGAGATTGGCTGGGGAGTGGGACACCCCTGCAGCTCGTGAGGTCGGCCATCAGGGTTCGCCCTCGCAGCTCTTCCCTTTCCCCACAATGAACTGGGGCTTGTATATTGGCTGGAGTCTGGGATTCTCCTGAAGCTCGTGAGCTCGTTCAGCAGAGGATTCCATTGCAACTGTTCCCGGACACCCCGCCTCCTCCTGAAATGAGTGGAGCGTGGGGTTCGGTTGGAGCCTCGGAAATTCCTGCAGCTTCTGGGGTCGGCCAGCAGAGGGCGCCCTCGCAGCTCCTCACGGCCCACACGCCATTCGGTGGAGTGCGGGGATTGGCTGGGGCCCTGTTCCGACCTGCAGTGCTCTATGTGGGCCAGCAAAGGGCGCCCTCGCAGCTCCTCCCGTTCCCCCCAATCAGCTAGTGCTTGGGGATTGGATGGGGTCGGGGATTCCCCTGCAACACACGAGCTCGGCCAGCAGAGGACGACCTCGCAGCTCTTCCTATTTCTCCCCCTCTCCTTAAATGAGTGGATCGTGGGGATAGGCTGGAGGCCTGGACATTCCTGCAGCTCCTGGGCGAACACGCCATTCAGTTGAGTGCGGGCATTGGCTGGGGCCGTGGCCCGACCTGCAGTGTTCTGTGTTGGCCAGCAGAGGGCGCCCTCGGAGCTCCTCCCATTCCTCGCAATCAAATGATATTTGGGGATTGGCTGGGGATGGGGATTCTCCTGCATCTCGTGAACTCGGCCAGCAGAGGACGCCCTCGTTGCTCTTAGCGTTTCCCCCTCCTCTCCTTAACAGAGTGGAGCGGAGGTATCTGCTGGAACCGGGGACTGTCCTGCTGCTCCTGGGTTCGGCCAACAGAGGGTGCCCCCACATCACCTCTCTGCCCACCCCCCATTCAGTGGGGCACGGAATGGCTGGGGCAAGGGATTTCTCTTCAGCTCGCGGGCCCGGACAGCAGATGGCGCCCACGCAGTTAATCCCGTCGGCCCCAAATTAGTGTAGTCCGGGGATTGGAGCTGACCGGGTATTTCCCTGCAGCTCTTAGACTCGGTCAGCAGAGTTCGCCCTCTCAGCTTTTCCCGACCCCTGGAAATCAACCTGTGCTTGAGAATCGGCTGAATTTGGGGATTCTCCTGAAGTTCGCAAAGTCGGCCAGCAGGGGGCGCACTAAAACCTCCTCCCGTCCCACCTAAGCAACTGGTGCTTGTGGATTGTCTTTTGTCGGGGATACTCCTGCAGCTCTCAAGGTCGGCCAGCAGGGGACGCCCTCGCAGGTCTTACGGATTCAGCCCTCTCCTCAACTGAGTGGAGCCTAGGGATCTGCTGGAGCTGGAGACCACCCTGCAGCTCTTGGGCTCGGCCAACTTAGGGTGCCCGCGCATCACCTCCCGGCCCACCCCCAATTCAGTGGGGCGCGGATAGGTTGGGGCAAGGGTTTATCTGCAGCTCACGCGCCCGGCCAGCGAATGGCGCCCTCGCCGTGAATCCGTCGCCCCCTAATTAGTGGAGTGGACCGGGTATTCCCCTGCAGTTCTTCGAATCGGTCAGCAGAGGGCGCCTTCTCACCTTCTCGCTACCCCTTCAAATCAAATGGTGCTTGGTGACGGGTGAGGTGGCGGATTCTCCTGATGTTCGAGATGTCGGCCTGCTGGGGGCGCACTAAAATCTCCTCCCGTTTCTCCCAATCAACTGGTACATGTGGTAGGCCCGGGCCGGGGATTCTCCTGCAGCTCGGGGGCTTGCTAGTAGAGGACGCCATCACAGCTCTTCCCGTTTCCCACCCTCTCCTTAAATGTGTGGAGAGTGGGGATCGGCTGTAGGCAGGAACTGTCCTGCAGCTCCTAGGCAAGGCCAACTGAGGGACCCTCGCAGCTTTTCCCGGTTCAGCCCCCATTATGCCGAGCGCGTGGATTGGCTGGGGTTGGGGTCCGTCCTGCAGGGCTCTGAGTGGGCCAGTAGAGGGCGCCATCGCATCTCCCCTCATTCCCCCCAATCAACTGGTGCTTGGGGATTGGCTGGGGTTGGGCATTATCCTACAGCTCGCGAGCTCGGCCAGCAGAAGTCGCCTTAGCTGCTCTTCCCGTTTCCCCCCTCTCCTTAAATGAGTGGAGCATGGGGATCGGCTGGGACCAGGGAACCTTCAGCAGCTCCTGAACCCGGCCAGCTGAGACCGACTTCGTAGCTATTCCTTTTTTCCCCCTCTCCTTAAATGAGTGAAGGGTGTGGATCGGCTGGACCTGTGGACTGTACTTCAGCTCCTGGGATCGGTCAACAGAAGGTGCTCTCGCAGCTCCTCCCGGTCCACCCCCCATTCCGTGGATGGCGGGGATTGGCTGGGGCCGGAACCCATCCTGAAGGGCTATGCATGGGCCAATAGAGGACAACCTCGGAGCACTTCCCGTTTCCCCACCTCTCCTTAACTGAGTGGAGCATGGGGATCGGCTGGAGCCGGGGACACTCCTGCAGCTCCTGGACTCGGCCAGCAGAGAGGGACCTCGTACGTCCTGCTAACCACCCCCCCCCCCAATTCAGTGGGGCACAGATTTGTTTTGGCAAGGGATTTCCCTGCAGCTAGCAGGCCCGGCCAGCCGATAGCGCCCTCGAAGCTTCTCCCTTCGCCCCCAAATCAGTGGATTGCGGGATTGGCTGGGGCCGGGGATATCCCTGCAACCCATGGACTCGGTCAGCAGAGGGCGCCATCTCAGCTTCTCCCGTACCCTCCAAATCAACTGGTGTGTAGGGATTGGCTGAAGACGGGGATTCTCCTGCAGCTCGCGATTTCGGCCAGCAGATAACGCCCTCGCAGCTCTTCCCGTTTCCCCCGCCTTCTAAGCTAAGTGGAAAGTGGGGATCGTTTGGACCCGGGGACCGTCCTGCAGCTCCAGGATTCGGCCCAGAGAGGGCGCACTCACAGCTCCTCCCGACCCAACCCACATTCAGTGAATCGCGGGGATTGGCTATGGTAGGGCCCCTTCCTGCTGCTCTCTAGGTGGGCCAGCAGGGAGCGCCTTCGCAGTTCCCCCGTCCCCCCAATCAACTTCTGTTTCCGGATTGGAGCCGGGGACCCTCCTGCAGCTCTTGGCCCGGTGCTTAGGGATCGGCTTAGGGATCTGCTGATCCCCAACTGGTGCATGGGGATCGGCTGAAGTCGGGGATTCTCCTGCGGGTCGCGAGCTCGGCCAGCAGAGGACGCCCTCGCAGCTCTTCCCGTTTCCCCCGCCTTCATAGCTGAGTGCAGCATGGTGATCGGCTGGAGCCGGGGACCCTCCTGCAGCTCCGGGGCTCGGCCAAGAGAGGGCGCCCTCGCAGCTCCTCCTGGACCAACCCTAATACAGTGAATCGCGGGGATTGGCTAGGGCAGGGCCCCACCCTGCTGCTCTCTGGATGTGACAGCACAGGGCGCCCTCGCAGCTCCCACCGTCCCCCCCAGTCAACCGGTGCTTGGGGATTGGCTGAGGTCGGGGATTCTCCTGAACCTCGAGAGGTCGCCAAGAAGAGGACGCCCTCACAGCTCTTGCCGTTTCCCTCCCCTTGCTAAAATGAATGGAACGTGGGTATTGCCTGGAGCCGGGGACCGTCCGGCTGCTCCTGGGCTCGGCCATCCGAGAACTTTCTAGTAAGTCCTCCCGATCCCCCACATTAGGTGGGGCGCAGATTGGTTGGGCAAGGAATTTCCCTGAAGCTCGAGGGAGCGGCCAGCAGAGGGCACTCTCGCAGCTTCTCCCGTTGCCCCCAGATCAGTGGAGTGCGGGGATTGGCTTGGGCCGGGAAGTCTCCTTCATCTACTGGACTCCGTCAGCACAGGGAGGCCTCTCAGCTTCTCGCGTAACCTCCAAATTAACTGATGCTTGGGGATCAGCTGAGGTCGGCGATTCTCCTTAAGCTCGTGAGGTCGGCTAGCAGGGGGCGCTACCGAAGCTCTTCCCATTCCCCCCAATCAACTGTTGCTTGGGGATTGGCTGGGGTCGGAGATTCTCCTGCAGCTCGCCAGCTCGGCCAGAAGAGGACGCCCTCACAGCTCTTCCCGTTCCCCCCCCCTCCGTAAGTGAGTGAAGCGTGGGGATAGGGTGGAGCCGAGGACACTCCTGCAGCTCCTGGGCTCGAAGAACAGAGGGCGCCCTCACAGCTCCTCCCGGGACACCACCCATTCAATGGAGCGTTAGGGTTGCCTGGGGCTGGGGCCCGTCTTGCAAGGCTCTAGGTGGGCCAGCAAAGGGCGCCCTCGCAGCTCCTCCCGTCCCCCCCAATCCACTGGTGCTTGGGGATGGGCTCGGGTCGGGGATTCGCCTGCAGCCCGCGAGCTGGGCCAAAAGAGGACGCCCCCGCAGGGCTTCCCGATTCCCCCTGCTCCTTAACTGAGTGGAGCATGACGATCGGCTGGAACCAGGGACCCTCCTGTAGGTCCTGGGCTCGGCCCGCAGAGAACGCCCTCCTAGGTCCTCCTGTCCCTTCCCCCATTCAGTGGTGCGCGGATTGGTTGAGGCAAGGGATTTCCCTGCACCTTCCGGTTCTGGCCAGCCGATGGCACCGGCTCAGCATTTCCGGTTGTCCCCAAATCAGTGGAGTGCGGGGACTTTCTCGGGCCCAAGATTACCTTGCAGCTCATGGACTCTGTCAGCAGAGGGCGCCCTTTCAGCGTCTCCTGTCCCCTCCAAATCAACTGGTATTTGGGGATCGGCTGAGGTCGGGGATTCACCTGCAGCTCGCGTGGTCGGCCAGCAGGGGGCGACCACGCAGCTCCTCCCGTTCCCTCCAATCAACTGGTGCTTGGAGATTGGCTGAGGTCGGGGCTTCTCCTGCAGTTTTCGAGCTCGGCCAGCAGAAGACGCCCTCGCAGCTCTTCCCGTTCCCGCAACCCTTCTTAAATGAGTGGAGCGTGGGAATCGCCTGGGGCCTGGGACCCTCCTGCAGCTGCTGTGATTGGCCAACAGAGAGCGCCCTCGCTGTTACACCCTTCCGCCCTCTCAGTGGGGCGTGGATTGGTTGAGGTAAGAGATTTCCCTGCAGCTCTTGGACTCGGTCAGCAGAGGGCACTCTCGCAGATACAGCCGTCCCCTCCAAATCGACTGGTGCTTAGGTATTGGCTGGGGTCGGGGATTCTCCTGCAGCTCACGAGCTCGACCAGCAGAGGACGCCCTCGCAGCTCCTCCCGTTCCCCTCAATCAACTGCTGTTTGGGGATTGGCTGGGGTTGGGGATTCTCCTGCAGCTCGCGAGCTCTGCCAGCAGAGGACAACCTCGCAGTTCTTCCCATTCCCCCCCTCTCATTAAATGTGAGGAGCGTGGGGATCGGCTTTAGACCAGGACCGTCCTGCAGCCCCAGGGCTCGGCCAATAGAGGGCGCCTTCGCAGCTCCTCCCGGCCCACCCCCATTAAGTGGAGCCTGGGAATTGGCTGGGGCCGGGGCCCGTCATGCAGGGCTCTGAGTGGGCAGGCAGAGGGCGCCCTCGCAGCTCCTCCTTTTCCGCCCAATCAACTGGTGCTTGGGGATTGGCTGGGGTCGGGGATTCGCCTGCAGCTCCCGAGCTGGGCCAGCAGAGGACGCCCTCGCAGCACTTCCCGTTTCCCCCCGCTCCTTCACTGAGTGAAGCGTTGACGACACTACCATTCTTCCCGTCTCACAAGCCCGCAACCTTGGTGTCATCCTCGACTCCGCTCTCTCATTCACCCCTCACATCCAAGCCGGTACAAAAACCTGCCGGTCTAAGCTCTGCAACATTGCCAAGATCCGCCCTTTCCTCTCCATCCAAACCGCTACCCTGCTCGTTCAAGCTCTCATCCTATCCCGTCTGGACTACTGCATCAGCCTCCTCTCTTATCTCCCATCCTCGTGTCTCTCCCCACTTCAATCCATACTTCATGCCGCTGCCCGGATTGTCTTTGTCCAGAAACGCTCTGGGCATGTAACACCCATCCTCAAAAATTTCCAGTGGCTACCAATCAATCTGCGCATCAGGCAGAAACTCCTCACCCTCAGCTTCAAGGCTCTCCATCACCTCGCCCCCTCCTACCTCACCTCCCTTCTCTCCTTCTACAGCCCACCCCGCACCCTCCGCTACTCTGCCGCTAATCTCCGCACCGTGCCTCGTTCTCGCCTGTCCCGTCGTCGACCCCCGGCCCACGTCATCCCCCTGGCCTGGAATGCCCTCCCTCCCCACATCCGCCAAGCTAGCTCTCTTCCTTCCTTCAAGGCTCTATTGAGAGCTCACCTCCTCCAGGAGGCCTTTCCAGACTGAGCCCCCTCCTTCCTCTCCCCCTCGTCCCCCTTTCCATCCCCACCGTCTTACCTCCTTCCTTTCCCGACAGCACCTGTATATATGTATATATGTTTGTGCATATTTATTACTCTATTTATTTTACTTGTACATATCTATTCAATTTATTTCATTTTGTTAATACGTTTGGTTTTGTTCTCTGTGTCCCTCTTCTAGACTGGGAGCCCACTGTTGGGTAGGGACTTTTTCTATATGTTGCCACCTTGTACTTCCCAAGCGCTTAGTACAGTGTTCTGCACACAGTAAGCGCTCAATAAATACGATTGATTGATCGATTGACTGGGGATAATCTGGAGCCGGAGACCCTCCTGCAGCTCCTGGGTTCGGCCAGCAGAGTGCTCCCTCTCAGGTCCTCCTGTGCCCCCCCCCACACACATTCAGTGGGGTGCCAATTGGTTGGGGCAAGGGATTCCCCTGCAGATCGCTTTCCCGGACAGAAATGGCGTCCTCGGAGTTTTTCCCATCTCCCCCAAATCAGTGGAGTGCAGGGATTGTCTGGGGCCAGGGATTCCCCTGCTGCCCCTGGGCTCGGCCAGAAGAAAGCGCCATCGCAGGTCCCTTCCCCCCCCCCCCATTCAGTGGAACGCGGATTGGTTGGGGCAACGGATTTCCCTGCATCTCGAGGGCCCGGCCACCAGATGGCGCCCTCGCACCTGGTCCCTTTGCCCCCGAATCAATGGAATGCTGGGATTGGCTGGAGCCGGTGATTCGCCTGCAGCTCTTGGACTCGATCAGCAGAGGGCACCCTCTCAGCTTCTGCCTTCCCCTCCAAATCAACCGCTGCTTGGGGATTGCCTGGGGTCGGGGAGTTTTCAGCTCGCGAGCTCGGCCAGCAGAGGACGCCTTCGCAGCTCCTCCCGTTCCCCTCAATCAACTGCTGTTTGGGGATTGGATGGGGTTGGGGATTCTCCTGTAGCTCGCGAGCTCGGTAAGCAGAGGACGCTCTCGCAGTTCTTCCCATTTTCCCCCTCTCGTTAAATAAGTGGAGCCTGGGGATCGTCTGGAGCCAGGGACCGTCCTGCAGCCAGCTCCTGGGCTCGGCCAAGCGAGGGCCTCCTTTAGCACGTCCCGTCCCACAACCCATTCAGTGGAGCCCGGGGATTTGCTGGGGCGAGGGACCGTCTTGCAGCCCCAGGGCTCCGCCATCATAGGGCGCCTTCGCATCTCCTTCCGGCCCATCCCACATTCAGTGGATGGCGGGGATTAGCGAGGTCCGGGGCAAATGCTGCCGAGCTTTGGGTGGACCAGCAGAGGGCACCTTTTCGTCTTCTCCCGTCCGTCCAAATCAACTGGTACGTGGGGATCCGCTGAGGTCGGGGATTCTCCTTAAGCTCGCGAGGTCGGCCAGGAGGGGGCGCCCTCGCATCTCCTCGCGTTCCCCCCGCCCTCTCTTTAAACTAGTGGAGCATGGGGATAGGCTGGAGCCGGGGACCATCCTGCAGCTCCTGGGCTCGGCCAACAGAGGGCGCCCTCGCCGCTCCTCCCGGCCCACCCACCATTCGGTGGAGCTCAGGGATTGGCTGAGGTCGGGAATTCTCCTGCAGCTCGTGAGCTCGGACGGAAGTGGACGCTCTCGTAATTCTTCCTGTTTCCCCACTCTCTTTAAATGAGCAGAGCGTGGGGATCGGCTGGACCTGGGATCATCCTGCAGCTCCTGGGCTCAGCCAATAGAGGGCGCCCTCGCAGCTCCTCCCGGACCACCCCCTCATTCAGTGGAGCGCGGGAATTGGCTGGGGCCGGGGCCTGTCCTGAAGGGCTCTGGGTGGGCCAGCAGAGGGTGCCCTTGCATCTCCTCCCGTTCCGCCCATACAACAGGTGCTAGGGGATTGGCAGGGTTCGGGGATTCTCCTGCAGCTCTTGGACTTGGTCAGCAGAGGGCACAATCTCAGCTTCTCCCGTCCCTTCAAAATCAACTGGTACGTGGGGATCAGCTGAAGTCGGGGATTCTCCTGCAGCTGGCAAGGTCGGCCAGCAGGGGGGGCCCTCCCAACTCCTCCCGTTCCCCCCAATCAACTGGTGCCTTGGGATTGGATGGGGTCCGGGATTCCCCTGCAGCTCTTGGTCCCGGTCAGCAGAAGGCGCCATCTCAGCTACTCCCGTCCCCTCCAAATCAACTGGTGCATGGGCATCGGCTGAAATCGGGGATTCTCCTGCAGCTCGCAAGCTCGGCCAGCAGAGGACTCCCTGTCAACACTTCCGTTTCCCCCATCCCTTAAATGATTTGAGCGTGTGGATCGGCTGGAGCCAGAGACCCTCCTGCAGCTCCAGGGCTTGGCCAAGAGAAGGCGCCCTCGCAGCACCTCCCGGCCTAACCCCCATTCAGTGAATCGCGGGGATTGGCTAGGGCAGGGCCCCGTCCGGCTGCTCTCTGGGTGGGCCAGCAGAGGGCGCCCTCGCAGCTCCCCGCGTTCCACCTAATCAATTGTTCCTCGGCGATTGGCTGAGGTCGGGGATCCTCCTGCAACTCTTGAGTTTGGCCAGTAAAGGACGCCCTCGCAGCTCTTGCGATTCCCTGCCCCTGCTAAAATAAGTGGAGAGTGGGGGTCGCCTGGAGCTGGGGACCGTCCTGCAGCTCCTGGGTTCGGCCTGCTGAGAAAGCCCTTGTAGATCCTCCCGTCCCTCGCCCCGAAGATTAGGTGGGGCGCAGATTGGTTAGGGCAAGGGATTTCCCTGCAGCTCGAGGGAGCGGCCAGTAGAGGGCACCCTCGCAGCTTCTCCCGTGGCCCGCATATCAGTGGAGTGCGGGGATTGGCTTGGGCCGGGTATTCTCCCACAGCTCTTGGACTCGGTCAGGACAGGACGGCAGCTCTGCTTCTTGCGTATGCTCCAAATTAACTGGTGCTTGGGGTTCGGCTGAGGTCGGGGATTCTCCTTAAGTTCGCGAGGTCGGCCATGAGGGGGCGCCC